>NC_081423.1:60435592-60747805 GCF_949786415.1 Peromyscus eremicus | reverse complement strand
AAAAAACCCAACCTAATTAATTAAACCTCCACAAAATATTTTAGAAACATCATTCCTACAAAAATAAGTTTATCCTAAATACAATCAAACCTTTAGATTTAACTACTAATTTCCAGGAAATATGAGCTTTGAAGCAAATGTGAAAGACGTCATGAGGATCTGGATTGAAGTCCAGATGTGGAAAAACTCTATATGATATTCGGCTCGGCCCGGGGCCGGGCCCCCCCGGCCCCCCCCCCCCCCCCCCCCCCCCACCCCCGTTTCTGAGAAAGGGTCCCACAGTAGCCCAGGCTGTCCTTGAACTTGCAACAATCCTCCTGCCTCAACTTTCTTTCTGAGTGCTGGGATTACAAGCATGAGCTAACGTTCCTGGCATTACGATCTCATTCTTTGGCAAGTAAACTTTAAACAAGCGATGAGAAAGAAAAACGACAAAGTGAGATGGTATAAGAAAGAGACAGGGAACTTTTGTACACGAAAACAAGTACCTATTGATTAATCAAGCTCGAAGTGTGAATCATGTTCAGATCCCAATTCAGATAAATGAACTGTAAAAGGTGTTTTGGAAATTACTGGATAAACGACCATGGATTGATATTAAAATGCTATTAAAATTTTAGACAAATTATATAAAGATGTTGTAATAAAGCTGGGCAGTGGTGGCACAGCCTTAAAAAAAAAAGGTAAAATGTTAGCTAGGCATGATAGAACAACCCTGTAATCCCAGAATGTACGAGTTGGAGACAGGAGGATTAGGAATTAAGGACTAGCCTTAACTACATAGAGTGTTTGAGGCCAGCCTGGGGATACAGAGAACCTTGATTCCTGCCTCCCCACAGCATAAAAAAAGTTGCAATCAAGGCAACTTGCATAGCAGTCAGAGATTATTATTCTATACTAATTCAATTTATCTGTTTGAAGTTTTCCATAAAAATACTATGAGAAGGCTCAAATCTCCTTCTATTCCCATGTATGAAGTAAGTAGGTAGCAGAGAATATTTTGGGGTGTGTGTGTGGAGATGTGTCCTGGTGATTGAACTCAGATTTTCCACATGATAGGCATGTGCTCCGTTACAGGGTTATAACCCCAGGCTCTGGGAGAAAACATTCTTATGCTGACAATCTCTTGCTGAAACAGACCAGAATTAGAGGGACATATATTTTAAGTGCTCGGTGGAGGAACAGGGAGGGGCCCTGTCAGGAAAGGGAAGACAGAAAAATTCTTTATTATTTATTATTATTATTATTATTATTATTATTATTATTATTTTTTCGAGACAGGGTTTCCCTGTAGCCCTGCCTGTCCTGGATTTCTCTCTGACTCAGAGATCCACCTGCCTCTGCCTCCTGAGCTCTGGGATCAAAGGCATGTGTGCCACCACTGCCTGTGAAAACTGGTTTTTGAGGAGTGTTGAAAAGCCAAGGAAAAATAGTTTAAGGTGGAGAGAGTGACAGTTATATCAAATATTGTAGATTACAGGGAGGAAAGGATTAAATGACTTCACTAGATATAGCAACCAAGGTCAATATGATCAAGTTTCAGTGGCGGTGCGAGATTAATAAGTTACCCAAAAAGACAGGTCAGGAAGGGGAAAGGAGGTGAAGATAATTACTTCTCCCCATCCCCATGGAGAAACTAGTGCATGTGTTTTTTATGCTGAGAGGAAGTTGTCCTTTGAGAGTCAAGGAGGGTATAGGCAGAAAGAGGAATCAATGACTCACAGAACAAGGCTCTTGACTCCAGCAGGAGTATTGTGGACGACGCACGTGCACATTCTGCTGAGGCAGAGGGCTTGTTTTTCTGATGCTGGTCAATTTACTTCCATAGTCTACTAAAATTTTGAATTCTTAAATTAAATTATGTTTTCATTTTCAAAGTAAAATTTTGCTCATAAAACTACCAGGACAGATCTACTTATTGAAGTGGTTAAGGAGCCACCATGATGGTGCCTGGTAGGCCAGTTTAGGGCCTTATGCATGTTAGGCAACTGCTGTACATCAGAACCTCTCCCCAGGCAGCAGATTTTCCTTTCCTTTTCTCCCCCTCTTTGTTGGCGTTGTTGACACATGGTCTCCCTGTGTAGCCAAGGCTGGCCTAGAATCATAATCCTCCTGCCTCAGCCTCCAAGCGCTGAGGTTACAGTCATGTGCCATCACCCAGGCAGTCCATAATTTTGTGTATGTATGTATATGTGTTTGCCCATGGGAGCTTGTGCATGTGGATCAGGTATTTTCCTTTATGGCTCTCTCCACTTTTTCTTCCCCTGGAGATAGGGTCTCTCTGACATATCCCTGGCTGTCTGGAATTTACTAATGTAAACTAGGCTAGCCTTGAACTCACAGAGATCCATTTGCCTCTGCTTTCCAAATGCTGCGTCTAAAGGCATGAGCCACCATGCCTGGGCTCCACTTTGTTTTGTTTTGTTTTTTGAGACAGAGGTTTCTCTGTGTAGTTTTGGTGCCTGTCCTGGATCTCGCTCTGTATCCCAGGCTGGCCTCGAACTCACAGAGATCTGCCTGGCTCTGTCTCCCGAGTGCTGGGATTTAAAGGTGTGCGCCACCACCACCCAGCCTTGGCCTCCACTTTTAAAGACATATTTATTATTAGTATATGGGTTTATGATACACAGTGAGCCGCCATGCACCAGCCGCCATGCCTGCCTCTCCACTTTAAAAAACATTATTATTAGTATGTGGGTGTATGATGTGTGTATGTAGGCGGAATACTATAGTAGAAGTGTGGAGGTCAGAGGAGAACTTTGTGGAATCAGTTCTCTCCTTTTATCTTTAATGAGTTCACGGGTTTGAATTCAGATCACTAGACTTTCAAGGCAAGACCTTTTACCCATTGAGGCAATCTTGCTGACCCTTCACTTTATTTTTTCCCTCTTTGTTTTGTATACATATACGCATATATGTATATAGTTTTATTTTACGACCCGACTGCTGTTTCCCCTCCCTCCTCTCCTCTCAGCCCCTCACTTTATTTTTTGAGACAAAGTCTCTCACTAAACCTGGAATTTGCCCTATTTGGCTGGACTGGTTGCTTGTGAGTCCTGGCATCCTTTTTATCTCCCCAGTATGGGGATTATAGGGTTGCTGGACAACCAACTAATGACCTCCTGCTTGTGTGGCAAGCCTTTATCAGCTGAGCCATCCCCCAGCCCAGCACGTGTTTTTCTTAAATGACTTTATGCATTCTTTTTGTGTGTTTGCTTGTTTTTGAGAGAGTTTTATATAACCCAGATTGGCTCAAAGTCTTTAGTTTACTTCATCTTTACTGCTGATTCTCCGGCCTCCATACCCAACACCAAAATGCTGAGAGAGTTTATAGCCACGGGCCACCACACTAGGAAAACAAAACAGAACAAAACCCACACAAATGCAGGTCTGGGTAGAGGGTACCTGGGGGGCATCAGGTAGTATGAAGCTAGAGTTACAGTTGGTTATGAGCTGCCCCACATGGGTGCTGGGATCTGAACTCCTGTCCTCTGCAAGAGCAAGCAGTACTTGCTATCAACTGCTGAACCATCTCTCTCTCTCTCTCTCTCTCTCTCTCTCTCTCTCTATATATATATATATATATATATATATATACATACATACACACACACACACACACACAGACACACACACATATATATGTGCAGGGGTGTTAATATGGAGCCCAAACTAGCCTCGGACTCAGACTGCAATTTCTTGCCTCAGCCTCTTGTGTGGCGCGATTACGGATTACAGGTGTGCACCATCACAACAGGTGTGCACCATCACAACCCGCTCATTGTTGGTTCCTGAATAACAATTGCAGGAGGCCCAGATGGGCCAGTCTGTTCTACATAAGGAGTCCCAGGCTAGCCATGGATAAGGGGTGACTGGAGAGACTATGTGTGTTGTGTGTGTGTGTGTGTGTGTGTGTGTGTGTGTGTGTGTGCGCGCGCAAGTAAGAGACAGAGGAGAAACAAACACTACCAGATGATTTTTTTTTTTTTTTTTGGTGGTGATTTTCAAGACAAGGTTTCTCTGTTTACCAGCCCTGGCTGTCCTGCAACTCGCTTTGTAGGCCTCCCAAGTGCTGGGATTAAAGGCGTGCACCACCACAGCAGGGTTTACTGGATGATTGTAAAAACTGCTTGTAAACTCACGATAAGGTTTATCTCTTTCTTGCATAGGATCCTTTAGTTTGTTGCTTTTAAAGAAAAAAACCACTTTTTTTTTTTTTTTTTTTTTTAAAGACTGGGTCTCACTGTTTATCCGTGACTGACCTGGAACTCACTATGTAGATCAAGCTGTCCTAGAACTCAGATCTACCAGCCTCTGCCTCCCGAGTGCTGGGATTAAAGGGGGTGTGTCACCAGTTTGCTGCTTTTATACTGAGAAAAGTTTCCTAAAGTCCACAAAGCCTTGTGAAGTTGCTTTCCATACACAGGATGGTTTATAGGCAAGTCGAACTGCCGTTCCAAACCGTTCCAGATTCAACTATTAGAATCGCACAAACGCAGCTACATAGTGATTATGCTGCCAAGTTTATCCCTGGATCCACGAGGAGCCCAACTAAGGTGTGTAGGAATGAAATGTTCTACACTTTGGGAGCAAACTTTCCCTTTGCAGGATTAGTGGGAGGCTGATGTTCTGGAGGTGGGAAGAGGGAAGGAGCGTGCAGACAAGCTCATCTCCCTTGGAGTTCCGGGCTGAACAGCATGCACCTGACGCCCCCGCGTGGCACTACCCAGCTGAGGGTGGAACCGGACCAAGCCCTAGCACTCCCGGCAGCTCGGGCAACACCACCCAGCGTTAAGCACCTCGCGCGCTCCCGGGTGCGTATGTGTGTATGGGCGCGCGCGCGCGTGCACACGCCGTCGGGTCCCGCGCAGGGTCGGGCCTGTCAGGCAAGAAACCTCGCGAGATCTGAGACTGAGATGTCTGTCGGGAGGAGGGGAGTGGTGTTGGGGAAGGGGGGGAACCTGGGCAGCGGCCGAGCTCTGTGGCTCAGGGCTTGGAAGGAGAGAGGGAGGGTGGCGAGGAGAGTGAGTCGGTGCCGCCGCCCGCTTGAGGAGAGAGGAGGGGTCCCGCTCGCCTTGCGCCCTTGGCGGGCCGAGAGCGCGGGAGCAGTCGCGAAACTCCCAGGCCGCTCGGCCCCTGGGGACCCCCGCCCCGCCCCGCCGCCCGCCCGCCCGCCCGCCCGCCGGCCCGCGGCCTGTCTTCCCTTTGTGAGCGCCCCCTTCCCAGGGGTGCTGGTGGCGGCGGAGGGGGTGCGCGTGGGCCCGCCCGCCGAGGGGCCGCGGCGGGGGACCGACAGGGCCTCGGCTGTGAGGACCGGAGGCGGCCGAGGCCCGGGCCGGTTCCCCGAGGCGGCGGCGGGCGGCGGCGGCGGCGGCTCCCGGCACTTCCCCGCGCCATCTTAACTGAGCCCGAGCGTTAAGGGCGCCTCCTCGACCCGGTCGTCCCTCGTCCCCCCCTCTCCTCCCCCCGGCCCCTTGTCGCAGAGCTTGGGGCTGGGCGGCTGGGGGGGGGGGGGACGGCGGTCTGTCGCCGGGCCCCCTCCTCCTCCTCCTCCTCCTCCTCTTCCTCCTCCTCCTCCTCACTCCTCGCTCTCCAGCACCGCGGCCACCGGAGCGCTCCAGGGGTCTGCGCCTGCCTCCTCCGCCCCAGACCTGCCGGCGAACGGGGTAAGGGCACCTCTGCTTTGGGAGAGGAAGACATGGAGGGGGCGGGGAAATTCGGCCCACTCGGGCCTCTCTGGGTGGCAGATCTAGGGGTAGAGTGGGGGGAGGGAGACAAGGAGGGTCCTGTGATTCCTGTGGGTGGGGTGGAGAAACGGTGTGAGCTGGGCGCCTCCTGTTTCTAGGGGCCAGAGCAATTGCATTCCTTTTTCCTGAGGGTCACCGGAAGAGGTGGGTGGAAGGGGATGTTTCTAGGAAGGTGTGGCCCTAGTAGGGAGATTTGAGTTGACGTGCACCCCGATTTAAAGGCGCGAGGTCCCTTTCTGGTCTCCTCATCCTGCTCCTCCTCCTTTGTACTGTCTGTATTCTTGGGAATGAGAATGCGCTGAGTAGTTAACTGGATAACCCCCCCCCCCCCAGGAAATCCCTATCTTTCTTCTGTAGGGGGTGATGGAAGCATTTCTACCCCCCCATCCTCCCCCCTCTCTCTGTCCTCCAGTCTACTGCAATGCTGCACAAATCCAAGTCAGTTTCTTCATACACAGACCCATGTATATACTGAGGGGGGTGGGCAGGAGCGGCAAGTAATGGCGCTTCCCTTGGAGAGGTTAGGTTTTTGTTTTTTGTTTTTTCCCTTTAATTTTAAATCGATTACAGTACTGTTTGGATTCTTCCCCTGAGATCTGTCCATGGGAAGTATGTCCGCTCTTGTTACTGTTGGGATATGGTCTCATGTTAGAACAGTTTTGATGTTTATCTTGCTCTGTTTTGAGAGAGAGGAAGATGCCTGGATTGACTTTTGGCCCGGGGGTCGGGTGGGTTAGTTTTCGTTAGGATTTAATAAAATAATTTTATATCCTTCCATTCTTTCTCCTCCTTTTTTCTCTTTAGCTTTTGTAGTTCTTGGAGACTTATTAGAAATTATTACATTCAAACTGTCGGATGATCAGACATTTGCCCCGGGCTGTGACTTTGTAAGGTTAATACTGTTTTGCATGACATTGATACAGAAATTTCTGGAATGATTATGTTACAAACATTTATGTAGCAGATGTTGCTTCTTAAGGAAATGCAAGGTAATGCACCCAGTTATGTTGTGATCTGTATCCTGTACTCTTTCCCCCCCCCCCCACTTTTGCTTCATGTCATACTTGTTTTAAAAGAAACCATCTTGTCTGATTTGTCAACAGTACTTGTTGATTTTGTCTTAGTAGAGTAGAATAAAAATAACAATTTTGGCCTTCTGGCAAGTGCCTTCTGAAATAAAAAAATTAGCCTTCAAGTCTTGAAGAAGTCTTGATGGACATTTTTTACTTTTTCTTTCTCCCTTAAAGGAGTCTTGATGTACACACACGCCTCCCTCTCCACCCGCCTTTTAAAGAAAGAGTCTTTCTATTTAGGTTGCCTTGAACTCAGCAATCCTCCTGCCTAACCCTCTCATGTGCTGGGATTACAGGTTGTGAGCCTCTACACTTGACTCCATTTTTTTATTTAACTGTTTAAATTTAGTAGTGAAGTGTTTTAAAAATGTTCCATACGTGAATATTAGCAGTAATAAAGATTACTAAAATGTTAATATGTCTTATTTTATTAACAAATCATATTTGTTGTCTGAGCTTTACTTAACGAGTTACTTTTAAATTGAGGACAAGGATTTAAAGATGTAGCAGAAGTGCTAGGCATTGATTTAAGTTCTGTCATGTAGCCCAGGCTAGTGTAACTGTGTAGCTGAGGATGACTAAATTACTGATACCTCTGTCTCCATCTCCCCAAGTTCTAGAATTACAGGTGTGTGCCATCATCCAGTAGAAACTTTTTTTTTTTTTTTTTTTTTTTTAAAAAAAACAGGTCTTACTACATAGTAGTGAGTTCCCTGGCTCACCTGCAACTTGCTATGTAGGACAGGCTGGCCTCAAATTCGTAAGAGATCTGCCTGTCTCTGCTGTGTGCTTGGGATTAAAGGTGTGGGCCACAGTGTTTATTTCATGATTTTGAGAAAGCTACATTATGTTTTTCTCAAAAATGAAATTTTCTGCCTTATTATCTTAATATTCACCTCAGTTCATTTAATGTAAATAGTACCATTCATTTGAATCTTTCTCTTTCTTTTCTTTTTGGGGGAGTGTGGGGAACAAGGTTTCGTGTCAGTCCAGGTTATCTTCAAATATTGTGTAGCTGAGGCTAGCCCTGAACTGAACCTCATACCTAACCTGTGCCAGTGTGCCTGAAATTTGTTGTTTTTTTTGTTGAGGGAGGTTCTTACTATGCAGTTCTGGCTGGTTTTGAACTTGTGGCAGCCCTTCTGCGTTAGCCTTCTGAGTGCTGAGCTATTGTGACCAGCTTCATGTGAACCTTTACTTCATGACACAAAGTGTATGTTGTCCTGTTTTCAGAATATGTAGTTTTTACTTCATACAGGAAACATTATGATTTATGATTTATGATTTATGATTTATGGTTTGTTGTTGATAATCGATTCATATCATACTAGCAAGTATAAATCTAAACACACTACTTAGTAAAGAGTGACTTTTTATCCTGGAAAGATGCAAGAAGAGCGATTTATCAATAATGGCCACAAAATTCAAGGATATACACAGGGTGTAGGTTTAATTGCTTACTATTTCATATTAGAACTAAGGTATCTTCTCTATAGCTGGTAGGAGCTCTTCCCTAAAAGTGACAAAAGTATGTTGGTGATCACTTAAATAAATTCATTATTAAGGAAAGAATTGTCTAAGGGTTATTTCATGACCCCTGATGCCACTGTCAGAGAATAATGAGAGCGGTTAGTCTGAGTTGATTCCAGATTAGTGTGGTGCTTATGTTTCTAAATAGTCATCCACAAAATGGAGTATACATCACTTCCTGTTCTTTCACAACTGGCTCTTTCTCTGGATTCCCTTTTAATGACTTAATTTTTGGCATTCTGGTATCTGATTTGTTAATTTGGTTATTCTCATGTTTTATAAGTGGAGGAATTTCTAAGAATCAACTGGTTTAGAGACTTATAATTGAGTACTTTTTTTTTCTTAAGCATCTCATTGTGAATCCTAGCTAGACTGAAACTTGGTAGGTAGACCAGGGTATCCTGAACTTGCTGCAATTCAGCCTTTGCCTCTTGAGAACTATGATTACAGGAATGCTCCACCAAGACTGGTTTAAGAGTGTCTTTTAAAAAAATGTGTATATGCATGTGTGGGGGAGTGCTAGAGGAGGATGTTGCGTGTCCTGCTTTATCACTGTCTGCCTTATTCCTTCCAAGCCAGGGTATCTTGTCTGAATGGGGTAGGCTGATGAAAACAAGCCCCATTAAGTCTCCTCTCTGTGCCTCCCACAGTCTGGGATTACAGGTGCATATGGCCACAGCTAGATTTTTTTTTTTTTTTTTCTTTTTCGAGACAAGGTTTCTCTGTGTAGCTTTGCGCCTTTCCTGGATCTCGCTCTGTAGCCCAGGCTGGCCTCGAACTCACAGAGATCCGCCTGGCTCTGCCTCCCGAGTGCTGGGATTAAAGGCGTGCGCCACCACCGCCCGGCGATTTATTTTATTTTATTTTATTTTTATTTTTATTTTTTTATAATATGGGTTCTGGAAATTTTCACTCAGGCCCTCATGCTTGTTCAGCAACTGCTCTTACCCAATGATTCATCTCCCCTGCACAAAGAATATCTCTCCTCTAGTAGATCAGGCTAGCCTTGAACTCAGAGACCCACCTGCCTCTGCCTCCAGAGTGTTGGGATTAAAGGCTGTGTGCCACCACAGCCCGGCTTCAATAATATCTTAAGTGTATCAAAACATTGCTTCTGCTGGGTGGTAGTGACGCACGCCTTTAATATCAGCACTCTAATCCCAGCACTCGGGCAGCAGAGCCAGGCGCATCTCTTGAGTTCAAGCCCAGCTTGGTTTACAGAGATAGATCCAGGACAGGCACCAAAACTGCACAGAGAAACTCTGTCTCGGGGAAAAAAAAAAAACCAAAAAAACCCAAAAAACAAACAAACAAAAAAAAACCCCAAAATTGCTTCCATTCTAAAGAATGATGTCTTAAATTTAAACTTTGATGAAAATTACCTATTTTGCTGTGCTGAGTATCAAACCCTGGGCCTTGAGGATGCTAGGCCAGTAATCTTATCACTGAGTTACATGCCAATTGTCTGAAAGGTTTAAAGAGATACTATAGTATACAGAACCAAATATATGTGCACACTAAATAGGAAATAATTACTGTATTTTCTGTAATACATATTTTTAGAGAGTTCTGGATATGGCAATTATTTGCATATTAGTACAAAATAAGAGTATCTTAGGGCTAGGGATGTAAGTTAGTGATAAGCTTAAGGCCCTAGGTTCAGTCTTCAACATTGTATAAATTGAGTATGGTAGAACATGCTTATAATTCTGTCAGTGGCCTGTAATCCAGCATGGAGGTGGAGGCAGGAAGATCAAAAGTTAAAGATCATTCTTGACTACAGATTAAGTTTGAGGCTAGCTTGGGTTACATAAGACCCTGTCTTAAAAGATATTTGTATATGGAGGCATATAGTGGTGTTTAGTCCCATGTTATGATGCCATTCTACCAATAACAAATATACTAATTATACTTGAAAAATTTGATGCTTAGACTTTTTTTAAAAATTAATTCATTAATTATTTCTAGTTTTTTTGAGACAGGATTTCTCTGTGTAGCCTTGGCTGTCCTGCAATTTACTCTGTAGACTAGGCTGACCTTGTACTCATAGAGATCCACCTACCTCTGCCACCTGAATGCTGGGATTAAAGGTGTCTGTCACCCCCCCACACACACACTTTGTTGTTTACTCTTGAGTACTCATTCTCAATTCTCTTTTTTTCTCCCTCTCTCCCTTTGTCTCTCTAGCTTTCTCTTTTTCAAATGTGTGTGCCTGTTTTGCCTGTAAGTGTACTGTGTGTGTGCCTGGTGCCCAAAGAGTCCAGTAGAAGAGCATCACATCCCCTGGAACATGAGCTGCCATGTAGGTGCTGAGAACTGATCCTTGGTCCTCTTCAAGAATGATAGCAAAAAAAAAAAAAAAAAAAAAAAAAGAATGATAGCAAGTGTTAACCACTGAGCTATTATCTCTCCAGTACTATTTTACTTTAATTAATTAATTAGTAATTAATTAATAATATTTTTGAGTCAGGATCATGGTATATTGCATAGTAGCCTTGAGTGGCCTCAGATTTACTTTGTGGCCCTTGAACTAAAAGTGTTCCTCCTGTTCTTAGCTTTGGATTTGGGGATCACAGGCATCGGCTACCACACAGGTTAAAATTGGATGCTCTCTACTAGCCATAAAAGATAGTTAAGAATTTGCTGGTTCTACTTGGGCATAGTGGTGAACACCTTTAATCCCAACACTTGAGAGGTAGAGGTGTGTGTGTATTTGTCTGGTCTACATAGCAAGTTCCAGGGTGGCCAGGGCTTACACAGTGAGACTCTGCCTTTATAAATAAACAAACAAGCAAATAAATAAAACTTTAAAAATGCTGGCTCTAGCTATGTAGAGGGCACATACTTGTAAACCCCAGCACTTGGGAGCCAAGGCAGGATGATCTATATAGCGAGTTCCAGGCCAGCCAGGACTATAGACTAAAAAAACAAAATTTGATGGTTTTTAGTAGACATGAATACTTAGTAATAAATTATGTAGGGTTCAGCTGTTGACATTGGAATTCAGATTATTTTCTTCATGTCATCTAGAAATGCTCTTCTATGTTTGGCTCATTTATGTATTAAAATTGGTTTGTTTCTCACTCATATCCCTTTGGTTATCAGTGGTCTATTATAACAACAAACTTCACTTTTTCTAACTTAATCATTTAGAAATTAGAAGCTTTTTGGTTAAGGACTGCTGTTCAGTTCAGAATCATATATGAATGAATCTCTTTAAAAAAAAAAAAAAAAAGTCGGGGTTGAGGATTTAGCTCAGTGGTAAAGCAAGCACAAGGCCCCGGGGTTTGGTCCTCAGCTCCCCCGCCTGCCCCCGCCCTCCCCTAAAAAAAGTCAAGTTTATGTAGTCAAGTTCTACATAAAATTGAGACTGTACCATTAAATAAGAGTGTCAAAATATTTTCATCTATAAAGCTTTTCAGGTTTGTTTCTTTCTTCCTTTTTTTTTTTTTTTTTTTTTTGGATTTTTCGAGACAGGGTTTCTCTGTAGTTTTGGTGCCTGTGCTGGATTTTGCTCTGTAGACCAGGCTGGCCTTGAACTCACAGAGATCCGCCTGGCTCTGCCTCCTAAGTGCTGGGATTAAAGGCATGTGGTGTGTGCTGCCACTGCCCCGCACCTTTTAGGTTTCTGAACTTGTTCATGGCTGGATTTTTTAAAAATATATTCAAGATTTCCTGTTGTAAAATATGAGAGGATAAGAACTTATAGTGTCTCATTTCATTTTATTTCATTGGTGGTTTAAAAATTCTGAATATTTTGTGATAAAATTTGATGTTTAATTTTGTTAATAGTGTCACATTCCTTCTAAAAACCAAGAATTCTTAGCTACTAGAAACACCTATTTTTATTTAGATGTTTCTGTCATCATTTAGTAACAATTCTTTATGTCTGTATCAGTCTTTTGTGCTAGAAGCAGATTTTTGTTGTTTCTGAATTATAGTCTAAATAGTGACAAAATTAAGTGGCCTATAGAAGGTAGAAGAGTTTTTTAAAATATAAACCTTGCCTCTAAATAAGTAAGAGTATATATTACAAAATACCATGCTTAGTAGATATGCTATTCTGTAAAAAAAAAATAAAAAAATAAAAAATAAATAAAATAATAAAATGCCAATTTGCTACTCAGGAGACCTTGGTAGCAGGATCTCTTGAGCCTGGTAGTTCCAGGCCATTCTGGGCAACATAAACTTTATCTCAAAACAAGCCAGGATGGCGTGAACTTGGGTGTGTAGCTTAGGATGACTTTGAATTTCTCGTCGTCTTGCTCCACACCCCAGTGCTGGGATGATAGGCATTGTTCCCTTATATCTTTTTTTGTGGTGCTGTGGATTGATTCCAGGACTATGTGCATGCTAGGCAAATACTCTACTAACTGAAGTATATCAGTACTTCTCCAGCTCTTGTTGCTTTTTGCTGTGCTGTCCAGACTGGGCTTCCCAGGTGCTGGGACTACAGGTGTGCACCATCATATCCAGGAAAGTTACTATTTAAATATAACTGCTTTTAACAGTTCCCTGACTTACCTAAGCAAAAAAGGGCCATTTTTTTTCTTTTGATAAGCTTTTAAAAATCCTTTTATCTTGTTCCTTTTAGATTTAGATGTATGAGTTCCTTGTCTGTACTTATATATGTCTGTGTACCTGGTTCCCACAGAATCGGAGAAGGGTACTAAATCTCTGGAACTGGAGTTAGGGGTTGTGAGCTGCCATGTGGGTGCTGGGAACTGAACCGAGGTCATTGCAAGAGCAGCAAATGCTCTTGACTGCTGAGCCATCCCTTTATTCCCTGTTCAATATTTTGATCAAATAATTTTAAGCAGGTGAATTACATCTAGAAAAGCATGCAAAGTTCAGTTTCTGAGAAATAATTATCAGGTAATGGAATGGAATGGAAGCAACCATAGTAAAACTGGCATATTTTAAATTTGAGCTTAAAAAATTATTATGTTTATTTATTTAGGTGAGGGTGGCATCATATGTTTGGAGGTAAGACAATTTGCAGGAGTTGGTTCATCCTGCCATGTGGGTTCTGGAGTTTGAACTTGGGTTGTCAAGCTTGGCAGCAAGAGCCTTTACCCATTGTGCTATCTCCCTGGCCCAGTTACTATATTTTAATGATAGCATTTATAAACTTAATAACTTCCTTAGCTTAAAAATTATTTTTTTATCACTTTTGTGGGGAACATAGGAGGACTTGAGAGTCTGTTCTTCCCCTCCCTTCACATATGTCCTGAGCATTAACTCACATCATCAGCGTTGGCAGGAAGCATCTTTACCTTCTGAGTTGTCTTACCTGCTCACTTCCTTAACTTTTTAAGTCTTAACTTTTTCTATGAAGATAGTATTTACTAAGTTGCTAGATTTAAATAGGATGATCTTTATTTACTTAATATACCCCTGATAAATAGTAAACACTCAGTAAATTGTGGAATTGTGGACTATCACATATTAGTTGGTTAATACATGTTTATGAATGAACACAAGTAGTCTGATATTTAAGAGTGAGTTACAGGAGCTAGGAATGTAGTTTATTTATAGAATGTTTGTCTGCTAAAAGTGTGAGGCCTTTTTTTTTTAAAAGTTACATTTCCTTACTGGAGGGAGAAAAACTAGTGTATTTCATTTTTTTTTTAATTTTTAATTTTTATTTTTTGCAGTAATAGGAATTGAACTTAGGATCTGGAGTATGGTAGGCAAATACCATATCACTGAGCAGTTAGTTATTCCTAGCACTTTACTGTTTTTATTATTTTTTTAATGGGGTGTGGTGGTACACGCCTTTAATCCCAGCACTTGGGAGGTAGAGGCGGCAGATTTTTGTGAGTTTGAAGCCAGCCTGGTCTACATAGAAAGTTGTAGTCCAGCTAGGACTACATAGACAGACCTCGTCTCAAGAAAAAAAATATTTAAAATACTTATTTGGGGTGTGTGTATTTGAGTGTATGTATATTACAGGAGCTTTCAGAGGTCTGCAGGAGAGGGTCAGATTCCCAGACACTGGTATTAGAGGTGATTGGTGTTGGGAACGATGCTGAGCCATTTCTCTAGCCCCTCCTAGCCCTTTTTTAAACTTTGAGTCCCCTTAAGTTGCCTAGTCCAGCCTTGAACTTTGGGTTCTCTTGCCTCAGATTCCTGAGTAGCTGACTTGTAGTCTATACTTTTGATTTGAAGTTGGGTTTATACTTTTTGTTTAGAATTATTTATATAAATAAGTTTAAAATTATTTTAAAATTTATTTTGTGTTTATGTGTGTGCACATGTGGAGGTCAGAGGACAAATTGTGGGAGTTGCTGGTTCTCCCCTTCTACCTTGTGGGTTCTGGGGGTTGAACTTGGGTTGTGGAACATGGTGGAACATGCCTTTACTTGCTGAGCCATCAATGATTTATAATTTTTGGCATCTGATATACATATCAGTGGTGCTGCTCTGGATTGGACCCAGAACCTGGTACGTTAGGAAAGCACTTCTACTGAATTACAGCCCTAGTTTTTTGGCTGACTTATATTTTTTGAGAGAAATAGTTAAAATAACCAGAGTAGTTTACTATTGTATTTAGAATAGACTAGTATGTATTATTTCATACTAATGTGTGTGGGGTGGGGTGGGGAGAATGATATCTAAAAATGAATTTTTGGGCCTTGTAACACTCTGGGACTGAAACACCGGTAGGCTACACCCCACTTGCCTGATTGGAGTTATTAAATCTGTGAGAAGTTTTTTTTTCTGCTTTGCTCAATGTAAAGCCTATCCCAAAGGAATGAAACTTTTTTTTTTTTTTTTTTTTTGGTTTTTCGAGACAGGGTTTCTCTGTGTAGCTTTGCGCCTTTCCTGGGACTCACTTGGTAGCCCAGGCTGGCCTCGAACTCACAGAGATCCGCCTGGCTCTGCCTCCCAAGTGCTGGGATTAAAGGTGTGCGCCACCACCGCCCGGCTGGAATGAAACTTTTAATTTGCTCATTTAGGTAGAATTTGTTATAACATTTCTTATTCCTGGAGTTCTTTACACCACTCCTAAAATGTTACTTATATGCAAAGCTTTTTTTCTTTTTTAAATTAGTTTTTAGATTTATTTATTTTATATGTATGAGTTTTATATGCATGCATGTATGTATGTGTACTACTTGTGTGCCTGGTGCCTTCAGAGGTCAGAAGAGGGAGTCAGCCCCTAGAACTGGAGTTATAGATGGTTCTGAGCCACCATATGAGTGCTGGGAGTCCATCCTGGATCTTCTGGAAGAGCAGCAAGTGCTCTCAACTGCTGAGCCATTTCTCCAGCTCTCTCTAAGTTATATATGAATTTTTGGTTTATTTATTTTTTTTGAGACAGGGTTTATCTGTGTAGCCTTTTTTTGTCTGGGAACTCACTCTGTAGACCAGGTTGGCCTTGAACTCAGAGATCTACCTGGTCTGCCTCCCGAGTTCTGGGATTAAAGATGTGTGCTACCACCATCTACCCCTAAAAACATGTGTATGTGTATATTCCTGAGTATATGTATATGCACCATATGCATGCTGTACCCTCAGAGAGCAAAAGAGGATATCAGAAGCCGGGCGGTGGTGGCGCATGCGCCTTTAATCCCAACACTTGGGAGGCGAAGCCAGGCGGATCTCTGTGAGTTTGAGGCCAGCCTGATCTCCAAAGCGAGTTCCAGGAAAGGCACCAAAGCTACACAGAGAAACCCTGTCTCGGAAAAAAAAAAAAAAAAAAAAAAAGAGGGTATCAGACCTTTCTGGAATTAGAGTTAATACAGAGTTGTGAGCCACTCAGTGTGGGTGCTGGGAGTGAATCCAGGTCTTCTGGAAGTGCTACCAATACTCTTTTTACTGCTGAGTCATCTCTTCAGTCCATCTAAGCTTTTTTTATTTAGTCTTTGTAGTTGCGTCTTTACCTTGAAATATGTTAATGGAATATATTGGTTGGACAAATTAGTATATATGTGTGTGTGTATATATTTTTTTACTTTTTTGTGTATATGAATATTTTGCTTGCATGCATGTCTATTTGACATGTGTATGCTTGGTGCCTGCAGAGGTCAGAAAAAGGGACTCAGATCACCTGAAACTGGAGTACAGATGTCATGAGCTGTCATGCTCTCTAGGCCATTTTTTTTTTCTTTTATGTGCCTTTGTGTTTTGCCTGCATGTGTATTTATGTGAAGGTGTTGGAACTCCTGGTGCTGGAATAATATAGACAGTTGTGAGCTGTGAAACGTGGGTGCTGGGAATTGAACCCTAGTCCTCTGGAAGAGCAGCCAGTGCTCTTGACCACTGAGCCAATACTCCTGCCCCCATATTTTGTTTTCTTGAAATAGGGTGTCATTCTGTAGCCAAGGCTGGCCTGGAACTCACTATATAGCCCTGGCTTATGTTGAACTTGTAGCAGTTCTGTCTCAGTGTCCTAGGTGCTGGGAAGCCGGATGAGCCGTCATGCCTAGCTAATTCAAGCTCTAAGAGATTATTGTGGGCTGTTAAGATACTGTCCTTATCCTGCATGGGTTTTTTTGTTTGTTTTTGTTTTATTTTGTTTTGTTTTTCGAGACAGGGTTTCTCTGTGTAGCTTTGTGCCTTTCCTGGAATTCACTTTGTAGACCAGGCTGGCCTTGAACTCACAGAGATCCTCCTGGCTCTGCCTCCCAAGTGCTGGGATTAAAGGCGTGCGCCACCACTGCCCGGCATGCATGGGTTTTATTTTCTCTATACTTTAAGTCTTCTAAATAATTTATTTTCAAGTTATATAGATGTTCATGGAAATCCAAGGTCTTCTCATGGTACATTAGTTAGGGAAATTTGTTTGCCATAAGGTTTTCTGGGTACCTTATCTTCTTATTTAGAATTCTGTCCCAACTGAGTATGGAAACAGCAGTCTTGCACATGCTAGGCAGCTCTTCTAGATCCCCCTTTACTTCTAATTGCATGCCTCTGAAGAATGCTTGTGTGGCCTTTATTTTTTCAGTAACTCTTTACCTTTAAATCTTTACTGATTTCAGTGTCTAGTCTTTTTGCTCATCGTATTGGCACCTTTACCTTTCCTAGGTCTTAAGTCTTGGTTGGTATTAAGGACTTTATTTATCAAAGAGATCCTGGAAAGGGTCAATACTCTAAAGAGTTTTGTAAATAATTCCTGAGATTTTGTTTGTTTTTTCAAGACAGGGTTTCTCTGTGTAGCCTTGGCTGTCCTGGAACTTGCTCTGAAGACTAGGTTGGCTTCGAACCCACAGAGATCTGCCTGCCTCTGCTTCCTGAGTGCTGGGATTAAAGGCAACTAATTCCAGAGGTTTTTATACCGGGAATGTGTGTCACATCTTATGTGTAAATGTATTTTTTTGTACACTGCAGGATTAGTAGGGAAAACTTTCCAGGGTTTCTGGGAATTAGTGAGCTTGTATACTGCTACTGAAATATATTCTTGTCTTCCTAATCCCCGCAAAAGGGAAAACTTTATTTTTGAGATGGGATCTCATATATCTCAGGCTAGCTTCACATTTGTTATGTAGCCAGTGCTGTGATTACCACCATGTGCCATCATCTCTGATGTGGCACTGGGCATCAAACCCAGGGCTTTGTACATACTAGATAATCAGTCTGCCAACTAGGCTTTATTTCTTGCTCCTCCCCCCCCCCTTTTTTTTATTATTATTTTCAAATGCTGCAAGGTTCTGCTATGTTGCTCAGGCTGGTCATGACCTCCTGGGCCCAAATGATCCTCCTACTTCAAGTAGTTGCAACTTACAGGTATGCACTACTGTGTTCAGCAGTAAAAATTGAAGCATAATAAGAAAATAATATTTATTTTTACTTAAGAACATAAATTTAATATTCAAGTATTAAATATGGTATGTAGTTTTCATAAAATTGTGGCTGATTACTAAGTATATTAAAAAGATTTCAGTGTGCTTCTGTGTATTAGACCTAACTATAGACCTCGTATTTTGATTTCTTTTAATCTTTTCATGGAAGTAGTTATGAGTCTTTAGTTTTTTGTTTTGTTTTGTTTTTTTGAGACAGGGTTTCTCTGTGTAGCTTTGGTGCCTGTCCTGGATCTCGCTCTGTAGACCAGGCTGGCCTCGAACTCACAGAGATCTGCCTGGCTTTGCCTCCCGAGTGTTGGGATTAAAGGTGTGCACCACCACTGCACGGCCAAGTCTTTAGTTTTTTTGTTTATTAAGACAGGTCTGGGGGGGGGGGGGCTGGAGAGATGGCTCAGAGGTTAAGAACACCGACTGCTCTTCCAGAGGTCCTGAGTTCAATTCCCAGTCACCCACATGGTGGCTCACAACCATCTGTAATGAGATCTGGCGCTGTCTTCTGTATACATAATAAATAAATTAAAAAAAAAAAAAAGACAGGTCTGGGGCTAGGTCTGGGGCTAGAGAAGATGACTCAACAGTTAAGAGCACTAGTTCTTGCATAGGACGTGACTTTGATTCCCAGCACCAATATGGTGGCTTAGACAGCACCAATATGGTAGCTTAGAGCCATCTATAACTTCAGTTGGAGGGAATCTGAAAGCCTCTTCTGGCCTCTCTGGGCATCAGGCATGCATGTAGTACACATACATGCAGGCAGAATACTTACACACATTAGATAAATCTAGGGGGAGGGAGAATGCGAGTCATTGTAGGGTGGTAAGTAGCCTTGAACTTGCTATGTAAACAAGGCTGGTCTTGAATTCCTGATCCTCTTAAGTGCTGAGACTATAAGCACATAATACAATGCTTGGCCTTATAGTTTGTGTTTGGATTGATTCTACCAGTTTATTCCTCCTGAGACCAAGAAAGAGATATCAGGAAAAGTTGATGGAACAGCATTACTAGACAAGGTCAAGTTCTTCCTTTTTTAGGGTTAGGAATTTATTGTTAGGGTCTTATTTTAGTATTCATTTTTTTGTACTTTATTCAGTTAGCACTGTGTTATCATTCAAGTATTTTTTGAAAAGTTCTCCCACACTCCCTTTCTCTCTTTCTGGGAGAGAGAGAGGTCTCATACTGCAATTCAGGCTAGTCTGAAACTCATGATGTAATCTAGACTGGTCTCAAACTCACTTCAATCTTCCTATCATAGCCTCTATGGTGGTAGTATTATACAAGTGAGCTACCATGCCTAGCTCCTTTTACTCCTTTGAAGCGTAAACTTTTTCTACTTATGATTCTGTTTTGGGTTTTTTTTGTTTTGTTTTGGTGGTAGATAAATGCATAAAATATATTCAGTACTGAGACTGTAAAGTTTAATGTGAAGCTCTACAATTTCTATTCCAAATGCCTTTTCTAACTATAGAAAGTTCATAGGGTATATAGACTTTGGTTCTGGTAAATTCTGGTGTGTAATGTTTTTATTTATTTGCAAGGTTTTTAATAAAGTATAAAATTAAAACAAGAAAATCATAGTCTGTAAGCCATTTGGTTTACTTATGTTGTAATAAGTACAGAAACCAATTTTAGATTAATACTTTTTTGAGATAACAGTTAGAAAATTGTGATTTTTATGGCATGTGCTAGGGAAACACAAAATCCAAATGTAGGTTGTTGGCCCTCTTATCATTTACTTTTTATTACATTTATTTATTTGTGTGTGTATGTGTGTGCGCGCTCTTGAGTGTCCCACATGAAGTCAGAGGACAACTAGGACAACTTGGGGCAGCACTGGATGTCTTCTTCCACTCTGTGGGACTCAGGGGTTGAGCTCAGGTCATCAGTCTTGGCAGCAAGTGCTTTTATCAGCTGAGCCATCTATCTTCTCTTAGATTTTCTTTTGTTCTGAATGCTACAATCTCTGCACTGCCTGTGGTTATCAAAATAGGTTCAGTTAAGATATGTCTGTATTTGTAACGTAGGTTCTTAAATGTGCTGTTTACTAAATTCTCTAGGAGGAGACAAAGAAGTAACACCTGATATCCTCTTAATTTCAGTAGTTGAGTAGGATACAGACAGAAATAAATACATGTAATGCAAGGTTTCTCAAGCATAGCATTAACAGTTGGGAAAGGGCAGGTTGTTACAGGGATCTGTGCTATGTGTTGTAGCATATTTTCTAGTATCTCTGAATTCTGCTCATGTTGTCAGTGGCAAGCCCTTGTGTCCAAATGTTGCCAGATCTTATCTAGGGAGCAAAATCACCGCTGAGAAACATTTTGGTAAAGTGGATGTTGAGGTGGCAAGTGGAATGTATATAGAACTGTTGCAGTACAAGTCAAGAAGAGTTAAGGGGTGTCCAGGAAAAATGACTCCTTAGGGACTGAGGTTCCTCTCTCTTCTCCCTAACAGGTTTCTCTATATAGCCTAGGCTGACCTGAAGCTTCTCTTGAGACTCCCAAATGCTTTGATTACAGGCACACACTATCACTCCTAGCTTCTGATACTAAGTTATATCTCCAGCTCTAACTATTTCTTCTTTAAAAATTTATAGTCATCATTTTTTGTTGCTTTTGTGTGTATGGTGTATGTATGTTTGTGATGTTGTATGTACATGTGTGTTCTCAGATGGTGGCCAGAGGAAGACTTCAGATGTTGTGCTATAGCCCTTGTTATTCTTGAAGTTCTGTTTCTAAATGACATGAAAATGATAAAAACAGGAATATGTTAAAAATATGATTTGTGTTTTAAAAAGAGTGAAATATGGTGATAAATTGGGTAGAAATTACATGTAGGGAAGTTGGTTAGAAGGCTGTTGCAAACTCAGTTGTATTGGTGCATGCTTATAAACCCAGCACCCAGAGGCAGAGGCTGGAGGATCTGTGAGTTCGAGGCCAGCCTGCTCTACAGAGTGAGTTTCAGGACAGCCAGGACTGTTAACACACAGAAACCCTGTCTAGAAAAACAAAAAGGGGGGGAGGGGAAGGAGACTATTGTAGAAATCTAAGAAGTAGGATTAAAGTGATGTATTTGAGGAAGATTAAGGTAGAACAATGTACAATTTAGAGTTTACTAGAGATTGGAAATGATAGTGGAGAATGACTATTTTGCAAGAGAAAGAATGATTTTTGGCTTTGGTAATGATCAGAGGCTAGGATATATTGTAATAATTAAAAAATTCCAGTGGTTTTGGTTTTTTTTTTTTGTTTGTTTTTTGTTTTTTGTTTTTTGAGACCACAGACAACAGTGAAAGTTTGAGGAAAACTTTGATAGTTTTCTCTTTCAACTGTGGATTCTGGTGAGCAAACTCAAGTCATCGTCAGACTGTGTGATAAATACTTTGAGCCACTGAGCTATCTATCTCACTGCCCCTCCTGTGGCTTTTCACAGGAAAAAAGGCTTCTTTGTAACATGCTATGTATTGATAGATGGAGATGGGTTGGAGTCTGATTGTTCTTGTTTTTAGTGTCTCAGGTTTATGGAGGCTCTATCATACATGTTTCTGCAGTTTTCATGACAATGAAAAGGGGATATTGCCTCTTGAATTCTCTATTTGGCCAAGTTCATTGACTAAGTGAGGTGTGACTTTAAGAGATTCCATAAAAGTTAAGGAGGGTGTTGGTTCCCTTGAAGAGAACTAAACTATTTCAGTTATGGCAAATTTTTGTTTTATGTTGAATTAGAGCTTTTTTCCTTTTTTGTTTTGGTTTTTGAGATAGGGTCTCATGTAGCCTTGGCTGGCTTTGGGTGTGGTATATAGCTGGTGATGATTTGAACTTGCTGTCTGTCCTCTCAGCCTATTGAAAGATGGGATAACAAGTGCACATCATCATACTGGGCCACTCATTTGTTTTCTGTTACTGTGCACAGCAGGTTGGCCTCAAACTCTTAGAGATCAGCTGACCTTTGCCTACCCCTCTTGAGTGCTGAGATTAAAGACGTATGCTACCATGCCCAGAAGTAGTTGATTTCTTTTTATTGCATAGGTAGTAGTCCAAATCTTGGGTGTGCTACAATTTGTTTACTCACCTGTTTGTAATATTTGAAATCATTTCAGCTTTTACATTTATGAATAAAACTACTGTGAACATTTTAACCTTTCTGAAGTTTTCTAAGTTAGAAACTTTGGGATTGGCTTTGATTCTTTTAATCTCTTTCCTCATGAACTCATGACATTTCTTCTTTTTTTATATTTTTGGTTTATTTTTTGAGACAGGGTCTCTCTGTGTAGCCTTGGCTGTCTTGGAACTTGCTCTGTAGACCAAGGTGTGTGCCACCACCACCCAGCCCCATGGTGCTTCTTAAGTATGTTTCATATATTAGAAATTGTAACGTTCTTCAGATGCTATTTATTTCTGTGAAGGTTTATTTTAGGAGTGAGAAATTTAAGGATGATGATATAGATGGTATACTTGCTGAGCGTGATTTATAGTTAAGTGGGAATGTTGACTGATTGGTGAGGAAGGTGCTGACATTGAAATTACAGGATTGTGATAAACACTGTTGGTGTTGGATGCACTCTATCCCTGTGTCAATGAGTACTTTCTGGTAGTCACTTTTAATTCTTTTTCTGTTTTTTTACATGTTTTGTATGCATGTGCTATGGCATGGTGAAGAAATTTATTGCCATGGAGGATAGTCTTACTGCTATGGGAACTTGAGGAAATCATTTAATCTCTTTGGGCCTCAGTTTCATCACCTGTGTAAATTAGAACTGATAATACTTTGAAATGTTGGTCTAAGAGGATTAGATTCATTATATAGACCTGAGAACAGTACCTGGCTTATTGTGTTAGTATTATCTTGATTCTGTATTACTCAGAAGGCTTTTGCTGGGGATTGAGAGATGGCTCAGCAGTAAGAGCCACTGGCTGTTCTTCCAAAGGATCAGAGTTCAATTCCTCACACCCACATGCAGTTTACAATAACTCCAGTACCACGTATCAGGCACATACGTGGTGCACAAACATACAGTCAGGCAAAACATCCATGCACATAAAATAATACAATAAACCCCCCCCCCCACACACACACACAGGGTTTCTCTGTGTAGCTTTGGATCCTGTCCTGGAACTCGCTCTGTAGCCCAGACTGGCCTCAAACTCAGAGATCCGCTTGCCTCTGCCTCCCTAGTGCTGGGATTAGAGGTGTACACCACCACCACCCGGCCTACAGTAAAAAAAAAAAAAAAAAAAAAAAAAAATTAAATTAAAAGCTTTTCTTTTCTCCTAGTTCTGATCCTCTTGTGTCTTGCTCTCATTTATCTCCTACTACAGCCCTCTTCTCTTGTTGTGCCGGGGATTGAACACAGCTCCTCAAGTGTGTAGATAGGTGCTCTACCACTTGAGATATCACTCTTCTGCTTACTCAGACTTACAAAGTTACTGAATCATCCTGTAACTGTTTGTGCCCCTTTTCAGTTGTGTTGTAGTATATAATAGTCAATTACATAAATGAAGACTTATAAATTAATCCACCACTCAGTTAAAGTTATAGAAATTTTTTCTTTATTTAATCATGGAAAATTGCACTAAAAATTTGTGTATGGAAGTTCCTAACCTCCTAGTGGGTTCCCTTTGTCCCTTCCACCTCAGCAATCCACTCTTCTACTTCTGTTCTTACTTCTTTACTTTTGGTGATTTTATAAATTGTTTTGCTTAGTTAAAATTACTGTGAATGTATATGTGTGCATTTATGATATGTTTATATATGCAGGTGTGTGTGGGTGTGTGTGTGTGTGTGTGTGTGTGTGTGTGTGTGTGTGTGCAAGTGGAGATCAGAGGACAGCTTTTAGGAGTTGATTTTTTTCCTTCTACCATGAATTTTGGGAATCAGATTTAGGACATTAGGCTTTTGTGGCAATTACTCTCTAAGACATCTTGCTGGCCTGTTTTGTTTAGTATTTAAGGTTTTCTCTGATTGACTCTTTCACCATGCCTGGCACATTTTTTTTTTTAATAAACATTACTGCCAAACACACCTTATAATACCTTCTCTGCCTGTGTATATGGTGTCATTTTTGTGCTCCTTTGATCATATTTTTTTATCCTGTTTTATCTGTTCAAGTACTCTTCCACAGAACTGTCCCCAGTGCTCAAATTATTCTGTCCTTGTTCTTCTAAGAGTTCTTTTTGGCTCATTTTGATGTTCTAGTTTAGTACCTAATAAGATGCATTCCTTTTGTGTATTTATTTGTCTTCGCTTCATGAGAGCCATTATCATGTATTCCTCTCATTTAGTGCCTCACATAGGTCATGTAGTAGTAGAATCTCATTGAAGTTCTTTGAAGCTTTGGATAGCAACTAGCAGTCATGGAGAAATTGATAGTGAACTAGGGCAACTATTCATAAAAGTACAAAAACCAAAAAGTATAGCACTGCTCCTTGGGTCTATGAAAATCTTAGGCCATCCCATTGTGTTAGATTGAAGTAGAGTCAGAAACTTAGCACCAGAAAGGATCATAGAAGTAATATTATTATTAAACAGGCTAGATAAGAATTGCTGGTATGGGTCATAGTAGATCTGTTAACTCCTTGAGATTCATGCAATATGTTAAGTTTGTACACAGGAGCAGTTCAGGGTAAGAATTCATAATTTATATTTTCAAGGTATCTGTGACTGAAAAAAATACTATCTTGCAAAAAATGACAGATGAAACACTTGAGGTTCAAAGATAAGACATGAGAGATGTCATTGTTATTCATAGTAATGATCTTGACCAAACAAAACTTTTAGTTAGATTTACTCTGATGTGTTTAACAAAGGAGAAATAAGAAATTGGAAGAGGGGCTGGAGAGATGTTCAGTGCTCTTTTGAGGATGTGGATTTGGTTCCCAGCACCCACAAGGCAGCTCACAACCATATGTAACTCCAGTTCCAGGGGATCCCACCCATGCTTCTGATCTCTAGGGACACCAGGCACACACATGGTACACATACTTAACACTCAGGCAAAATACTTCACAAAATAAATCTTAAAAACAAAAAAAAGGTGTCTAAAACAAAATGTTTCTGTCTCTAATTAAAATGAACTTTTAAGAACTTAAAATTTGAGTCAAGTGGTGGTGACACATGCCTTTGGGAGGCAGAGGCAGGTGAATCTCTTGAGTTCAAGGCCAGGCTGGTCTACAGAGTGAGTTCTAGGACATCCAGGGCTACACAAAGAAACCCTGAAAAAAAAATTAAAATTTGTGTTGGGGAGATGGCTCGAGATGGTTAAAATTGCTTGTTGCTCTTTGAGAGGACCTGAATTTGATTCTCACAGCCTACATCAGGAAGCTCACAGCCGCCTGTAACTACAAAGGGATCTGATGCCCTCCTCTGGCCTCTCTATATAGCCTCCTCTCCTCATGCATATACACACCAAGACATATATTTATATATTAAACAAAGAAGATCTTACCAGGCCGGGTGGTGGTGGTGGCGCACGCCTTTAATCCCAGCACTCGGGAGGCAGAGCCAGGCGGATCTCTGTGAGTTCGAGGCCAGCCTGGGCTACCAAGTGAGTTCCAGGAAAAGGCGCAAAGCTACACAGAGAAACCCTGTCTCGAAAAACCAAAAAAAAAAAAAAAAAGATCTTACCATTTAAGAACGGGGCTATATAGTTCAGTTTGTAGAGTGCTTAGATCTCCAGCATTGAATAAATAAGATGTGTTGGGACATATCTGTAATTCTAGCACTCAAGAGGTAGAGGCAGGGAGTTCAGAAGTTCAAGGTCATTCTTGGCTATATAGGGAATTTTAGGCCAGTCTGGGCTAGAGACTTTGTCTAAGAAAGAGATAAGGAGGGGTAGGGAGGGATGGGATCATCAGTTTAGGTGTATGGATATATAATATGTTCTCTCTCTATATACATATATATAAGCACATTTGTATATATATGTATATACACACACACACATACATATGCTTAACGTGATTCAGGCCTTGTCTTCAATCGTCTCTCCTTCCTGTGTGTGTGTGTGTGTGTGTGTGTGTGTGTACACACACTTTTAAATTGACTTGATTGTGGTGTTGGGGATGGAATCTAGGGCTTTGCACTTGTTAGGCAAAGTGTTCACTACTGCTGAGCTACATTCCCAGTTCCCAAGTTAAATATTTACATTTAGTTCATTCAGAGGGCTGTGCAGCCAAAGCATATTTTTGTCCAAAGCCTTTTCTTTCTTTTTTTAAAGTAATTTATTTTTACTTTATGTGCACTGGTGCTTTGCCTGCTTATATGTCTGTGTGAGGGTGTTGGATCCCTGGAGCTAGAGTTACAGACAGTTGTGAGCTGCCATGTGGGTGCTGGGAATTGAACCCAGGTTCCCTAGAAGAGCAGCCAGTGCTCTTAACCGCCGAGCCATTTCTCCAACCCCCCATTTTCTAACAGCAGGTTCAATATTTAGGCACAAATACTCCCATGTTGTCTCTGTTCTCCTTCTCCCCTGATAGTCACTAATCTTGCATTTCATTTATCAATTTGTGTATTGTGTCAATTTGTCTTTATTTTTCCTCTAATATTATCTTTTCATTTTAATATGTGTGTTTTGCCTGCATGTATGTCTGTGTACCACGTGTGTGCGGTGTCTGAGGAGGCCAGAAGGTGTCTGATCATCTGGAAATGGAGTTAAAGACAGTTGTGAGTCACCATGTGGGTGCTGAAAATTAAGTCTGGGTTCTCTTGAAGAGCAGTCAGCGCTGTTAACTACTGTGCTCTTTGTCTCTTCAGCTCTTGTAATCTACCTACCTACCTACCTACCTACCTACCTATTTATCTATCTATCTATCTATCTATCTATCTATCTATCTAGTTGTTGTTGTTTTCCCTGAGACAGGGACAGGGTTTCTCTGTGTAGTCCTGGCTGTCCTGGAACTCACTTGGTAGACCAGATTGGCCTCAAACTCAAGAGATCCTCCTCTGCCCCCTAAGTGCTGGGTTAAAGGACAAGGTCTGGGAGGATTCCAAACATAGATGTCTGTTATCTTCAGTCGTTGGTTAGTAATCATCATCCCAATCAACCAGGAAATTCACTAGTGCTTTGGTGGACAGTTTTTATTGAGGTTTCAGTATATTGATTTATAAGTAATGACCGGTTAATCTTTGGTTGTAGATTAGCCTCCAGAACAACAAAGAAATTCCTATTGTGTAGAATATTTTAAGGATTTAAAATTTTTTTTTTAAAGTTTGTTTACTTTTTATGTATATTGGGGTTTTGCATGCTTTTATGTCTGTGTGAGGATGCCAGATGCCCTGGAACTGGAGTTACAGTTGTGAACTGTCGTATGGGTGCTGGGACCAACGAAAGAGTGGCCAGCGGCCGGTGGTGGCGCCTTTAATCCCAGCAGAGCCAGGTGGATCTCTGTGAGTTTGAGGCCAGCCTGGTCTACAGAGTGAGATCCAGGACAGGGACCAAAACCACACAGAGAAAACCTGTCTCAGGGGAAAAAAAAAAAAAGCCATCAGTGTCCTGCCCCCATATTTTGAGGATTTAGTAATATCTCCTTCCTAGGAACCAGGGAGAAAAGCAAATTGTCTCCACCTCTCTTTTTGTTTTGGGTTTGAATCCAAGGCCTTACAAGCACTCCACCACTGTCCTCCTACCTGCCTTGATCCAGTTACATTCTTTTTACACCACTCCATTCCTCAGTATCCTTCCTCAGAAGCAAACTCTTTTTATCAGCTGTTTTGTTTATTTTCTTTGAGACTTTTGAGGCAGCCCAGAAATTGGATCAAGGGCCGTGAAAACTTTGTGAAGTGATGAAAATAGTTTTTTTCTGATGTGATTCCTTGTATCAAAAGTGATCAGCCAGGGTCTGGAGAGATGATTTAGTGGTTAAGAGCACTTGCAGCTATTGGAGAGGACCATAATTCAGTTCACAGTACCTGCGGCTCAACTGCTTGTAATTCTGGTTCTGGGGGATATAACATCCTCTCATCAACAACAATTGGCTGGGCTTGATGGTCCGTCCATCCTTTAATCTCAATGCTCAGGCAGTAGGGGCAGGGATGATATCTGTGAGTCTGAGTTCAGCTTGGTCTACATAGTGAGTTTTAGGTCAGCTAGGGCAGCAGTGAAACTCCATCTTTAAAAAAAACAAAACAAAAAACCCCACAAGTAATAATTCTGTGATTCCTCTTTAAGCATTTCCTTACCTTATTTTACACTGTATAAATATTAATGTAGCAAGCAAGAACGTGGACAGGAGAACTGGAGAGAATAAGACTAGATGGGCCTTTGAGATGGCTCATTGTAAAAGTACTGCACAAGCCTGGTAACTCTCATGGAAGAGAACCAACTTCTGAAGGTTGTCCTCTGACCTCCACACATGTCTTGTCATGGTTTGCATGCCTGTACTCATAGGCAATACATACATACATACATATATATATTATATCCAACAGTAATAATAATAATAATAATAATAATAATATAAGTAATAATAGATTACTGTACTTGTCAGGGTTCTCAAAAGGAACAGAACTGATAGAATGAGAGAGGGAGGGTGATAAAAGGGAACTCATAGCCAGGCAGTGGTGGCGCACGCCTTTAATCCCAACACTCGGGAGGCAGAACCAGGTGGATCTCAGTGAGTTCGAGGCCAGCCTGGTCTACAGAGTGAGTTTCAGGGCAACCAGGGCTGTTACACAGAGAAACCTGTCTCAAAAACCAAAAAAACAGGAGTACCCAGCAGTTTAGGTTTTAGTTGATTCAAAAGCAGTCAGTTGAGCTTGAGAGATGGCTCTGTGGTTAAGAGCATATACTGCTCTTCCAGAGCACCCACATCAGCTGGCTCACAAACATAGGTAGCTCCAGCTCTAGGTGATCCTACTCCTCTGGCCTCCAAGGGACAGGGACGGACACACACACACACACACACACACACACACACACACAGTAAAAATAGTAAGATAAAATAAAAAGCAGTCAAGTTGACAATCAAGATTAGTCATTGCAACTACAAACAGCCCTGAAGGTTATTACTTGCTAGCTTATATTGAATTCATTTATTTATCCTAAAATTTTTTTGTCGTTGATTGTTTAGGATTGCCTCTTAAATAAAATTGTATCATTTGTGATTATGGTCCCACTTCTTGCTTTATAATCTGTATGCCTTTTGTTTATTTTTCTTTACTAATTGCCCTGGCTAGAACTTCCTGTACAATGTTTTAGAAGTGATCAGACAGCCAGGAATGAAGGGTGTGTATGTGTGTGACAGAGTACTCTTGTAATCTTAGCACTGGAGAGGCTAAGGCAGGCAAGAGGAACAGGACTTCAGTCCTGCTGAAACAAGATATCTTGTTCCTTGGAAGATGGTACCTGTGAGTTTTTCTTTAATGGATTACTTAATTAACATTTATTTATTGTTGTTGGTTTGCTTTGAGATAAGGTCTCTATGTAGCCCTGGGTGTTCTGGAACTCAGAGATCTGCCTACCTCTGCCTTTTGAGTACTAGGATTAAAGGCTTGCCCAGGTTTCTTTCTTTTCTTTCCTTTTTTTTTTAAAAATAAAGTGTTCTGCCTGCACACCAGAAGAGGGCACCAGATCTCATTACAGATGGTTGTGAGCCACTATGTGGTTGCTGGGAATTGAACTCAGGACCTCTGGAAGAGCAGTCAGTGTGCTCTTAACCTCTGAGACGTCTCTCTAGCCCCCTATTTCTTTCTTTCTTAAATGTTTTTTTTTTTTTAATATTAGACAGAATCTCATATGAAGCTCAAGCTTCAACAAGTATATATTTTTTCAGTTTACTG
This sequence comes from Peromyscus eremicus, assembly GCF_949786415.1. Lineage (NCBI taxonomy): Eukaryota > Metazoa > Chordata > Mammalia > Rodentia > Cricetidae > Peromyscus > Peromyscus eremicus. Next base: position 60,717,874 of record NC_081423.1, on the reverse strand, counting down.
ATTATTTATAGTTCTTCTATGAAATGTCATTCATGGAACTTATTTATTTTTGGTTCTTGGCTTATAGAAATGCTTTATGTATTATCATAAATTGTTAACAAAGCTAGTACTTCTAGACAGTGTTGAATAATAGAAGATGGGAGGCTGTTGTCTTAACTGTGCTATTTAACCATTATTAACTAGGATAGTATGATTTAGAATGTTTATCTTTCTAGTTTACCAGCAACAGATAATAGTGATGTATAACTTTTCTAGAAAAATACCATTATTATAACCACGTAATAGAATACCAGTCAGCAGTAATTTATGAGACAACACTAAATACTGATCTATTGTGCAGACGAGGAGCTGGACCATAAAAAGATTAAGTAACTAGCCCAATATTATACCGCTAGTAAATAGAGTGCTAGTGCAGTTCTGGAGGTTGTACATTTAACTAAAGGGTAATAAAATCAACCCTTTCTCTGGAGGCAAATGTAAAACATGTTTATTTCCAGAAACATCTCCTCCTCCAGCGCTCTCTCATATATATCTTAAAAACATGTCTTTCTCCCCCAGGGAGACCGAGACAGGGTGATCTCTGAGTTCAACTGCAAGGCCAGCCTGGTCTACAAAGCAAGTTCCAGACCAGCTAGGACTACACAGTGAACTGCAGTCTGTCTCCCACTCCCTACTACTCTGCCAAATGTGATGGCACATTCCTGTAATCCTAGCATTGGGGAGGCAGGAGTTCTAGACCACCCTTGACTACATGAGGTCCTGTCAAAAGCCCACTATTGAATAAACACCCCCATATAACTTATCATTATAAGTTGGCTTCATTGTGTAGCTAAAGATGACCTTGAACTCCTTCCTAACTGTCCTGCCTCTAGTTCCTGAGTGCTAGAATTACAGGTGTGTGTGCTTGGTGCTATAGTCTTATTGTGCAAATTTTCATGTTTGGTAAAATGATAAATGTTAGTATTAAGTAACGGTATTTTAAACCGAATTAAACTTGTACTGTTAAATGTGAGGTTGCTTTGGGAAATTACTTAAGCCCAAATTTAAATTGCATAATCTTGTAATTTTCAAAAGTAAGAGAGAAAAAGAATGGGGGAAGAGGGCGGGGGGAGCGTACACCAGATATATATAGCGAGCTATTTCCTAGCTCTTGCGTAGCATGTTAAAAATTTGAGATTTAGTTTAAAACATTAGTTCAAGGTTGGAGTGTAAAGAAGTTTTAGTTTTAATATAGATTTAAGCAGGGACATTGGTAAAAGTGAAAGGAGGGAAGAAGACAGACAGAGAGAGAGACTGAGCAGACTGCCCAAGAATGAACTCATGCTCTCAAGAATGCACTGTGGCTCCTTTCCTTCTTTTTCTTCTTCTCCATCTCCCTTTCTTTTCTCTTCCTCCATTTCTCCTTTCCCTTCGTCCTCTCTTCCTCTCCTGCTCTCTTTCCCTCTCCCATTTTTCTCTTTCCTCAATATCCCCTCCCCTCTTCTCTCCTCTCTCTTTCCTCCTCCTTCCTCCCTCTTCCTGTTTTATTTATTTATTTATTTTTTTTTGAAGCAGGATCTCACTATGTAGCCCAGGCTGGCTTAAAACTCTCCATCTTCTTCCCTCAGCTATCCGGGGCTAGCTTTACAGGTGTATGCCACCACAGGATAGAATATTTTATACATATATTGAATAAACATCGAGATGTAAATTGGCATTTTTGTTTTTTGAGACAGGATTTCTCTGTGTAACAGCTCTAGCTGTCCTGGAACTCACTTTGTAGACCAGGCTGGCCTTGAACTCAAGAGATCCACCTGCCTCTGACTTCCGAGCTCTGGGATTAAAGATGTGCGCCACCACTTCCTGGCTTCTTCCACTTTTATCTGGGTTCTGGGGATTGAACTCAGAATGTCAGTCTTGTCCAGCAAGGTTTTTTTTTTGTTTTGTTTTTGTTTTTAAATGGTTTTTTGAGACAGGTTTCTCTGTGTAGCTTTGGAGCCTATCCTGGAACTCACTCTGTAGACCAGGCTGGCCTTGAACTCACAGAAATCCGCCTGGCTTTGCCTCCCGAGTGCTGGGATTAAAGACGAGCGCCACTACCACCTGGCTTTTTCTTTTCTTTCTTTCTTTCTTTCTTTCTTTCTTTTTTTTTAATGGGCAAGTGGTTTTACATGCTGAGCAGTTTCACTGTCCCCTCTTCTCCGTTGGCATTTTGAACTAATTTCTAATGCTAACACTCCAGTTTTGAGTCTTTTTTAAATATTTATTTATTTGTAAGGTGGGATGTGGCCACGTACGCTATGGCACATATGGAAGTCAGAGGACAACTTCTAGAAGTAGGTTCTCTTTTTCCACCAAGTGGGTCCTGTGGATTGAACTCAGGTTGTCAGATTTGGCAGCTAGTGTTTTTATCTGTTGAACCATCCTTCCCGTCTCAACTTTAAGTCTTAATTACATGGATTTTAAGTGTTTATTAAAAACAAACAAAAAGCCGGGTGGTGGTGGTGCACGCCTTTAATCCCAGCACTCGGGAGGCAGAGCCAGCCGGATCTCTGTGAGTTCGAGGCCAGCCTGGGCTACCAAGTGAGTTCCAGGAAAAGGCACAAAGCTACACAGAGAAACCCTGTCTCGAAAAACAAAAACAAAACAAAACAAAACAAAAAACAAACAAAAATACTTGTGAGAGAGAGAGGGAGGGAGGGAAGGAGATGAAGAAGGAGAGGGACAGTGGCTAAGTGTGTTTGCCACACAACCCTGACAAGTTTGATCCTTGGTGCCCAGGATTGAAGGAGAAAATTGATCCCTGAAGTTGTCCTCTGATCTCCATACTGTCTATAGCACATGTCTGCCTTCCTTGCCTGCCTGCACTCTTACATACATTTCGTATACATTAATAATAAATAAAACTTAAAAAATGGAAGTAGTACATGGCATTTATAGGATAAATATTTGGAAGGTAGAAAGGATTCCTTAAATAAATTCTATTTTCTTCCATAGATCATCTATGTATGGATATTTATCTTCTATTTTTATATAAATGATTATTATTTATACTTCTGTACCTTGTTTTTAAAAGATAGTATATTTATCTTTATCAATACACCAGTTAAAGTTTTTATGATACCTACCCCTATACCTGTCCTTGTTGCCAAGAACTTAGTGATTTTGTGTGTGTGTGTGTGTGTGTGTGTGTGTGTGTATGTATGTGTGTTTAACTTGGATTTGCTGTAAGTTAGCCTCCAGCTTGTGATCCTCTTGCTCAAGGGCTAGTATTTCAGGCAAGCAACATCAATTCTGACCCAGTGATGCTTTGAATAGTAGTATCTTTGTTTCTCATCTTTGTCCTTCATTTCTATTTGAAATATTAGGCATATTGTTCAGAGTATTAATAGCATATTTCTCAACATTAATTGATCTTGTGATTTTTTAAGAAAAGGTATTTGACCTTTTAGAGCCAAATAATCTCTTAATTCCAACCCTAAACTTAAAATAATCAGGTTTATAAGGTTGAATTAGCTGTCAAATTATTTATAGGTTAAGTGTAAGGTCATGTGTTCATCCTGTTTATGACTGTTCTTGGTTGTATTTAATATTGCAATTATTAATATGCATGTTTCTTTGTATATCCATATGTTGAGGAAAAGATACAGTAGGTGGTACTCTCTCTGCCAATTTTGTATATAAAAGAGCCCCCCCCCCTTTTTTTTCTCTAGAGGGACTAAGCATTTGACTTCGGTTGGCTGTTTCTAGGCCTGAATCTTGACTTATAGGCCTTGTAATATTAAATCAGTTGCTTAGGGCCAATAATGTCCCTTTTATGAAAATTTGGAGATTCATAAAAGATGAAATACTGTGAAATCATTACTGTTGACTCAAGAAACATTCTTTAAGTAATACAGAATGTTTTCTGATTATCTTCTAAGTCTGTTGCTTTTTGGCTTATCTGCTTAATTACCTGACTGTGTTAGGGACATGTGAAGTTATTTAATTGTAAAAACTCATATTTTAGATTTTTAAAGTAAGTTATATAGTTTTGAAATATTTGTTTTATTTATATGTATGTTTATGTTGTGAGCCTGTGTGAGGATATGTATACCACATGTGTGCAAGAGCCCATGGAGGCCAGAAGAGGGTGTCAGATAACTCTGGATCTGGAGTTAAAGGCATTTGTGAGCCACCTGATGTGGATGTTGGAAGTGAATTAAGGTCCTCTGCTAGAGTAGTATGAACTCTGGGTCACTGAATCATCTCTCCAGCTTCTTCTAGCCTTTTTAGAAGATTGTAATGCCAGATTTGGGAGACAAGTGTCTTTTCGAGGCCAATCTGGTTTACATAGCAAGTTTTAGGCCACCCAGGGCTATACAGTAAGACCCTGTCTCAAAAAAAAAAAAAAAAAAAAAAAAAAAAAAAAAGATGGTATGTGTGGTTTGGTGGTGGTGTCCTCAAGCTTGCTGTGTAACTGAGGATGAACTTGAGTTTCTTACCTTCCTGTCTTTATCCTTCTGAGTGCTGGAAGTATAGGCATGTGCACCACAACTGGCTTTGGATGTATTGAGTATAATGGTACTTGCCTGTAACCCCTCTACTCAGAAGACTGAGTCAAGAGGACTGCCATGAGTTTGAGATGCCTGGGATACACACACACACACACACACACACACACACACACACACGTGTTCCAGCACTTGGGTGGCAGAGGCAGGCGGATCTCTATGAGTTCGAAGCCAGTCTGGGCTACAGAGTGATTTCCAGGAAAGGGGCAAAGCTATACGTAGAAACCCTGTCTTGATAACTGACATTTGTTATTATGCTTACTATGGTATAGAGTATTCTGAGATTACACATGGTAACTCATTTAACCCTCATAACCACTGTATAAAGTAGGTTGTTTTTGTTTTGTACTTTAAAAAAAGGAGACAGTTTATGAATAGTGTTGGGATTTATATCTAGCCAGTTTTATTCCAGAACTCTTGTTCTTAAGCCTCTTAATTAGGGCAACCATTTTTAAACATCAGATAATCTTATATAAAGGAGTTGGTAGCAGAACCACCAAGGAATCTCTGGTTCTTTCTAAGTCTACTTATGGAAGGAATCAGATGATAACAACTATATTTTAATATGTTAATTATGTGAATTAAGTTTATTAAAAACCAGGTGTCTGCTAAATTCAGACTTTATTTTGTATTTTTTTCTTTAATTTTAATTTGTGTATGTGATAGAGACAGAGATAGATACAGATATGAGTGTGAGCATGTACTTACTGTGTAAAGGTCAGAGGACAACTTTTGGGAGTTGCTTCTTCTCCCTTATAGAACATCTTAGAAGCTTCTGCATCTGCCCCTTTTAGTCTCCTGGGATTGAACTGTGGTCATCAGACTTGAGGGGCAGCCAGGCAGTGGTGGTACACGCCTTTAATCCCAGCACTCGGCAGGCAGATCTCTCTGAGTTCAAGGCCAGCCTGGTCTACAGAGTGAGATCCAGGACAGGCGCAAAGCTACACAGAGAAACCCTGTCTCGAAAAACAAACAAACTTGAGGGGCAAAGCCTTTTTACCCACTGAGACATCGCACTGGCCCTCATTCTTTTTGTTGTTGTTGTTGTTTTGATTGTTGTTTTGGTTTTTCGAGACAGGGTTTCTCTGTGTAGCTTTGGAGCCTTTCCTGGAACTAGCTTTGTAGACCAGGCTGGCCTTGAACTCACAGAGATCCGCCTGCTTCTGCCTCCTGAGTGTTGGTATTAAAGGCATGTGCCACCACCGTCTGGCTCCAGATTTGATTAATGCACTGTGATAAAGTGTCTGAATTACATTTTTTTGTGTTTTTTATATATGAAAACATTGGTAAGGGCTTTCTTGTTGTAAGAAAAACCCTTCAAGTAGCCCAATTTTGGGCTATTGTGATTGTGTGTATGTGTGTGGGGGTGTTAAGTTTTATCTTGTTACTTTTTAAAGTTATGTGTATGTGGTGTGTGTGTGTGTACACACGTGTTTGTGTGTGTGTGTGTGTGTGTGTGTGCGCGCGCGCGCGCGCGCGCGCGCGGCACAAACCAGAGGAGGATATTAGGTCTTTGAAGATGGAATTAAGGAAGTTGTAAGTTGCCTAGTGTTGGTGCTAGTAGTCAGTGCAGGTTCTCTGGAAGAGCAGTACATGTACTTAACTAATGAGCTGTCTCTCCAACGCCTGTTTGATTTATTAAGCCTGTGTCTTAGTAGGTAGCCTTAGCTAGCCTGGAACTCACAGAGATCTTTCTGCCACTGCCTCACAAGTGCTGGGATTAAAGACATGTGCCTTTAATTATGTATGTGCCTTAGTATATATGTTTTTAATAGTATGTTAATTGTTTCTTCCTCTTGTTTCATCAAAATTGGATTAAGTAGTAGAAAGTCTCCCACGATTTAAAGATGAAACTAACATTGAAATGGACTGTGTTGTAGATTGCTTTGCTTTTAAAGTGCCACAGGTGATTTTGATGAGCTTAGGAACTAATGCAATAGAAGACTTCACTATTCACTAACATTCTAGATCTGATACAATTTTGTAGATAATGACTGCAAATGATCTTTTAATTATTCTTAGCAACTTTTAACTTTTTTTTTTCTTTTTTCTTTTCCTAGTTTATGCCAGTGTGGCTTTATTCATACAGATGAACCAAGCATTGGGATAGCAGTATAAAATTAGAATCAGACAGCTGACTGCTCAGCAGGATGCCATCAACTAACAGAGCAGGCAGTCTAAAGGACCCTGAAATTGCAGAGCTCTTCTTCAAAGAAGATCCGGAAAAGCTCTTCACAGATCTCAGAGAAATCGGCCATGGGAGCTTTGGAGCAGTATATTTTGTGAGTTAAAGGCTTGATGTCAGAGATGTTGGAGTGAAAAATGTTAAAAGAGATAAGGAATTTGCTGAGTAGGAAAACAAACCCTGCTCTCTCACTGCTTTTTTTTTTTTTTTTTTTTTTTTTTGGTTTTTCGAGACAGGGTTTCTCTGTGTAGCTTTGCGCCTCTCCTGGAACTCACTTGGTAGCCCAGGCTGGCCTCGAACTCACAGAGATCCGCCTGGCTCTGCCTCCCAAGTGCTGGGATTAAAGGCGTGAGCCACCACCGCCCGGCCTCTCACTGCTTTTTATACCACACGTCTACATGCATTATGCAAGGAATGACTTTTTGCAGCTGACATCACTTGATTGTCCTCTAATTCAATTCCATTGCAAAACTACCTAGAGATAATGCCATCTCAGCCCAGTCCCATAAGAATGCCTCCCATTTTGAGATGCCAGTTAAAAGCTCTAGCCTGGGCTGGAGAGATGGCTCAGAGGTTTAGAGCACTGACTGCTCTTCCAGAGGTCCTGAGTTCAATTCCCAGCATCCACATGGTGGATCACAACCAACTGTAATGAGATCTGGTGCCCTCTTCTGGCATGCAGGCATACATGCAGGTAGAACGAATAAAGAGATTAAAAAAAAAAAAGAGCACTGACTGCTCTTCTAGAGGACCTGGGTTCAATTCCCAGCACCCACGTGGCAGCTAACAACTGTCCATAATGCCAAGATCTGTCACCCTCACATAAACATATATGCAGGCAAAGCACCAAAGCAAAAAACAAAACAAAATAAAACAAAAAAAACCTCTAGCTTATGCTTCCATTAACTATGGAATTGGGATCTTCCAGCCCTTTTTTTTGGGTGTAATTATTAAGTGAAACTCATTTAAGATTGTATTTTAAGTGATACAGTGAAAAGATACATAGACTGAGCCCTAGAATCCTCTTTGGAACAGGAGCTTTTGTCCACATGGAGTTAAGGTATGTCAGTTTCTTGGCCATTAGATGTTTGTTCTCATATTCCTCACAGTCCCCAGTCCTTTGGGGTGGTTATTTGTTATATAACGTGATTAGTAAGTTATTGGCTGTTGGTGATTAACTTCACCTTCAGCTACTCTCCCTTCCCCCAAGGTAAGAGTTGGGTATGTAATGCCAGTTCCAATTCTCTGGCTTAAGATTGGTTTCCCTGAGAACCATCATTCTCTGTAATCCTGTGATAGTCTAGGTTCTTTCCTCGAAACACCTCAGGTGTGGTTGAGAGAGGTTCACTGTAAATAAAAAACGCTGTTTTATCATTCACTAGTGTAGTTGTTCTGGAGGTTGCTTGCAATCAAGGACAAAATTCCAAATATTTTACCAAGATAGTAATTTTGGGAAATAAAAATATACCACCCTAAATATATCTTCTGGCAAGATTGGTGTTAGTTATTCTGCAGACATGGGAATGTCTCTGAGATGCTGTCCTTGAAGGACTTGTCAGTTTAGGACAGTGTTGCTTGCCTCACTGTAGTCTCCTCACTGTAGTCTCCTCACTGTAGTCTCCTCACTGTAGTCTCCTCACTGTAGTCTCCTCAGCGTCCCATAGCCTGCTTGCTGTCATCATCCTGAGAAGCTTTCGGAGCCTCATTCTGTAGAGTAGAGTGCTATTTCCTGGTCAACCATATGGCCATTCTTTTGAGTTTTTTTACTTTGTGTATGGCTTCTGTGTGTGCACATTAATAATTTGTATGCCTTTTCTCTATAACAAGTTCATTTTATAAAATAAAATTATTGAACCTTCTGAGGAAAAGATAAAATTTAGAACTTCCCTATACAGCTTTCATCTGATCTCAGAGTGTGTATTCTAGAATCCCCCTCCCCATACTTGAAACCGAAGATAATACTGAACCTTGTAATTTAATGTCTTAACTAAATACTTTCCATGTTCTATGGCCACAGTTTTTGCATTTTGAGGTGTGGCACCAAAACTAGCATACATTTCACTTCCTTCTTTATAATTTTTTAAAATGTACATTGATGTTTTGCCTGCATGTGTGTCTGTGTGAGGGTGTTGGATTCCTTGGAACTGGAGTTATAGACAGTTGTGAGCTGCCATGTGGGTGCTAGGAATTGAACCCAGGTCCTCTGGAAGAACAGCTAGTTCTCTTAACCTCTGAGCCATCTCTCCAGCCCCCTTTCTCTATAATTTTATAAATAGAATCTTATTCTTACTGTAAAGTTTTAGCAGCATCAACATAGCTTTTTGTTGTTGTGATTTTTGAGACAAGGTCTCTTTACAAAGCCCTGGCTGTCCTAGAATTCACTATGTAGTCTAGGCTGGCTTTAAACTCACAGAGATCGGCCTGCCTCTGTTTCCCGAGTGCTGAGATTAAAGGCATGTGCCACAATGCCTGGCTAACATAGCTTTTTCTTAAAGATTTATTTATTGAGGGAGCTGGAGAAATGGCTCAGAGGTTAAGGGCATTGGTTGCTCTTCCAGAGGTTCTGAGTTCAATTCCCAGGAACCACATGGTGAGTCACAACCATCTATGATGAGATCTGGTGCCCTCTTCCAGTGTGTGTATATATAATAAATAAAGAAATCTTTTTAAAAAAAAGATTTATTTATTGTTTTTTAAAGTGTGTGTGTGTGTGCGCATACATATTGTCCCTGTTTTCATGAGTTCATATGTACCATGTACATGCAGGTGCCCATGTAGGCCAGAAGAGGGTATCAGATCCTCTGGTCCTGGAGTTCTAGGTGGTTGTCAGCTTTCTGATGTGGGTGCTGGGAACCAAACCTGGGTCTTACAATAATAGTAAGAGTTCTTATCCATTGATGTCTCTCTCCAGGCCCCAAGTTAAAATTTTCATTATCATATTTTTCTTTTTACTGTGTGTGTGTGTGTGTATGTGTGTTTTGCATGTTTTTACATGTGTGAGGACATGGATAGTCATCAGCATGTTGGGAATCAATCCTAGATTCCTCTTCTACCTCATTTGTCTAAGCAGGATTTACCCAGAGCCTCACTCTCAGGACTATTCTTGTTAGCTAGCTTGCTCCAGTGATCCTGTCTCCTTCCAGAGTTGGAATTAGGTGGACCATTAAATCTACCCAGTATGGTGTTGGTTTTCTGGGGAATCCATACTCGGCTACTCTCTATGCTCCTTGTGATTTCTTGTGTTGTAGGTGCTATAACCAGTGAACATCTCCCCAGCCCCTTTTGTCACCTTGTTGTAAGACAGTATTTCTCTGTGATGCCCTGGCTACCCTGCAACTTTCAGTGTAGATCAGGATGGCCTTGAACTTACAGAGATCTGCCTGCTTCTGTCTCCTAAGTTCCTGGCTTATTTTCATACTTTTTTCTTCGAAGGAAACAGTCTTCTCTTTGTCATGTCAAGATTGCCATTATCTCATTACTCTCACAGTTTGGTACTGTTACTGTGTAAATTTATGAATGTTTGAACACAAGGACTTAGATAACCATGACAAATTATCAGGATGCTCTAAGTCACTTATGGGTGGGTAGAGTTTGCATCATAGATGTGCTGGACAAAAGAAATGGTTCACGCCGGGCAGTGGTGGCTCACGCCTTTAATTCCAGCACTCAGGAGGCAGAGCCAGGAGGATCTCCGTGAGTTCGAGGCCAGCCTGGTCTACAGAGCGAGATCCAGGACAGGCACCAAAACTACACAGAGAAACCCTGTCTCCGAAAAACCAAAAAAAAAAAAAAAAAAAAAAAGAAAAGAAAAGAAAAAAGAAAGAAAAGAAGAAATGGTTCACATCCTAGCTAGATGGAATATGCTACTAAGAATGGCATACAATTGCAGACTTTTAGAGAAAGCCAGGTGAGAAAGAGAGGAAGACCCAAACACCATAGGTCAGAAAGATCAAGGTTCAGAGCCTACATTTTAGTTCAAAATACCTAACCAGTTGATAGAAATGGCCAGACTTTGGGATATTGGGTTTAGCGCACAAGTCCACTTTTCAGTTTTGAGTATGTATGTACATACTTTAAGAGTATAATTGCAGATATCTATGACAATTCTATCTTTAAATTTTTGAGGACTATTCTAACTGTAAGTCCAGCAGCTACTGTTTCCATTCCCACTAACAGTAAAGACTTTTTAATTTCTTTACCTTTGTGAAAATGCCTGTTATTCTAATAACCATTGACATTGAACATGTTTTGTTGTTGTTTAGACAGGGTCTTTCTTTGTAGCCCTGGCTTTCCTGGCTCTCACTGTAAGGATCAGGATGGCTTCAAACCATTCTCTACCTGTATTGGTTATTTGTTGTTTTAAAGCTGTATATGGGGCAGACACTTTTAATCTCAGCACTTAGGAGTCAGAGACAGGTGTATCTCTATGAATTTGGGCCAGTCTGATCTACTTAGAGAGTTCAGGCCAGCCAGGGCTGCATAATGAGAATGTATCTCAAAAAAAAATTTTTTTTAGTATTTTTGAATTTTTTTTTTTTTTCTTCGAGACAGGGTTTCTCTGTGTAGCTTTGTGCCTTTCCTGGATCTCACTCTGTAGACCAGGCTGGCCTTGAACTCACATTGATCCGCCTGCCTCTGCCTCCCGAGTGCTGGGATTAAAGGCGTGCGCCACCACCGCCCGGCTAGTATTTTTGAATTTTTATGTGTGTATGCCACAAGTGTGAGGGTATTTTCAGAGGCCGGAAGAGGGCCCAAATTCTCTGAAGCTAGAGTTAACAGCTGGTTGTGAAACACCCAATATGAGTACTTGTAATCAAACTGAAGACCTCTAGAGGAGCAACAAATGTTTTTAACCACTGAGCCATCTCTCCACTCCCAATCTCAGGTCTGTGGCTTTGTATTTTAAATAGCCTTCTGTCTAGACTATATAGAGAACTCTTAGAACTCAATAATAAAGATGCATAGTTTAGAACATGAATATTATAAATACTTGAATTAAAAATTTTCCAAAGAAAATTACAGATGGATAATAAATAAAGCTTATAAAAAATATTCAACATCATTACTCATGAATTTCAAAATATTTTGTAAAGTATCATCACAAAAGACCACATGTGGTTCCTTTTAAATGAAATGTCCAGAATAAGCAAATCTCCAGGCATACGAAGTAAGTCTATCTTTGCTTAGAGAAGTTGCCTAAAGCAGATAGATTGATAGGTAAATATGGTATAAGGTAAAGCCAGCCATGGTTATAAACACCTCAACATCAGAACTCAGGAAACTGAGGCAGGAACATTTCTAGTATGAGGCCAGCATAGGATATATTAGTGAATTCAAGTCTTGTCTATCTTACAGATTTTTAGAGACTGTAAAAAACAGAATAAAAAAACAGCAAAAACACACTCCAAACCTTATAGATATGATTTGTCATGTTGAACACTTAACTTTTCTAATTTTGATTTTATAAGTGTTGGCTTTCTTTACTGTTGAGAAGATTTGGAAGTAACCCTTCCTAAACTTTCAGCATTTAAGTTTATGTAAGGTAGTGCACACCTTTGATCCAAGCACCCAGGAGTCAGAGACAGATGGATCTCTTGAGTTTGAGGCCCACTAGGTCTACATAGCATTCTCCAGTACAGCCAGGGCTACATAGAGAAACCTGGTCTCAAAACAACTAGAATAAAATATGAATTATCAAATGTTTTCCCAATATCAAGTCTTGAGTTTATTTTATTTTATTTTATTTTATTTTTTTGGTTTTTCGAGACAGGGTTTCTCTGTGTAGCTTTGCGCCTTTCCTGGAACTCACTTGGTAGCCCAGGCTGGCCTCGAACTCAGAGATCCGCCTGGCTCTGCCTCCCGAGTGCTGGGATTAAAGGCGTGCGCCACCACCGCCCTGCTGAGTTTATATTTTATCCTGATAGTTCTTTTAATGTTATATAAAATAATTGAAGTTAAAAAATATTTTCTTGCCGGGCGGTGGTGGCGCACGCCTTTAATCCCAGCACTCGGGAGGCAGAGGCAGGTGGATCTCTGTGAGTTCGAGGCCAGCCTGGGCTACAGAGTGAGACAGAGTGAGTTCCAGGAAAGATGGAAAAGCTACACAGAGAAACCCTGGCTCGAAAAACCAAACCCCCCCCCCAAACCCCCACATACAAAAAAAACTTTCTTACATTTATTTTGTTGGCAGAAGGGCCATTGAGGTCAATGGGCAACTTGCAGGAGTCTTGTTTTCTCTTTCCAGAATGTGAGTCTCAGGGTTGAATCCAGGTTACCAAGCTTGGTGGCAAATGACTTACCCACTGAGCTTATCTATATCCCCATGTCCTATAAAATTTTAGATTCTTCCTGCTTATAATTCTAAATTAAATTGGTATATAACTTTAATAGGTTTTAGTTATAGGATCATACTACTTTCTTATGTGACAGCCTTTCTTTCCTTTTATATACTGAAAAGATAAACATCTGTCTCCCACCCGTGTGTGTGTGTGTGTGTGTGTGTGTGTGTGTGTGTGTGTGTGTTTTCAGGTACATCTTTATGTGTGTAGAGACTAGAGGACTACCTTAGGAACAGTCTTTGTTGTTTTAATTTTATTTTTATTTTCTGTATATGGGTGTTTTGCCTGCATGCATTTATGTATACCATATGTGCCTGGTACCTGTGGAGGCCAGAAAAGGTATGGATCTCATGGAACTGGAGTTATACATGATTATTAGCTGCCGTTATGGAATTGAACTTGGGTCCTCTGTGAGAGTGGTCAGCACTCCTCACCACTGTGCCACCTATCCAGCCCTTTTTTGTTTTTTAAATTAAAGAAGACATGTTTATTTAAAAAAAATAATTTCTAAAACTCTGTGTGTGTGTGTGTGTGTGTGTGTGTGTGTGTGTGTGTGTGTGTGTGTGAGAGAGAGAGAGAGAGAGAGAGAGAGAGAGAGAGAGAGAGAGAGAGTGTGATACTTTCATGTGATGTCTTCAGAGGCCAGAAGTTTGCATTAGACTCTTGGAACTGGAGTTACAAGTGATTGTGTGCCACTTAATGTGAGTGTTGGGAACTTAACTCCAGCTCCAAGCACTCTTAACTACTAAACAATTTCTCTACCCCCCTACCATGTTTTTTGAAATAGGGTGTCCTAGTCTGGGAGCTACCCAAGTAGGGTAGACTAGTTGGCTCTAGTCTAGATTACAAATGCATGTTACCATACCCAGTTTTTTTTCTTAGAGTGGGTTCTGGGGATCAAAGTCAGATTCACGCTTAACAAGGCAGTGAGTTTTTTTTTTTTTTCTATGTTTTTATTTTTAAAGAAAATGTTTGTTCTACAGGGGTGGCAAGATGGTCTTGTGAGTAAAGACACTTGTTGCCCATCTGATGACCTGAATTTAATCTTCTGGATTCACATAGTAGAAAGAGAACTGATTCTCTAAAGTCCTCTCATCTTTAGACACGCAAAGCTCATACACATTCACAAATATATACATGCATATGCGCACACATAAATACAGTAATGGTTTTTACAAGTGTTCTTTAAAAGGAGCTTTATTGCATTTTAGCTTTTTCTAAAAAATTGGTTATATATTTGAGGTTTACAATACGGATTGTAAAATGGTGACTATAGTGTGAAGTTGATGATTTACCTGTTACCTTACATAGTGACTTTTGTATGTGACAAGAGCAGCTAAAAGCTACTTCCTTAACTAAAATCCCTAATACAACTTTGCTAACTTTAGTTCTGAATTGTTACTAGTTCTTCATATTCCTGTTTGATTTCTTTTGACTCACATCTTCCCTATTTTTTCTGCCACTAAAGGTAATTTTCATGTTTTTTTTTTTTTAATTCTAGTTTACAAGCACCTTTATTCTCAAAGAAATAACATCTCAGATTTAATCTGTTGGTTTCTATTTCACAATGGTTCTTTCTTTGTTTCTTTTTAAGGCTCGAGATGTGCGTACTAATGAAGTGGTGGCCATCAAGAAAATGTCTTATAGTGGAAAGCAGTCTACTGAGGTAAGTTAATTATATACATATTTTTGGCATGTTAGGAAAATAAACTACTTTTAATAAGGGAGAAAAGGAAGGAAATTTAAAATAGATATATTATGTGTAAAAACATACATTCTTAAATGTACCAGTAGATTTTTCTTTTCTCCCCCCCATTCATTTGTTTAGTCATTCATTTATTTTCTTTACCTTTTTAATTGCCATACTAAATCCCAGATTTCTTTATACTATTTTCATACATACTTAATTGTAGTTGATTCCCTCCTCCCCTCCCCTTCCTGTTTCTGCTTGGTTTCTGCCCTTCCAGTCAGTCTGTACCTTTCCGCCCTAGGATTTCTCCTTCAGTTCCCCACTGCTTCTGTAAAGTGCTTTGTTCCCCTCTAGTTGGCTTCTTAAATTTTCTGACTTCTGCCTGCAGTCACATCTTTCTTTACAAGTGGGTGCGGCCCATTTAGCTATTACTTGAGCCATAAACAAAATTTTAGTGGCATACCAGAAGCCTCCTAACTTGTATCTTACGCTTTTAGTTTTTTAAGCTGTGGTTTAATAATTATTCTGTGTTTATCCTGATTTCTTTTTTTCTTTTTTGGTTTTTCGAGACAGGGTTTCTCTGTGTAGCTTTGCGCCTCTCCTAGAACTCACTTGGTGGTCCAGGCTGGCCTCGAACTCACAGAGATCCGCCTGGCTCTGCCTCCTGAGTGCTGGGATTAAAGGCGTGCCCCGGGGCTGGAGAGATGGCTCAGAGGTTAAGAGCACTGGCTGTTCTTCCAGAGGTCCTGAGTTCAATTCCCAGCAACCACATGGTGGCTCACAACCATCTGTAATGGGATCTGGTGCCCTCTTCTGGCATGCAGGCAGAACACTGTACACATAATAAATAAATAAATAAATCTTAAAAAAAAAAAAAAAAAGGCATGCGCCACCACCGCCCGGCATATCCTGATTTCTAAATACTTAAGTAAATTAAGATGTACATGGCAGTAAATTAATAGGACATAACCTTTATTTAAAAATGATTTAGAAAATGTTTCATGGCTATTTTAAATTTTATCCAAAGATAATATGTAATAATTTGAAAAAGCAAAAAGAGAACTAGATGCTTTAGTTTGCTGGTATTCTTATTTCTAGATTATGTTTGGTCTGTGTATTTATATAAATTTATATAATAAAATCTAGGATTCTGAGCCTGGCATGGTAGCACATGCCTTTAATGCAAGCACTTGGGAGGCAGGGGCAGGTGTATCTCTGAGTTTGAGGCCAGCCTGGTCTACAGAGTGAGTTCCAGGACAGCTAGGGCAATACAGAGAAACCCTGTCTAGAAAAACAAAAACAAACACACACACACACAAATCTAGGATTCTGAGGATCTTTAATTTTAAAAACTAACAGTTATTTAGTTGTGATAAAGTAGTTATAACAAAATTTTTTATCTTATACCATCTTCAAATAGATGGCACAGTAGTGTAAAGTGCATGCATGTCATATAACCAGTACCAACACCCCTCTCTAGAATTCTTCTTTTCATTTTGGCCTCGAACTCACAGAGATCCGCCTGGCTCTGCCTCCCGAATGCTGGGATTAAAGGTGTGCACCACCACCGCCCGGCTAGTGTTTGTCCTTTTGTTACTGGTGTATTTTATATCACACAGTATTCTCAATGTTGATACATATTATAACCTGAGAAATATTCCATTGTGTTTATATGTGTTACATCTTTTTCTACATGCACTCATACATTTATATTCAAACCTACAAATGGACCTGGGTTCCTTCAGTCTTTTATCCATTGTCAGGAATACTGCTATGAATATGAGCACACAAACATTTCTTTAGATCCTTGCTTTACTTTCTTTTGGTTATATGTCTAGAAGTGGACTTGGTGGATTTGTTTCAAAGGCTTGGGTCCTATTTGTTTTGAATCTGTTTTGTGGTAAATCTTGGTTTGGTGATTATTACACCGAGGGTACGGCAATACTATTATAATTGTATCTCTGTCATTTTGATATCTAAAAACTGACCTTACTTAGAAGTATAATTTTATTTACTATTTTGTGAAAACAACTTTAGGGCTAAGAGATTGACTTATTTCATAATTGTTAAAGTCTGTTGATCTATTGAACCAGTATTTCATTATTGCATTATTTTTAGGATCTAGTATTGTCCTTCGAATTTTTGCTTACATAGGGATATCTAAATTTTCTTAAGACTTTATCTCGTGGAGTATTCAAATTTGAAGTTTAATGCTCATAAGATTTTCTGAATCTTACTATTTAAATGTATGATACACTTTTTGTTTGTTTGTTTTCGAGACAGAGTTTCTTTGTGTAATAGGCCTGGCTGTCCTAGAACTTGCTTTGTAGACTTTGTAGACAAGGCTGGCCTCAAACTTACTGAGATCCTCCTGCTTCTTTCTGCCTGCCAAGTGCTGGGATTAAAGGAGTGCACCACCACTGCCTGGCTATGATACATATTTATATAAAAGACTGAATATATTTTGCTTTGTTTGATTAAGAACTTGTAAAATAATATCAGAGATGGATGTTCTTAAACTTAGTATAAAATATTTGTTAATTTCTCTATTTACTTTTTCATCTCTTAATTTTGTAGCCCATTAGTGAGTGGTAAAGCTTATGAAAACCTAAAACAAGAACCCAAAACAGATTGGTCTCTATACAGTATTTATTAAACTTGTTGAATTTTTGACTGAACCTAATGACCTTTGTTTTCACTGATTTGCTTCTTAAGAGTTTGGAAATTTAGCTCAGTAATAGAGCATTTACCCAGCATGTATGTGCCCCTGTTTTCAATTCCCAGCAAAACACACACATACGCGCGCGCGCGCGCGCACACACACACACACACACACACACACACACACACACACACACACCCCTAATTATGTTTAGGGACTGGGGAGGTGTCTCAATGTGTAAAGTACTTGCCACCTGAGTGTGAGGACCTGAATTTGACTCCCCTGGACCCACATAAAAGCTAGGTACCTGTCTGTAATCCCAGTGTTCTATCATGAGATCGGAAGTGGAGACCGAATCTCCAGAATCTGGCTGCACGGCTAGCCTGGCATATACAATAAGAAGAAAGAAAAGGCCCTGTTTCCCAAAACACCCTATTGTCTACTGACCTCTACATATGCACCATGATATTGATATGCCTGCATACACATATGGGCATATGTACACACACACACACACACACACACACACACACACACACACACACACTCTGACACATAAAAAAAGAGTTACATTAAGGATGTGCCCTAAATGTTATCTGTATTTCATGATACTTGTGAGGGAAGGATCTTAGCAGAATATGTAGGAAAATGGTTATTATACTCCCTTTTTTCCATTATCTTCTTTTATACATAATTATTCCATTAGCATTTTCTTTTATGTATATGGGTATTTTGCCTGCATGTATTTCTGCGTCCCGCATATGTGCGTGGTGCCCAGGGTGGCCAGAAGAGGGTAGTGACAATTGATTGCTGCTGGAGGAAGGAGAGTCAGTTTTCTTAAGGGTGTGACCACTGATAGGTCAGCCCTCTCTAGGGCAGGTCTAATACCCAAAAGTATTTGGGTAGGACAAGTTGAACTGAAAGAGTTTTTATGTTTTATTTTACTGTTTTTTCAAGACAGGGTTTCTCTGTGTAGCCCTGACTGTCCTAGAACTCACTTTGTAGACGAGGCTGGCCTCCAATTCAGACATTTACCTGCCACTGCCTTCCAAGAGTTGAGATTAAAAGGCATGCACCACCACTGCCCAACCGGATGGGTTTTAAAGCAAGAAAGAGGGAACACAAAATTGGGTGGGTAAGGAGGTGGGGTGAATGTGGGAAATGTCCAAGGTGGGAAGATGAATATGATCAAAATATATTTTATGAAATGCTCAAGAAATTAATAAAATTAATTTTAATTAATAATTTTAAAATAATCTTATTTAAAAAAAATAAAAAGGTTGGACTTCTGAGGGAAAAAAAACCTACATGTGTTATATCATAGTCAGAGTGCTTAATTGTTATGATTTAAGATTTCATGTGCATTCGTGTTTGCCTGTATGTATGTTTGTGTACCTTGTGTGTGCTTGGTGCCTCTAGAGACCAGAAAAGGATGGACTGCTGAAAATGGATTTACACACAATTCTAAACTACCATATAGGTGCTAAGAATTGAACTCAGGTTTTCTGGAAGAGCAACAAGTGCTTTTAACTTCAGAGCCATCTTGCTAGCTTTTGATTATAAACTTAGTAGGACTCATTGATTATGAATATTATTAAACTGAAATTTGTCCTTAATTATTTTGTACCTTATATATATAATTCTTTTAAACTTTATTTTGACATTTCTTGTATAGATCATAAAGTTTTATGTTCTTCTAACCTTTTTAAATATAGTAATTAGTTTTTTCTTATGTATCTTTCAAATGAAAACCAGGTGTTCATAATTCTTCCTCCTGTTCTTTTTTCCTCCCTCTACCTAGAAATGGCAGGATATTATTAAGGAAGTCAAGTTTCTACAAAGAATAAAACATCCCAACAGTATAGAATATAAAGGCTGCTATTTACGAGAACACACCGCCTGGGTTGGTATTTCTTCTCTTCTTGTTATAAATTAATTGCTTTTGGTTTAGCATAACTTAACTCAAAATATCTCAGACTGGTTATATGAAGAAATGCTCATATACCTGAAAAGTTAGTTCATTTTGGGAAAGGAAGAACATATTCTTGCAACTCTTAACAGATAAAAGAACTTTACATGACTTCTCCAGAGTTCTTTTATAACTTCAGGAATACCAACTCAACATTTCAAGAGCAGTACCATTATTTGAGAGTGGAACTGAACATATCTTTTTGACATAAATGTGTGATAGTATATTTAAGTACAAAGATTCTTGTGAAGTTTTGGTGCATTCTGGTGAAATTTGAGATGACATGATTCCTTAGCCCAAAAACACTT
This sequence comes from Peromyscus eremicus, assembly GCF_949786415.1. Lineage (NCBI taxonomy): Eukaryota > Metazoa > Chordata > Mammalia > Rodentia > Cricetidae > Peromyscus > Peromyscus eremicus. The sequence goes on along the minus strand of NC_081423.1, from coordinate 60,698,190 downwards.
AACATAGAGAATTGTGACATTGTGTTAAAAGAATTGGATTAATATAATTATAAATGCCTTTATACAGGAAAGTATGCAATACACAGCTTATATAATTGGTTGCATGTTAACATTATTAGAAGACAAGAATTAACACTGGCTTAAATTTTTTTTGATAGTTTTAAGACACAGTCTTACTATGTAGCCTAGGCTGCCCTGGAACTAACTGTGTAGTTCATGCTGACCTCATATTTTCTGCCTTAGCAACCCAAGTGCTGGGATTACCGGCATGTGTCACCATGCTTGAACCATTAGCTTAGTTTAACAAATTGCTAAATATATAACTATATTGTAAATGTAGATGATAGCTTGAGTTTGTTCTACTTTAGACTATCTTCTTGACTTCGTATTTATCTCAAACTCTTTATAATAAATTTTAATGCATTTATATTTTTTTCTCCCCATGCAGCTTGTAATGGAATATTGTTTGGGGTCTGCCTCAGATTTACTAGAAGGTAAGTTAACTTTGATTATTGATTTTTGGTTGTTTAATTTTGGCACATACCTTTAATCCTAACATCCAGGAGGCAGAAGCAGGTGCATCTCTGATTTTGAGGCCAGCCTGGTCTACAGAGTGAATTCCAGAACAGCCTGGGCTATACAGAGAAACCTTGTCTTGAAAACCCATAAATAAATGGATGAATATATATATATATATTGAGGCAGGGTCTCTCTATGTAGTCCTTGGAGGTCCTGGAACTCACTGTGTAGACCAGGCTGGCCTTGAACTCACAGAGATCCACCTGCTTCTGTATCCTGACTGATTTAATTAAAAGCATGTGCCACCCACCATTCCTGACCTTGATTATTGTTTATTACAATATTAGAATAAAGTAACAGTTTAGGCCGGGAGGTGGTTGCTGGTTGCCACAATTCTTTAATCCAGAACTCAGGAGGCAGAGGCAGGTGTAGCTCTGAGTTTGAGGCCAGCTTGGTCTACAAATGAGTTTCAGAACAGGCAGAACTACACAGAGAAACCCCATCTCAAAAAACCAAACCAAACCAAACCAATTCAGTTAGAGTTTATATAAACAATATTAATACTAAATAAAAATAAAATTTTGCAGAAACTAGAAAATTCCTTGCCTTTGACATTTTCTTCACATGAAATTTGCTATTCTTACAAAGTAGGCAAATTTTCTCATTGAAACTTTATATGCTTTGAAAAAAAAAATTCTCTGTCAATTTGATCTGTCCTGTTAATAAAAAGTAAAAAAAGGGCAAGTATCTTTTTTCACAGTCATCAGGTTTTTGTTTGGTCTTGTTAAGCTTAGAGGAACAGTTGACTGACTATTGTTAACACTTGTAAGTGTATACTAGTTAGGAAGTTTATTGGCTTTATTTTATCCCCATGGAAATTGTCTCTTGCTAAATACCTGTTTTTTAAAAATTACCCTTGAGATAACTCAGCGAGTAAAGCTGTTGCTACACAAGTATTAAGACAGGAGTTCAAATCCTCAGAACACGAGTAAAGTAAGACATGGTTGTGTGCTGCAGTAATTTCAGTGCTCCACGAGGAGCTGGAGGTAGAGACAGGAGAATCCTTAGAGGCTTGTGACCTAGATAGCCTGGCATGTTCGGAACAGCAAATACCAAAGAGACTGCCTCAAATAAGGTAGCAGGTGAGGATCAGTGTTTTCCTTTGACCTCCACACATAGACTATGGTGCGCACAACATACTATACACACAGTTACTAAAAATACCAATGTGTCAACTGGGCAGTGGTAGTGTACGCCTTTAATCCCAACACTTGGGAGGCAAAGGCAGGGGGATCTCTGTGAATTTGAAGTTAGTCTGGTCTACAGAGCAAGTTCTGGGATAGCCAGGGCTGTGCAGAGAAACCGTGTGTGTGTGTGTGTGTGTGTGTGTGTGTGTGTGTAGGGGAACAAAACAAAAAACTCCAATGTGTCTTTTTTTTTTTTTTTTTTTTTTGGTTTTTTGAGACAGGGTTTCTCTGTGTAGTTTTGCACCTTTCCTGGATCTCACTCTGTAGACCAGGCTGGCCTTGAACTCACAGGGATCTACCTGCCTCTGCCTCCCAAATGCTGGGATTAAAGGCATGCGCCATCAATGCCCGCTCAATGTGTCAATTTTTAGTATTTATTTAAAAATAGTTTTTTTTTTAAGTTTTCTTTGTTTTATATGTGTATCTGTTTGCATTTTTGTGCGTGTTCACCACAGTGCATGTGTGGAAGCCAGAGGATGACTTGAAGGAGTTAGTTCTCTCCTTCCACTATATCCTTCCACTATATATGTTTAGCACGTTGAACTCAGATTCTCAGGCTTCCACATTTACCCACTATCCTGTCTCGTTATCCTTATATATTTTTTAAACAAGAATATTCTATGTGATTACTTTCAAATAAATTTCTTTTCTCAGTTCATAAAAAGCCATTACAAGAAGTGGAAATAGCAGCAATTACACATGGTGCTCTCCAGGGATTAGCTTATTTACATTCTCATACCATGATCCATAGGTAAGTGACTCAAAAATTATCATATATTGACAAGCAAATGGTTTGTTGAATTTATCATCCCTACAGTTCAATGTCTCTGAAATTTTTGTTTACATGAGCTAAAAAGAATTATATAAACTCAACACTGTTTGGACTGTTCACGTCTATTTAGACTGTTCATGTCTAAATAGGATAGTATACATGTCTGTTAGGATAATTTTTATTTTTGCCTATGTGTGCTGCTGTGTTTCCTAAAGCATATGTATTTTATGGAACTTAATTGTAGAATTACCTAATTTGCAAACTGGAAGGGGCATTAGGGATCATAGAGTCTGTCTTTCTGTGTAAATCGATGCTCTAATTTGTGACTATAATTTCCCTAAGATTGCAAAGCCAAATAGATTTGAGCTTGAATTTAATGGCTCTTTTGTCTTCCTGATAACTGATAATGACAGATTTGTTCCACTGATTCTGTGACATGGACAAAAACCATTTTGATGTAATTTTTAACACTGCTATTAGTTTTGACTTTCGATAATAGCATTTAAAAAATTATGTGATCCAGACAGTAAATATTAAACTATGCAGTACAGTCATTTTGAGTTAATGGATTGTTATTATTTTTAGATGAGGGTAAGTGAAGTCCAAGAGAAATCTCTATGGTAGCAAGTGAGTGAGTGGCAGAATTGGAATATGTTTTCTCATCTCCACAGTGCCTCACTATGCATACGATCTAAGATTTAATTCCCAGCACCACACACACAAAAGCACTTAGAAAGAAAAAAACACACGTAAAAGTGTATTATACTCAGTACTACATTTACTATAACAAGAATTAGTAAGTCATGTAAACTTGTTTTTTCTCTTTTAAGTTTTTGGTTTTTCGAGACAGGGTTTCTCTGTGTAGCTTTGCGCCTTTCCTGGGACTCACTTGGTAGCCCAGGCTGACCTCGAACTCACAGAGATCCGCCTGGCTCTGCCTCCCGAGTGCTGGGATTAAAGGCGTGCGCCACCACCGCCCGGCTTTCTCTTTTAAGTTTTAAAAAATTAAGTATGTATTGTAGCATCTATGGAACATGTATTCCTGTTGTGTAAATATCCATATAGTTTAGTTTGGATAGTGTGTTGGAGGCCATTGATAGTGTATTATCCATGTGCTTCAGTTTTCATTTCATGTTTAATGCGGAACTATGTGGAAGCTTGAGAATGGGGTCATTCTTTGTTATTAACAAGTTTGGAAGATAAGGTTCTGTACTCTTAAAATGTTAATGCCAGGTGGTGGTGGCTCACGCCTTTAATCCCAGCTCGTGGGAGGCAGAGGCAGGTGGATCTCTGTGAGTTCAAGGCCAGCCTGATCTCCAGAGTGAGTTCCAGGACAGCTAGGGCTGTACAGAGAGACCTTGTCTCAAAAAACCAGGAAAAAAAAGAAAAGAAAACAAAAATGTTAAAAGGGATACTTGGAAATCTTATGAAATCATGAAATGATTATTATATTTTCAAAGCCATTGTTCATACTAATAAACAAGCTCAAACACACATAGTGTGATACAGTTGCCTGACTGTTTTTGTTTTGTTAAATATTCTCTTAATTGTTACTGTATTTTTACTTGAATTCTGTTTTTGTTGTCTAATTTTATCATCACTATGTGAAATTATTGCAGTACTTGATTGTTTTATATTTCCTTTCTACTGTCTGACAACATTTTGTTTTTTATTATTTTTAAACACAATCTAATGAAGGGAAGTTAACTAATTTTCTGTGTCCCTTAAACCAGAGATATCAAAGCAGGAAATATCCTTCTGACAGAGCCAGGCCAGGTGAAACTTGCCGACTTTGGATCTGCTTCCATGGCCTCCCCTGCCAATTCTTTTGTGGGAACACCATATTGGTAAGAATGGTTTTATCTGGTATTGATGCTCATAATTAAAGTATGTTATACTTTCTTTTCTTTTCTTTTTTTTAAGATTTATTTATTTATTATGTATACAGTGTTCTGCCTGCATGTATGCCTGTAGGCCAGAAGAGGGAACCAAATCTCATTGTAGATAGTTGTGAGCCACCATGTGGTTGCTGGGAGTTAAACTCAGGACCTCTGGAAGAGCAGCCAGTGCTCTTAACCTCTGAGCTATCTCTCCAGCCCTCAGATGTTATACTTTCTAAGATGTCATTTTCCTGAAAATATACTATCATTTTTGATATTTTTTACTTTATGTTTCATACTTAAAATATAGATTTGCAGGTTTGTCCTTGCAGTGCTTTTTTTTATCTTTTTCATCTATCTTTTTAATCCTTGCCACTTTGTTTTCCTGTTATTCACTGTATTGTGTATTAGATATGGAAGTAAAATGTTGTTAACATTCAAATAGAGGAAATAGACACACTAAGTAAACAGTAACAAGTTTTCTTAAAATTTACTTTTTAAAATAAATTTGTGAAGTTCGTGTCTTTGTGTGTGTATGCCACATATATGGGGTACCCATGTACCAGAATCAGAGCCCTTAGGGCTGAAGTTACAGGTGACTCTACAGATGAGCCTCCTGATGTGGATGCTGGGAACCAAACTGAGGCCCTCCAGAAGAGCAGCGATGCTTATAACTGCTGAGCCATATCTGCTGCAGAAGCACCACTTCTTTTTTGAGACTGTGTCTCCTGTTGCTCTAGCTGGCTTCAAACTCCCTATATTTAGTTGAGGGTGATGTGCATCCCTGATCCTCCTGCTTCTGTTTTATGTGAGCAAATTTACTTGATATTGCTGCTTAGACTGGTAGCTCAATTGGAGGGATTTTGCTGTTTGGATTTTTCTGCTTGAGGAATTTCAGATGTACATAAAAATAGAAGTATGGATGAGATTTTTCATCCCAGTTACCCAGCCCTATAACCTTATCACATAGTTAATTTTGCCCTCTCTATTTCTACCCCATGTATTTTTTAATGAAGTTCTAGGTAATATCTGCTCTGGTCTATGAATGATTTTATATGTATCTGTCAGTGAAAATTTGAAGGAAATAATTTTTCAGCTATTTAAACTTCCATGTATTACCTTTGTAGATTCTAAAAATAGTACCTTTGGTTCACTCCATCTTTTTTTTTTTTTTAAATCTATATTTGAAATCTCCCTTCTTATTTTATAAAAGACTTGTTTCAACAGTACATTGCTCTGGGATGTAAAGTCTCAAAAGCATACTTTAGAGACATTTGTGACTATCCAGTTTCTTTTAGAAACATTAAAGGGTCAGGATATAATTTTATGGCTAGGCCTTGTGCCTTCCTTTTCATCTCAGGTAAAACAACTGACAGTCGCCGGGTGGTGGTGGCTCACGCCTTTAATCCCAGCATTCGGGAGGCAGAGGCAGGCAGATCTCTGTGAGTTCGAGGCCAGCCTGGTCTCCAAAGCGAGTCCCAGGAAAGGCGCAAAGCTACACAGAGAAACCCTGTCTCGAAAAACCAAAAAAAAAAAAAAAAAAAAAAAAAACAACAACAACAACAACAACAACTGACAGTGTTTGTTGCCCATGGTAAACTTCAATATTTCAAGCAGATATTAGAATTTTATAATGAGATTCTGAGATAACCCTGCTTTGGTATTTTCCTTTTGTAATGTTAAATGATCATGTCAGATGGTGGGAATAAGTATCATGTTTTCTGAGCATTGCTAACTACGTATGTCACAACTTTTTATTTTCCTTTCGTCACAACTTCTAATTTGCTTCCCATTGTAAAGAAAATTTATGTTTACATATATTGGCTGGAGTTCAATGTTATTTATGTTGATGGAACTTATGTTCTCCAACTTTTAAGTTGATTGAATATTGTATGTTTTAGGATGGCCCCAGAAGTAATTTTAGCCATGGATGAAGGACAGTATGATGGCAAAGTTGATGTATGGTCTCTTGGAATAACATGTATTGAATTAGGTAAGCATCATTTTTTATTACTAAGGATTAAGTTTTTTGCTTTTGTTTTTTTTGAAATAGAATCTCACTCTTAACCTTGGCTGGCTTCTAACTTGCTATATAGATCAGACTGGCCTCAAACTCAGAGATCCAACTGTCTCTGCCTCCTGACTGCTAAGGTGTAAGCCACCACACCTAGCTGAATTAAGTTTTGATCCAATATTTTATTTCAATCACCATATTAAATTGGATTTTGGTCTTAGATCTCAATTATTTGAAAAATTAATTGGTTATGTGTGTATGAGTACTTTTGTCTGCATGTATGTCTGAGTTCCATGCACGTGCAGGGAAAGTGTAATGAAGGTGCCAGTAACAACTCGGGCCTCTGTCCTGATGTTGCCATACTAATGCTGGCTATGGGGTTCCCAGCACTATAGCAATTAGGCTGGATGCACTTTTTCCCCTAAAGGAACAAAATCCTCCATATTTGTGTTTATTCAGAATTCCACATGTTGGAAACTGAGAAAAAAAAATACAATAGAAGAATTACAAAAGACAATCCAAAAGTCTGTTATCAAACATTAAACTAAAAGAGACTTTCTAAGTTTCACTTCAAAGGCAAAGGAAAAGATGCTCTCTGCTAAGCTGATGTGTTTATGTGAATTACAAGGCTTTGGTCTAAAACCATTCTGTTGAGTGATTTAACTATAGTTTCCGATGGTTCCAAACCTCTGTGTGGGTGCTGGGAATTGAACTCAGGTCTTCTGGAATATCAGCCAGTTCTCTTAGCCATTGAGCCATCTCTTCAGTCTCAGATTTAAGGGGAGAAATAAATCATTTAAAGCTTTTGCTTTGATTATCTGATAATTTAGTTAACCTAGCATATATTAGATTAAGTATATTTGCTATTAAATTAGTTCCAAAATAATTTTTCACTATGGTCTTAAATATCTGTGTCTGACATTAATTAATGTTTGTTTAACACTTAGAATGTACCTAATATTACCATATTTACTATCCATAGAAGGTTTCTTAATTATCCATGAATTATTCACTATATATTAGTTACCTTTTTTTTGTTTGCCTGTTTGTTTTTTGAGACAAGGTTTCTCTGTGTAATAGCACTGGCTGTCTTGGAACTCTCTTTATAGACTAGGCTGCCCTTGAACTCACAGAGATCTGCCTGCCTTTGCATCCTGAATGATGGGATTAAAGACGTACACCATTACCACTCTGCAAGTTAGTTGCTTTTAAGTTTAGAAATTAGATGTCCAAGCTGTTCTTGGTTGGGTAGGCCTTGACTCCTGTTAGGATAGAGGCTAAGGCAGGAAGATTACAGATTCAAAGTCTGCCTGATAAGAGAGTGGACTCTGAGTAACCTGGGAAATTTAGTAAGACCTGCAAAAGACAGCAAGCCAGACTTTATTCAAGTGGAACCATAGTGATGTAGGTATGCAGTGTGGATTGGAGTTGGAAAAAAAATGCACACACAATAATAAGCAATAAGACCTCTGAAATTAAAAAAAAAAAATGGCCAGGCATATACCATCATGCCTTTATTAATTAATCCCAAGCACTAGGGAGTAGAGGCAGGCAGAATCTGTGAATTTGAGACCAGCTTGGTCTACATAGTGAGAGTTAACTTCCAGGCCAACCAGGGCTATATAGTGAGCGCCTGTCTTTTAAAAAATAATAATCAGATAAATAATTATTTTGTTTAAATGAAATTTAAATAGTAGCTTACAAGAATGTGAGAGGTAGAAGGATAGTTTCGTTGGTAGAGTGTAGTATTCATGAAGCCTTGTGTTTGATACCAGTAACCCAGAAACCAAGCATGGTAGCATATGCTTATAATCCCATCACTCAGGGGAATCAGGAGTTTAAGGTCATACTCAACTACATGATGATTTAGAGCCCAGCCTGGGCTACATGAGATTCTTTCTCAAAAAAAAAAAAAAAAAAAAAAAAGGTGAGCTAAAGTCCTGATGGCACATATGGTAATACCAGCATTTGGGTGGAAGGCTTAGGAGGATCTTTATTTGGCCTACATAGTGATGTCCAAATCAGTCTGGGCTACATAGGGATACACTGAATTAAAAAAAGGAATTTGCTTTTTTAAAATCTTGGATCTCACTATGTAGACCAGGCTGGACTAGAACTCAAAGAGATCCTCCTGCCTCTGCCTCTGGAGTGCTGGGATTAAAGGTGTGCATCACCACTGCCTGACTCCCTATAGTAGTTTTAAAGCTACTATGTGAGATAGAATATAGATACCCGCTAGCCAGTAAACCAACCATGCTAACCTAGGGTGGATGTCAGGCTCGAATGTAGATGTGAACTCCTGTAGCATAGTGTGAAATCAGAAATGAATAAAGAGTATGTATACAAGAGGAAGGTGTGGCGATTAAAAGGTCTGGTAGAGTTACTAAAGCATTCATTCCTAGAGATAGAGTTAGCAGGGATCAAGGAGAGTAGGGAAGTATAGAGTTAGTGTCCATAGAGGCAATCTATATTTTGGGTTAACCAAGCATAGTGATAGAGCCTAATAAAAATGATGGATTTCTCCTAATGAGGCATTACTCACTGCAGAGAAGAGACCTGGTTTGCCTGAGGTGGTCAGAAACGGAAAAGAAGTTATTCTTACTATGTTTGGAATGGGGCATTGGCAGAGAGTGGTAGCAGAAATGCTACCCTGGCTATACACAAAAGCAGATTATCAAATAAACATTAAAGGCTTGGTATGATGATTCATGCCTATAATCTCAGCACTTGGGAGACTGAGATAAGAGGATTGCCATGAATTCTAGGTAAGCCTGCCCTGCAGAATGAGACTAAGATGGAGGGAAAGGAAAGAGAGGAGGTAATAGGAATAAGACTTGCCATTGTTAAAGTACAGTGTAACAAATACTGTTTGGGATTAGAATTTGAGATGAAATGCTGAACTATTTTTTCTTTTGTTTGTTTGATTTTTGCTTTTTTTTTTTTTTTTTGGTTTTTTTTTTTTTGTTTGTTTTTTTTGAGACAGGGTTTCTCTGTGTAGCTTTGCGCCTTTCCTGGAACTCACTTGGTAGCCCAGGCTGGCCTCGAACTCACAGAGATCCGCCTGGCTCTGCCTCCCGAGTGCTGGGATTAAAGGCGTGCGCCACCACCGCCCGGCCTGATTTTGCTTTTTTGAAACAGGGTCTCATGTAGTCCAGGTTGCCTGACTCTGTCTCCCGAGTGCTGGGATTAAAGGCATGCACCACCACACTTGGCTATTTTTAATAATAATGTAGAAAGAAATGTGTTGTGTATGTCTGTTAAGTTTATGCGTGTGTCTTTTAATTCTGTCTATTGAGAAGATGTAAAAAATGGACCAGAGAGATGACTTAGCTGTTAAGAGACACCCAGCATTGACATCAGGTGTCTCACAACTGCCTGTAACTCCAGCCCCAGGGGATCTGACACCCTCTTCTGGTATCATTGGCTGTCTACACTTGTGTATATGCAGGGGGATCAAAGTACAGCTGGGGCAGTCTTTTATCTCCTTCCATCATGTGGGTTTTCGGGATTGAACTCAGGTTATCAGGCACGGTAGCAAGTGCTTTCATCTACTGAGCCATGTAGTAGAATATTATCTTAAGGAATGTTACTTTTGTTTATGTTGCATTTGTTTAACTCTGAAACTATATTACTGTGCCTGTGTAAAACACCTGATGGTCTAATAAAGAACTGGCCAGTAGCAAGGCAGGAGAAAGGATAGATGGGGCTGACAGGCAGAGAGTATGTATAGAAGGAGAAAACTGAGAGGGAAAAAAAGGACCTAGGAGCCAGGGAAGGAGGAGGCCTCCAGGGGCCAGCCACCCAGCTACACAGCAAGCCACGGAGTAAGAGTAAGATTTATAGAACTAAGAGAACAGGAAAAGCCCAGAGGCAAAAGGTGGACAGGATAAGTTAAGGAAAGCTGGCAAGAAGGAAGCCAAACTAAGGCCGGGCATTTATAATTAAGAATAAGCCTCTGTGTGTGATTTATTTGGGAGCTGGATGGCGGGCCCCCCATAAGAGAAGAGTAAAAAAAAAAAAAAAAAAAAAAAAAAAAAAACAACCAACAACAGAGCCATCTCCCCCAATTTCACATTTTAGAAAGCAGAAAAAAGGGAATAATCTGAACTCATGGTAACAAGACAGAATAATAAATAAAGATCAAAATAAAACTTAGTTAAACAGAAAATTGAAAACTAGAAAGCATCATTGAAACTAAAATCTAATTCTTTATGAAGATCATTAAAATTGATAAACCTTATTTCATTTTGCTTAGAAAAAGAAGATACAAATATCTGATATTAGGAGTGGGAGAAACCAGGTATGATAGATTACATTTATAATCCTAAAGTTTAGGAAGCTGAAGGTAGGTGAATCACCATTGTTTGGAGCCAAGCTGGCCACATGGTGAGTTCCAGGATAGCCTGGCCTATTACGTGAGACCTTGTCTAAAAAGTAAAATCAAAGGTAGGGGCTGTGAATGAGAAGTAAAGATTAGTATTGATTATTAAAAAGTTAGGGGACTAGACAGATGCCTTAGCAGTTAAGAGCTCATACTACTCTAGGGGATCTGATACTCTCTTCTGATTTATATGGATATCTCCACTTGCATGCATACCCCTATACAGACACAAACAGGTGATTTAAAAGTAGCAATAAAAATAAAATAGAGGGCATGGCCAGATGGCTTTGTGCAAATCCTTAGCACTCATGTCAATATCTGGGGGTGACTATAATCCCAGCACTAAGTGTGAGTGACAGGCAAGTACCTAGAACTTGCTAGCCAGCCAAACTAACCAGACAAACAAATGCTCTTCTCCAGAGGGAGTAAGAGTTATGTTCTAAAGAAAACAATCCAAAGTACAAATAAGATAATACTTAAAGGGAAGGAGTGTTGCCAGCTTGGCTCCAAACAATGGTGATTCACCTACCTTCAGCTTCCTAAGTTCAGAAAAGACCCATGTTGCCAGGTGGTAGTGGTGTACACCTTTAATTCCAGTGAGGCAGGTGGATCTCTTAAGTTTGAGACCAGCCTGGTCTACAGAGATAGTTCCAGGACATCCAAGACTACACAACAAACCTTTCTTGAAAAACCAAAGGGGGAAAAGAAAAGACCCCTGTGTTAGGGCAATTAGAGGAAGGCACGGATCCATATGTAAAGGCATGCATAACCATGTGTGCCCCCCTCCCCAAATAATATGGAAATATGAACAGTTTTCTGTCTGAATTTGAGGACTCAGTACAGTGGCCTGATTCTTTGACAGGCTCAAGTGATTAAAACTACCTATAGTATGATTGAGGCTTTGGAACCAAACTTCAATGGGGTTTGGTACCAGGTGACTTTAACACCATTAGGTGGCACAATTTAATGCATATCATATGGCTTTTATGAAAATGTTCTTGTATATTGACATGTTTAGGGATGGTGGGCCATCAGAACAAGTAGTTTATCTCAATTGAGTTACATTAAAAAGTTCTTTGTTGCCAGGCAGTGGTGGCGCATGCCTTTAATCCCAGCACTCAGGAGGCAGAGTCAGAAGGATCTCTGTGAGTTCCAGGACAGCCAGAACTGTTTGACAGAGAAACCCTGTCTCAGAAAAACAAAAACAAAAACAAAACAAACAAACAAAAAAAGTTCTTTGTAGGGGCTGAAAAAAATGGCACAGCTGTTAAGGGAACTAACTGGCTGCTCTTCCAGAGGTCCTGAGTTCAACCACACGATGGCTCACAACCATCTGTAATGGGATCTAGTTCTCACGGTGTTCGTGAAAACAGGTCACTCATACATAAAATAAATATATAAATATTTTTAAAGGGTTCTTTGTAGCCAGGTGTCATAGTACACACCTATAATCCCAACACTCGGGGAGCACAGTGAGGCTCATGCCTCGACTTGGTCTACAAAGCGAGTTCCAGGACAGCTGGGGTTACGCAGAAACCCTGTCTCAAAAAACCAAAACAAAAGGTTTTTCTACAACAATTTTTTATTAAGTTTAAAGTTGTTTTGAAAATATCTTCTTTAAAAACTTGATTAACATTTTAGTATTTTTATATATTCACATTTTAACAGAAAGGTTTCCTCTCTTTTATAGCGGAGAGGAAGCCTCCTTTATTTAATATGAATGCAATGAGTGCCTTATATCACATAGCCCAAAATGAATCCCCTACACTACAGTCTAATGAATGGTGAGTATTCCCACAAGATATTGATTAACATTTTGAAAATTTTATAAATATTGATAAAATATAAATCATTATCAAGATGACTTAATTTTATGTAAATAAATGTACTACGTGAAAAGAAAGTAGGTTTACTTTTCCATTAAATTTTAGGAGCACAGATAACCGTAATAATTTAATAGCATTTTTAAGCATTAATTTTTATAACTAAAATGCACAGATTGTTATAACCTGTTGTGATAATTGTATGAAGAATAGATTATCATTTATATTGTATAAGACATAGGTAAAATGGTTTGATTCTTTCAAAATTGTTAGGTTATTTAAAACCTTGGAAATGCTCTATGTTATTCTCATTGCTCTGGTTTTTCTTCTGATGTATAGTCTTTAATTGGATAAAACTTCATGTAAAGTAGTATGTGGAGAAGAGATTATTAACAAGTTTAGACTAGAATTGTTATGAGTTGAAAAAAATTGTATATTAGTTACTTTTCTCATTTCTGTAACAATTTACCTGACAAGGCAACTTAGAGAAGGAAGAGTTTATTTGGGCTCCCAGTTAGAGGATATAGTCCATTGTGATGGGAAGGCATTGATGGTAGGAGCTTGATACATTGTGTCCTCAGTGAGGAATTAGAAAGAGATGGATGGTGGAGCTCCACTTGCTTTGATGGATTTATTCAGTCTGGAGCTCCATCCCATGGCATGGTGCCACCTGCATTCAGAGTGAGTCTTCTGCAGTTGAACCTTTCTGGAAGCACCCTCATAGACCACCCTCAGAGGTGTGTTCCCGTGGTGATTCTAAAGTCTGTCCAGTTGATAGGATTAACGACTACTATTCAACCCCTTGTCAGCATTACACTTCTTTCCCCTAAACTTGCATGTTCATTTCATAATACAAAATACATTATTTCATCTCTGAAAGTTCCCATAGTCTCTAACAGTTCCAACATTATATAAAAGCCCAATGCCTGAGGTCTCTTCTGAGAGGTATGGTAAACTCTTACTTATGACCACTTGTGCAATGAAAAACAAGTCTGATTTTCTATGATCTTAGCTTTTAGGAGGATGAGGCAGGAGGATTGCTCCAAGTTCAAAGCCAGCCTTGGCTGTAGTGTGAAACTCTATCTCAAAAAACAAACAAACAACAACAACAAAAAAAATGGGTTACTCTTTTAATATTAGAGATAAACATTGATGGAGTAATTATTTATTGAGTGATCACTGAGCTCCCATAACACATTACAGGCTTTTAATATTTTAAAAATATATCTTTATTGGTTTTCTAGATTTAATGGAAATCTTATCCTTTTGGTCAGGGCAGCACCTGCTCAGGTGTTTAGAAATGCTCTTCTTCCCTGGTCTGCAGAGTGACGACACAGAGAAGGCCTGTCTTGAAAGACAGAACAAACAAATGCTCTTCTCCAGAGGGAGTAAGAGTTATGTTCTAAAACGAGTTCTGTAGAAAACAATCCAAAGCAGAAATCAGACAATACTGAAAGGGGAAGGAATGTGGGAAAGTGTATTTGAATGGGGAAAAACTCTGGACAGCTCTCTTCCTTTTGACTCAGTATCGAATGGTTTCTGATAGGTAAATATGTGGGAACAAGATTTTTTTTTCTAGCCAAGTATATACTCTATCGTGACACTATACCCCTAGCCTAAGATTTTTAAATGATCTGTGCAAATCTATTTTTGAAAAATGTTAAAAGAGTCATTGGTTGCTTTAGATATCTTTGAATAGATGAAATTATATTATCATTTCTTTTCCATTCTTCCTCCTGTGAGTAGGCTTATGCCTTTTTGAATGTGTTTTTAAAGGAAATAGCAATATGTTCACTTGATACTTTCTTTACAATAGGTCTGATTATTTTCGCAACTTTGTAGATTCTTGCCTCCAGAAAATCCCTCAAGATCGCCCTACTTCAGAGGAACTTTTAAAGGTCAGTCTGTAAAACTTTGTTTTAACCCTTAAGAAATGATTTTAAAACGCTTTTTTTTTTTTTTTTTTTTTTTTTTTTAAACTCAGTCAGGATTAACTATATTAGTTTTTACTAAAATACTACATTTGGGGCCAGTGACATAGCTCAGTAAGGGCACTTGTTTCCAAAGCTAACAACCTGCATTGAATCCCTGAAATCCACATGGTGAGAGGAGAGAACTGATTTCAGCATACATGTTTGTGTTGTGTTTTCCCCTTCATAAATAATAAACACATGTAAGTTCTAAAATAATAATTTAAAAGTTGTTGTTGTTGTTTTGGGTTTTTTTTTCCATTGCTGGCACTCAAATAGGACTACATGTACTGTTATCAGTTAGCTATTTCCCCAGCCTATTGAAATACTAATTGTTGTTTTTTTGAGATAGTGTCTCAACCATCATTATGGATGGTTGTTAGCCACCATGTGGTTGCGGGGAATTGAACCCAGGACCTCTGGAAGAGCAGCCAGTGCTCTTAACCTCTAAGCCATCTTTCTAGCCCCTTACCCGCCGCCTCTCCCCCTTTTTTTTAATCTTTTTTTTTTTGATTCAAGGTCTCATTATGCCTTGACTGGCCTGGAACTCAATATATAGACCAGGCTAGCCTTGAACTCTTAAAGATCCTTCTGTCTACCTCCCTAGTGCAGGGGTTAAAAAGTATACATCATCATATTTGTCTGAATGTGGTTCTTTTTTTTTTTTTTTTTTTTTGGTTTTTCGAGACAGGGTTTCTCTGTGTAGCTTTGCGCCTTTCCTGGATCTTGCTCTGTAGACCAGGCTGGCCTCGAACTCACAGAGATCCTCCTGCCTCTGCCTCCCGAGTGCTGGGATTAAAGGCGTGCGCCACCACCACCCGGCCTGAATGTGGTTCTTAAAGCATCTTTTTTGAGAGGGGATCTCATGTATCCTAGACTGGCCTTGTACTTTTGCTGTGTAATTGAGAATGATCTCAAAAGTACTGATCCTCCTGCCTTACATCCCAAGTACAATGTTCTCCATGGTTATGTATATGGTACTGGGATTTAATTCAAGACTTCCTGAATCTTAGGCAAATACTACCAACTGAACTACATCCACAGCTC
Organism: Peromyscus eremicus; assembly: GCF_949786415.1. Classification (NCBI taxonomy): domain Eukaryota; kingdom Metazoa; phylum Chordata; class Mammalia; order Rodentia; family Cricetidae; genus Peromyscus; species Peromyscus eremicus. The sequence continues at coordinate 60,682,537 of NC_081423.1, read as the reverse complement.
TCTTAAAATATCTTGATTAGGATCTGAAGAGATGACTCAGTGGTTAAGAGCATTGGCTGCCCTTCTAGAGGACCCAGTGTTGATTCCCGGTACCTACAACTGTTTGCACTTTCAGTCCTAGAGCATATGATGCTCTCTTCTGGCCTTTGAGGATACTGCACATGCTGCACAAAACGCACCTAAACAAAATACTCATACAAATAAAATAAAAATAAAAAACATCATCAGGCAGTGGTGGTGCATGCCTTTAATCCCAGCACTCAGTAGGCAGATGGAGATGGAGCTCTGAGTTTGAGGGCAATCTGGTCTACAGAGTGAGTTCCAGGACAGCCAGGGCTACACAGAGAAATCTGTCTCAGAACCATAAATAAATAAATAAACGAATGAATGAATGAATGAATCAATCAATTAATCATCTTGACTAGGCAGTAATGAGAATTTGACTCTAGCTAGAAGTTGTTTCCACAAGATTTATATGAACTATTTTTATATTAATGTTTTAGAATTTCAAAACAGGTAAATTTTTTTTCACTCACAAATGTCAGCTAAATTAAACTACAACAAATATACATACATACATTTGATAATATTGTTTGCAATCACATTATATAGTAAAACAGTAAAAAATTTCCCATACTGCTTTTGTAGTTCCAGGGAGTAAGCTCACCTATAGTCTCAGAAATGGAAGCCTGACCATTTGAACACTCATACTAGCAACATATTATAATAGTCTGGTCATGGCTGTTTATGCCTGTATTTCAGCACTAGGAGGATCACTAGTTCAAAGCAAAACTGTGACTGTCACAGTGAAATCTTGTCTCAAGAAAAAGAAATCCATAGTGTCTTAAGTTCTGATTACTTCATTCACTTCCGGTTACTTAAAGCAAGCATAGCTTATAATCAGTAGTGAATTTTCTTAGATTTTATACGCTTTGATAATTTCAACTTTTTTTTTTTTTTTCCTGAGACAGGGTTTCCTCTGTGTAGCTTTGGAGCCTGTCCTGGCACTCACTCTGTAGACCAGGCAGGCCTCGAACTCACAGAGATCCTCCTGTCTCTGCCTCCCGAGTGCTGGGATTAAAGGCATGTGCCACCACCACCCAGCTGTCAACTGTATTTTCATTGGCCAATTAAATATATCATGGTGAGGAATTATTCAAGAGTATTTAATATGTAAGCACAAATTGAATGTGGAAATTACTTCTTCCTAAGTATCAAAAGTCTTTGATGTAAAAGAATCAGATAGCTATAGATTGTATGAATTGTGTATCATAGTGTAATAACTGTAGATTATGAGAAAGGAATATATTTGAACTAATTAGGAAAAAAAGTAATCTATTTTTATTTTCTTCCCTTCCAGCACATGTTTGTTCTTCGAGAGCGCCCGGACACAGTGTTAATAGATCTTATTCAAAGGACAAAGGATGCAGTAAGAGAGCTGGACAATCTGCAGTATAGAAAGATGAAGAAACTCCTTTTCCAGGAGGCACATAATGGACCAGCAGTAGAAGCACAGGAAGAAGAGGAGGTATAATTCCCCAAAATAACACAAATTTTTGGTTTGATTTATTGATTTCTTATACTAATTGTCCAGCTAAACATACTTTTTATATCACTGGTTCTAATATACTGTGCTATTATCATTGATTCTCTGAAATCCTTTAATCTTATTATTATAGGGGTTTGTGATTTAGCTCAGTGGTAGAGCGCTTGTACTCTGGGTTTAGTCCTCGCTCCAAAAAAGAAAAAATCTTGTTATTATATACTTTCTATTCAACCATTTAATGTTGTGTAGTAAAGGATGCAAGAAGTCTTTTATTGAATATGAGAAGTCTTTTATTAAAGAAACCTCTTTGTATTCATCAGGCTTCTCTTCTCCTTTAATCAATAATTGAAAAAAGATTTAGATATTTTAGTTTAATGCTCTTTTCCTTTAGGAGCAAGACCATGGTGTTGGCCGGACAGGAACAGTGAATAGTGTTGGAAGTAATCAGTCTATTCCCAGTATGTCTATTAGTGCCAGCAGTCAAAGCAGCAGTGTTAACAGTCTTCCAGACGCCTCGGATGACAAGAGTGAGCTTGACATGATGGAGGGAGACCATACAGTAATGTCTAACAGTTCTGTCATCCACTTAAAACCTGTGAGTATTTGCATTTCTTTGGGGGGGAAAGCCAAACCCTCAACTTTGACCCATCATTTTCTTCGATTGATTAGTTCAAGAGATTTTCCTTGAAGTTTAAGAAGTTTGGAATCTGGGTGTGGTAGCACATACCTGAATCCCACACTTGGAAGGATCAGGAATTCAAGGGCTGCCTCAGCTACATAGTAAATTTGAGGCCAGCCTGGGCTGCATATGACCCTGTGTGCCACCACCACCACCACTACCCCTAGAAAAAGGAAAAAAGAAAACAACAGTTTGTGCTGGAGAGCTGGCTCAGTGGTTTAGATCATTTGTTGCTTTTCCAGAGGACCTGAGTTTCTCAACATCCACAACAAGCAACTGTGTCATAGCTGTGTATAATTCCAGGTCCAAAGGATATAATACCCTCTTCTGGACTCCATGGACATCTGCATTCAAAATATACAGATATGTGTGTGTGCATGTGCACACAAAATCTCTGAACGTCAGGGTTACATAGAGGACAACACCCCCATCCCATGCCCAAAAAAAACAAACTTTAGATCATTTTTGTTTTCTATAGATAGCAATGGTTTAAAGTATTAATCTGACACCTGAATATGGGAAATTACTGTTTTGAAACACATTAGTTTTTTTTTTGTTGTTGTTGTTGTTTGTTTGTTTAGTTTTTTTTTTTTCTCGAGACCAGATTTCTTTGTGTAGCTTTGCACCTTTCCTGGAACTCACTCTGTAGGCCAGGCTGGCCTTGAACTCACAGAGATCCGGCTGCCTCTGCTTCCCGAGTGCTGGGATTAAAGGCATGTGCCACCACTGTCCAGCTGGGAAATTACTGTTTTGAAATACAAAAAGATGTGAAACTATTTTAGGAAAAATAAAAATATAGATACACTATATAATCTATTATTAGAATATTTGTAAAGAGCAAGAATATATATTTGAAATTTATGAATAGTTGTTATTAGAAAATGAGAAAGTTGATTATAAGTAATGAGTCAGGAGCAACTTTTATAGTATTCCCCCCCCCCTTTTTTTTTCCAAGACAGAGTTTCTTTATGTAACTGCCCTGTTGATAGATTTATAGCATTGAAAATGTAATTGGTGCCAATTATAATGGCTAAAGAGGAAAATTGTTAACTTTTTTAAAGACAAGGTCTCGGTATGTGGCTTTGGCTGACCTGGAACTCAAAAGAAATTTGCCTGGGGCAGAAGAGATGGCTTAGTGGTTAAGAGCACTGTCTGCTCTGCCAGAGGTCTTGAGTTCAATTTCCAGCACCAACATGGTGGCTCACAGCCATTTATAATGGGACCTGATGCCTTGTTCTATCTGATGCCCTCTTCTGTCATGCAGGCATACATGCAAATAAAGCATTCATACGTATAAATAAATGAATCTTTAAAAAAGAAAAAAAAAGGATCTGCCTCCCAAATGCTGGGATTAAAAGTGTATGCCCAACCTTAATATATTTTAACATATACATAGCACCTATTATGAATGATGGTTAAACTGTAACATCATTGTTATTATAAAAATTCCACATAAATTTCATTTTCTTTTGAGACCTGGTCGTAGTCTAGCCAAGGTTGGGTTTACATTCATGGCAGTGTTGTCTCAGCCACAGTCAGCAGCCCCCACACCCAGTAACAGCAAGAGTGGTTTTCTTTAATTTTTTTTGTTTGTTTGTTTGTTTGGGGTTTGGTTTGTTTGGTTTGGTTTTTTGAGACAGGGTTTCTCTGTGTAGCTTTGGATCCTGTCCTGGAACTCGCTCTGTAGCCCAGGCTGGCCTCAAACTCACAGAGATCCACCTGCCTCTGGCCGAGTGCTGGGACTAAAGGCGTGCACCACCACCGTCCGGCGGTTTTCTTTAATTTTTACATCCTTTCTAGTGTTTACTCTGTCTATCTACCTATTTATTTTTGGTTTGTCAAGACAGGGTTTCTTTGTGTAGCCTTGGCTGTCCTAGAACTAGCTCTGTAGACCAGGCTGGTCTTGAACTCATAGAGATCCTCCTACCTCTGCCTCCCTAGTGCTGAGATTAAAGGTGTGGGCCACCACCGCCCAGCCCTCTATTGTTTATTTTAGACAAATGGCAGAAATATTATAACCTTAAGCTTATCATAGTTTCACCTATCTATAACCAAAGAAAACACAACAAAATAGTGTTGTACTGCATCGCTTATAGAACTCAAGATTAATTTTTTAATTACCAATATTTGAAACATTCATTACATGTTGTATTATTTTTTTTTAATTTACATTAAAGCTTTTCGGTTTTATTTTAAAATATTTGTGTATGTGGGGGTTACATGCAAATGAGTGCAGTTGCCCCCAGAAGCCAGAGGTGTCAGGTCCGCTGAAGCTGGAGTCAGAGGTGCTTGTAAACCGCCTGATGTGTGTGCTGGGATGAAACTTGGGTCCTGTGCAGGAAGTACATGCTATTTACCACTGAGCAATCTCTCCAGCTCAAGCTTTTTGGTTTGCATAGAATATAAAACTGTATATTTCATATGTTGAATCTATATTTTTTCACGCACTCTGGAAATAATTTCAGCTAACTCTACTTGTGTTGAAAATAACAATAATATTTCAAGTTCCTATTTCTGCTTTGTAAAATTGTGTTTCTTTAAGATTATTGATTAAAATTGCCTTTATTCTTTTCCTTGAAACCTCAAAAAATGGTTCACCTTACAAAATAGTTTCTATCTCTCTCTCTCTTTTAAGGAGGAGGAAAATTACAGAGAAGAAGGAGATCCTAGAACAAGAGCATCAGATCCACAGTCTCCACCTCAAGTGTCTCGTCACAAATCACATTATCGTAATAGAGAACACTTTGCAACTATAAGAACAGCATCACTGGTATGTATTCCCCTGTCCAAAAACCACTATCTTTGTTATGTTGGTAGTATGAACTCAAATATATTTAACTTTCTTGTTTCTGTGTTTGGGATTTATTTTGCAAAACATTCAACATTTAGTTTTCCTGTTAGAAGAAAGCACTCTAATATTAAACTAGTAATGTCTTTGAGATATATATTCACATAGTAATTTTTGTTGGTTTGTTTATTTGAAACAGCATCTTACTCTGTAAACCAGGCTGAGCTATAACTCACTGATGTCCACCTGCCTCTGCTTGTTGAAGACTGGAACTAAAGGAGTATGCCATTATGCTTGGCCTTAAATTCATTTTTTTAAATTAATTAATTAATTTATTTATTTATTATGTATGCAGTGTGCTGTCTGCGTGTATGCCTGCACGCCAGAAGAGGGCACCACATCCCATTATAGATAGTTGTGAGCCACATAAGATGCTGAGACCTGAACTCAGGACCTCTGGAAGAGCAGCCAGTGCTCTTAGCCTCTGAGCCATCTCTCCAGCGCCTCAAATTAGTTTTGACTAGTGATACAAAAGAAGTTTTTGTGCCTGGTCTTCAGAGCGAGATCCAAGACAGGCACCAAAGCTACACAGAGAAACCCTGTCTCAAAAAAAAAAAAAAAAAAAAAAAGTTTCGTGACAGAGTTTGAGCATTTAAAGTTGTTAGGTTTTAGGAACAGGAGAAGAGAATCAGTGTATTGCCACATAAAATTAACATTCCAAGTGTGTTAACACAAACTTAATCTCAACACCCAAGAGGCAGAGGCAGGTGCATCTCTGAGTTCAAGGCAAGCCTGGTCTACATAAAGAATTGCAAGCCAGCCAAAGTTACATAATGAGACCCTGTCTCAAAAAGAGAGATGAAAGAAATGCCTGGCGATGTGGCACACACCATTAATCCCAGCACTGGGAAGGCACAGGCAAGCAGATATCTTGGATTCTAGGATGGCCAAGGCTACACATGGAGAAACCCTGTCTCGAAACACCCCCCCCCCCCCAAAAAAAAAACAAAGATCAAGAAAGAGTTAACAATAAGAGAAAGCTATATGGTTAGGGTAGCCAGTAAGAGGGAACTGTTTGAAAATTAGAAAATTGCAGTTGATTGTATTAATATGCTCTAAATGTCATTTCCATTTCCCAAAAAAACAACATGGATTATTTTTCTATTACAGACATATCACGGGACATTTAAAACCCTATTTCGGCCATGCTTGCAGATCTTCACTGCTAAGCCTTTCCACTTCTTTTGAGTTCTAACTAAAAAAGTATAATATTTCCATTTTCCTTTTCTGATTCTTTGGATACTGGCTGAAGTCATAAGCATGCTTGCCTTGATATTCTCACTCTTCCTCTGAAGATTCCCCACTGTTAAAAAATATATACAATTGTAAAAGATTTTGAAAAAAGCCAGTTGTAGTGCATGCCTTTAATTCCAGCAGGTGGATCTCTGTGAGTTTAAGACAAGTGTGATAAATGTTCTAACCCAGCCACGACTACACAGTGAGACTCTGTAGAGTCAAGCATGATAAAAGATTCTCAATTTAAAGGAAAGTGCATTAAGATGTCATGGTTGTGTTACTAGAATATATAGCATGAGCCAAGTATAGTAGCACATGCCTGTAATTTTAGCACTGAAAAGATAGAGAAGGATCTTGAGTCCAAGGCCAGTGTGAGCTGCATAGTTGAGACCCTGTCTGAAAAACAAAAACAAACAAATAAAACCCCAAGGATTGCCAATTCACTTAAGTAGTAGAGTATTTAAGTCATTTACTCCAAACGCTTCAATTTTATCCCCAACACCATACACCAAAATAAGTTTCAGAGTTGTCTGGTTTACCAACTTCACAGTGCTGTATGGCCATGAAACTATATGATAAACAGTCAAGAACACAGTGTTGCTGGGCGGTGGTGGCGCACACCTTTAATCCCAGCACTTGGGAGACAGAGGCAGGCAGATCTCTGAGTTCGAGGCCAACCTGGTCTACAGAATCAGAAAAGCTCCAAGTTCAGTGAGAGACTGTCTCAAAAAAAGTAAGTTGGGCCAGCTGTATAGCCCAGTGGGAAAGATAATTGCCTTCAAGCCTGACAATCTGAGTTCTATTACTAGTACCCACATAATGGAATGAGAGGATTAACTCCTGCAAGTTGTCCTCTGACCTCAACAAAAACACCATGGCGTGCCTCCCACACACCTAATAAATAAATGTAATAAAACATTAATATTTATTTTTGAAAGATTGGGTGCATAGCCATTAAGATACATGACCTTGCCTTCTGGCCTCATGTACAGAGACATATAAAGGACATAATTTTCCACTATAAATCTTACTACTATTACTCCTCGAGTAATAGTAATGTTCTGAATGCTTTATCATTATTATTTTGTTTAGTAGAGACAGGGTCTTGTGACATAAAAGACTTGGCTTGGCCTTAGACTCATTATATATGGTACTACCAGTCTGGACTTGAGCTCTTGGTGATTTCTTTTCTCAGCCAAGCAAGTGCTAGGGTTACAGGCCTGTGCCACCATGCCCAGCTTTCTAAAGCTGTGAAAGAAAAATGTTTGACTTTCTTGTCTTTTTCTTCTCAATTTTGTGTCTAGGTTACAAGGCAGATGCAAGAGCATGAGCAGGACTCTGAACTTCGAGAACAGATGTCTGGTTACAAGCGGATGAGGCGGCAACATCAAAAGCAGCTGATGACTCTGGAAAATAAACTAAAGGCGGAGATGGATGAACACCGTCTCAGATTAGACAAAGATCTTGAAACTCAGCGTAACAATTTTGCTGCAGAAATGGAGAAACTTATCAAGAAACACCAAGCTGCTATGGAAAAAGAGGTGGCTAATATTATTTATTCCTTTTAGACTGTGTTCATCTCTGAATTATCTAGATTAGCATTTTGATGTTTAAAGGTTCTAGCCCTAGGAACTAAGGAAATTGATCCAGGAAAGAGAAGCATTTATGTAACTTGTATAAAGCTTTCTATTTAAGAATCAAAAACAAGTGGCACACGCCTTTAATCCCAGCGCTCGGGAGGCAGAGGCAGAAGGATCTCTGTGAATTCGAGGCCAGCCTGGTCTACAGAGCGAGATTCAGGAAAGGTGCAAAGCTACACAGAGAAACCCTGTCTCGAAACAAAACAAAACAAAACAAAAAAAAACTGGAAACAAAATTGGTCAGGTTGTGGTGGCACACACCTTTAATCCCAGCAGTTGGGAGGCAGAGGCAGATGGATCTCTGTGTAAGTTCAAAGCCAGATTGGTTTACAATGTGAGTTCCAGGACAGCCAGGGCTACACAGAGAAACCCTGTCTCAAAAATATTTAAATAAATAAACAGACAAACAAATAAACAATTAATTGTGCAGGTTACATGTGGTAGTGTATGCCTTTAATCTCAGCACTTGGGAGGTGGAGGCAGGTGCATCTCTGTGAGTTTGAGGTCTTGGGAGGTGGAGGCAGGTGCATCTCTGAGTTTGAGGTCTTGGGAGGTGGAAGCAGGTGCATCTCTGTGAGTTTGAGGTCTTGGGAGGTAGAGGCTGGTGCATCTCTGTGAGTTTGAAGTCTTGGGAGGTGGAAGCAGGTGCATCTCTGAGTTTGAGGTCTTGGGAGGTGGAGGCAGGTGCATCTCTGAGTTTGAGGTCTTGGGAGGTGGAGGCTGGTGCATCTCTGAGTTTGAAGTCTTGGGAGGTGGAGGCTGGTGCATCTCTGAGTTTGAGGTCTTGGGAGGTGGAGGCAGGCTACACACATAGCAAGTTTACAGATAACCTGAGTCACACAGTAAGACTCAATATTTTTACAAAAGGATCTGGAGGTAGAGATCAAAGCAGGTGATTGGGTGCTTCCCCAGCATGTACAAGGCTCAATATTTTATCCTATCTTAGCACTGCAAGAACAGCAACAACAACAACAAAAAAAGGTACATCCTAGAAAACAATGGCTTTGCAGCAAAATGTTACAGCTAATCTATCTAAATTGATGAGCTCTTTGGTCAATGAGAATCTCAGAAAATATGGAAGACACCCAGAATCAACCCCTGGCCTCCACTTATATGTACACTCACATATGTAGACTCAAAACAGCACACACTCCACCCAAATTATATGTGATACATATGTAATATTTAGCATTCATTTTAGTATGAGTTACAAGTAAGGATCTAATTCGAAGATGAATGTATCTCATTATTTAATATATACATTAACTCAGGTAAAAAAAAAAAAAAGCTTGGTTTATAGGGCTGGGCAGATGGCTATGCAGTTAAGAGCACATATTCCAGGGATCCTAAGTTCAATTTCCGGCACCCACATCAGGTGGTTCATAACACCTGTAACTCCAGCACCAGGGGGAGCTGATTCCTCTGGCCTCAACAGGCATCTCCACATACCTATACACTGACAAATGCACACATAATTAAAATTTTTTTTAATTATTAGTTTATGTTTGAAGATAAATGTGTATTTGGTTTTTATTTATTGAAGGAAATGTATGGGTTTTTTTGTTTTGTTTGTTTGTTTTGGGGTATTTGGTTTTGATTTTGGAGACAGGGTTTCTCTGTATAAGAGCCTTGGCTGTCCTGGAATTCACTCTGTATAGACCAGGCAGGCCTGGAACTCAGAGATCTGCTTGCTTCTGCCTCCCAAATGCTAGGATTAAAGATGTGTGCCACTACTGCACGGCAGAATGTATGTTCTTTTTTTTTTTTTTTAAGATTTATTTATTATGTATACAGTGTTATGTCTGCAGGCCAGAAGAGGGCACCAGATCTCATTACGGATGGTTGTGAGCCACCATGTGGTTGCTGGGAATTGAACTCAGGACCTCTGGAAGAGCAGTCAGTGCTCTTAACCTCTGAGCCATCTCTCCAGCCCCGAATGTATGTTCTTATTCAATAAAATGAGGAAAACATTTTGGTTCTGTAAATATATTTAAAAAAATAAATTGCACAAACAAAACAAATGGTCTCTGAAATTAGACTGAAAAGAATGAACTGGTTAGGTTGTTTGGTTCTTTATGTTTTAATGCTTCTGTTAGTCATCCTTCTCTTCTACTACTACTAAGTATCCTTGGTGATAGATAATAAACTGATGCTTTAAACTTTTCTACTTAACTGATTTGATTCATTTTTTAAAAACATTCTATATAGGCTAAAGTGATGGCCAATGAGGAGAAAAAATTCCAGCAGCACATTCAGGCTCAACAGAAGAAAGAACTGAATAGCTTTTTGGAGTCCCAAAAAAGAGAATATAAACTTCGAAAAGAGCAGCTTAAGGAGGTACTTCTTTACCAAATCCTATGTTTAATGGTTCTCTACTTGGCAGTTAGCATAAAGATTTGTTTGTGGCCACAAAGTATATATCTGCTTATGTGACGGCATTGAGTGTAATGTCTAAGTTACTTAAGTTTTCTAGTTTACTAGGAGCTAAATAGAATCATTTCCTTCATCTAGAGATGATGTTGTACACTGATAATCCTGTACTTAGGAGTCTGAGGAAAAATCTACCAGTATTAATTAGCATCTTAGGGTTCATCTCCTTGAGTAATATGATTAATTGTTTGTTTTTCAGTTTTGCCCAATATGAATGTATTTCAGAATATTGAAAAACAAAGGGATTAACATTATACTTAAATGTTTTATCCTTATTCCAATTAAAATATGATTTTGTTTTTAACTTGAAATCACTTCTGGCTCTTCTTGGAAAGGTTTTTAAAGTTTTACTTTTTAACCAGTCATTCTGTGCTTTAAAGCCAGGAAACATGAAAATGAGCCTGTGCAAAACTAAAGCTATTCATGTATTATGATGTACATAGAATCATATTACCTAGCTTTTCCGGGTCTACTGAGCTCTTACTAGAAAGAAAACACAACTAGAGTTTAGCGTGTGATGGATTGGGAATGTAGCTTCCAGCACTGTCAGGGCCCTACATTAAGTTCCCTCTACCGTGAAAAGTGAGTAAGTAAATTTATCCGAGCTAGTCATGGGGATGTGTACCTGCATAATTCTACCAACAAGTAGACTAAAGCAGGAGGATTGTAAATTCAAGACCAGCCCAGTCTGCATAGTAATAACAGTAACAAAACTCAAAACATTGCTTGATCAATGTACCATGCTACTTTATACATTCATATAGTTAATTTTTATATAGCTGAATTTTTCTGGTGGTTTTGTTTCCAGGAGCTGAATGAAAACCAGAGCACACCTAAAAAAGAAAAGCAGGAATGGCTTTCCAAGCAGAAGGAGAACATACAACACTTCCAGGCAGAAGAAGAAGCTAACCTTCTTCGACGCCAAAGGCAGTATCTAGAGCTGGAATGTCGCCGCTTCAAGAGAAGAATGTTACTTGGGCGACATAACTTGGAACAGGACCTTGTCAGGGAGGTATGTATATTTGAATGCTATAAAAATTAAAATAAGTAAATAGTCAGAGCTGGAAATTAAAACATTTTTTTAAGACAAGGCCTTAGTCTATGGGCCAGGTTGGCCTAAAACTCACTATTGAGTCCAAGGTAGTCTTAGACTTGTGTGGTAACTCCTGCCTCATCTCCTGATTGTTACAGTAAAACTCTTTATCAATGAATCCTTTGTGAAAATTGAAAATTTTGTCTGGTGTGGTGGTGCACACCTTTAACCCCAGCCCTCGGAGGCAGAGGCAGGCAGATCTCTGAGTTTGAGGCCAGCCTGGTCTACATAGTGAGTTCCAGGACAGCAGACCTGTCTCAAAAAACTGAAAGAAAGGGAAATTTCCAGTCACTTCCAAATCTCTGCTTTTCTATATGGATTTCTCTTTACCTGAGTCACTATTGTGCAGATATTCACAAGACCTTTCTTTCCCTGTGATAGCATCTGAGAAAAACCTCCTCTTGGTACCAATTCCTTCTCCTTCTAAAGGTGCTCTGCTTTTTGCCCTCTTCTGTACACATGAAGACACAATATTTTGGAGGTCAGTGTGTCTATCTTCCTCATTAGAACTGACTTTTGGTTTTTTGAGACTGGGTTTCTTTGTGTGGCTTTTGGAGCCTATCCTGGAACTCGCTCTGTAGAACAGATTGGCCTCAAACTCACAGAGATACACTTGCCTCTGCCTTCTGAGTGCTGGGATTAAAGGCATGCGCCACCACTGCCCGGCTTAGACCTGACTTTTTATGAAGTCTCAGACTTTGTTCAGTTCTTCGTATGCCCAGCATCTACCCTATAGTAGGCATTCAGTAAATAACTTGTTGATAATATGGGAATTACAAAAATACTAATTTTTGAATATGAGAAAATTAATTTGGCAACTCTTACCTCTGATCTGGAATGGGTACCATGAGGTATGTATTAATTACCATTTACTTTTTAATAATCATGTTAATTATTATTTGGCAAGTGTTATTGAAAGTTTTTTTTTTCTTTTTTTAATTCTTTTATTTATTTATCTTTGGATGTGGACACATGAATATATGGAGATCAGAGGACTACTTGTAGGAGTTAGGTGTATTCTTCTACCTTGTGGGTCCTGGGGAACTTCAGGCTTGACAAGCAGACCCCTTTACCCTTTGAGACATCTTGCCAGCCTTGCCAGTCCATTTTTCTTTTAAGATGGTGAGATCAACCTGACTTTCCTACCTGAATACTGGGATTAAAAGCTTGTGCCACCAGGCCTAGTCTTGTCTTAACAATTATCCCCTTTACCAGGATGTCTGTCAACATAGATAAATTTCTTTCAAAGAATGGAATAAAGTAAGTTGTGCTTAGAGTATAATGCTGAGTATTCAGTGAAGAAACTCAGGGGCTGGAGAGATGGCACAGCACCTAAAAGCACATACTGCTCTTGCAGGGGCCATGAGTTCAGTTCCCAGCACTCACAGGGGCTGCAACTGCCTGTATTCCGCTCCAAGGGGATTTGATGCCTCTGGCCTCAGGAACCTGCACCCAAGTGCTCATACCACACAACAGCACGCATACCTGTAATTTAAGATAAGTTCTTAAAATTTTAAGGGCATTTGAACTTAGCCAGGCATGTTGTCACTCTGCTTGGGAGGTAGAGGCAGACAGACTTTGAGTTCCAGGACTTCCAGGGCTACATAGTGAAACCTTGTATCAAAAACATGAAAGAGGGCTTGGAGAGATGCCTCAGCCGTTAAGAACACTGGCTGCACTGCAGAGATGGCTCAGCGGTTAAGAGCACTGACTGCTCTCCCAGAGGTCCTGAGTTCAATTCCCAGTAATCACATGATGGCTCACAACCATCTGTAATGAGATCTTGCACCCTCTCTGGCCTCCAGGCATATATGCAGAGCACTGTATATGTAATAAATAAACAAATCTAAAAAAAAAAAAGTCATTTGCCGGGCGGTGGTGGCTCACGCCTTTAATCCCAGCACTCGGGAGGCAGAGGCAGGTGGATCTCTGTGAGTTCGAGGCCAGCCTGGGCTACCAAGTGAGTTCTAGGAGAGGTGCAATGCTACACAGAGAAACCCTGTCTCGAACCCCCCCCCCCCCAAAAAAAAAAAAAAAAAAAACACTGGCTGCTTTTCCAGAGGACCTGTACCCAAATGGCAGCTCAAAACTCTGTAGTTCTAGTTGCAGGTGGTCCAACACCCTCACACAGACACACATGTGGGCAAAACACCAATGTACATAAATAAAAAAAAATCATAAAAATGAAATAAAAATTTAAAGTTATATTGATTAGATTTAAATTTAAAATTATATTGATAAGAAAAAACATCCAGTCTTAGATGTAGGCGTAGGTGTTAATGGACATTGTTAGTACCATCCTTTGAGCAATATTGAATTACAGCTTTTTGATGTTGTTATTTTTGTTTTGTTTTGTTTTTTTGAGACAGGGTTTCTCTGTGTAGCTTTGCGCCTTTCCTGGAACTCACTTGGTACCCCAGGCTGGCCTCGAACTCACAGAGATCCACCTGGCTCTGCCTCCCGAGTGCTGGGATTAAAGGCGTGCGCCACCACCGCCCGGCCTTTGATGTTGTTATTTTTCAAGATGGGGTTTCTCTGTGTTGTCCTGGAACCCACTCTGTAGACCAGGCTGACCTCAAACTCAGAGATCCACTTGCCTCTACCTGCCAAGTGCTGGGGTCAAAGGTGTGCACTACAACCACCTGACTGAACTATAGCTTTTAAAAATATGCAGAGTGACTGGAGTAATGGTTCAATGGTTAAGAAAGTTCTCGGACCTTCATAGGACCTTTATTCAGTTTTCAACACTCAACATTAGGCAGCTCATAACAGCTTGTAATTCCAGCTCTAGCAGATCTGACACACTCTTCTGGCCTCTCAGGATACCTACACACATGTGGTGTATACACACTCATGTACACATAATTAAAAATAAAAGTAAATCTTTAAAAAATATGCACATAAACATTTACCTATCTTATGTACATTTGGAGTTCTATCCTGTAGAAATAGTAACATGATAAACATAGTTAGACATTTGTTGATACCTTTGGTAGAAGCAAACAGAGGGAACCATCTTAAATGACTAGTCATGTAAAAAATGATTGAAAATTGTATCACAAAGTGGTAGCTTTCAGTAAAAGTAAAATGTCTTTTGCTGGATGTGGTGGCACACACTTGTAATCCCAGTACTTGAGAGGGAGAGGCGAGAAGGTTTTTTCATTCATGGCAGTTTAGGCTATGAAAATTTTGTTGAGAGAGAGAGAGAGAGAGAGAGAGAGAGAGAGAGAGAGAGAGAGAGAGAGAGAGAATGAGAATGGGGTGGGTGAATGAATGAAAAAAAAAAGTGTTTACATTCTGGTCTGATCCGGGTATATATGCATTAGATTATCAAATAGAAGAAAACAAAGTTTTGTGCCTATATTAGTCAATTGAGATGTTTTATTTTTATTTTATTTGGTTTTTGAGAAAGGGTTTCTCTGTGTAGCTTTGTGCCTTTCCTGGAACTCACTCTGTAGTCCAGGCTGGCCTTGCACTCACAGAGATCCTTCTGCCTCTGCCTCCCGAGTGCTGGGATTAAAGGTGTGCGCCACCACTGCCCGGCTTTTTTTTTGTTTTTTATTAATGGATATATCCCAATAAATTAGATAAAGCTGAGAAACATCTACAACAAGCTGTTACCTCTAGGAATGAGGGTTTGCAGCATAATAGATGCCGTCGATTTTTATGTTCTATATGTATATATACTTTTAAAATGTATTTATTGTGTATGTATGTGTGTGATTATATGTACACCACGTGTGTGCAGTGCCTGTGGAGGGAAGAAGAGGATGTTGGTTGCCCTGGAAGTGGAGGAGGCTGTGAGCCACTATGCAGGTGCTGGGAACCAAAACCAAGTCCTTTGCATGAGCATCAAGTGCTCTTTTTTACTGAATCTTCTCTCCAGCTCCCCTTTTTATTTGGAAAAAATATTTTAAGAGAATAACTTTTTATTTATTTGTTTGTTTGTTTTGTTTGTTTGCGACAAGGTTTCTCTGTGCAACAGCTCTGGCTGTCCTAGAACTCCCTCTGTAGACCAGGCTAGCCTTGAAGTCACTGAGATCAGCCTGCCTCCACCTCTAGAATGCTGGGATTAAAGGTGTATGCCACCACCGTCCAGGAAATATTTTTACTTTTATTTTTATTTTATTTTAGTTTTGAGACAGTGTCTGTCACAGCCCTGGCTGACCTGGAACTTGATATGTAGACAAGGTTGATATGTAGACAAGGTTGGACTTGACCTCAGAGTACAACCTACCTCTGCTTCCTAGTTCTGCTATTACAGGTGGGAGCCACCATGCCCAGCAAGAATAATGGTCATTCTTCACCACCATGTGCTACATATTATATATTATTTTGAGAAGCTTTTTTTTTTGTTTGTTTTGTTTTTGTTTTTTTTTGTTGTTGTTTTTTTTGTTTTTCGAGACAGGGTTTCTCTGTGTAGTTTTGGTACCTGTCTTGGATCTTGCTCTGTAGACCAGGCTGTCACAAATCCGCCTGGCTGTGCTTCCCAAGTGCTCGGATAAAGGCGCCACTACCACCACCACTGCCCGGCCTCTGAGAAGCTTTTGATTACGAACTTATCTCTTCCTCATTAAATCTATGAAATAGAACTATGAGGCCTGGAGAGACAGCTCAGAGGTTAAGAGCACTGGCTGCTCTTCCAGAGGACCTGAGTTCAATTCCCAGCAACAATGGCTCACAACACTTGTAATGAGATCTGGTTCCCTCTTTTGGCATGCAGACATACATGCAGACAGAACACTGTATACATAAATAAATAAATCTTAAAAAAGAAAGAAAAGAAGTAGAACTATGACATAGTAGGAGGGAGAGTTCTTTTTATGTACACACAAACAGACACAAAAGTCATAGAAATTTAGTATTTACTATGCAGCCATTATTGGAGCACAGGGTTAATTACATCTACTTTTTTGTGTTTGTATTTTGTTTAGTTTTTTTCTTGTGTTTTTCTTTTTTTTTTTTTAATGAGTGTGTGTATGAATGCACACATACTCCCATGAGTGTAGCTACACACATTAGCCAAGGTGTACATGTGGAGATCAGAATACAATCTGAAATGTTGGTCCTTGCCTTCCACTGTGTTTAAGATTAGGGTCTCTCTTCTGTTGTTTACTGTTGTGTCTGCCAGGTTAGCTAGCCTACAAGGTTCTAGGGATTCTTGTGTCTCTACCTTTTATCCCACTGTAGGAAGATTGGAATTACAGATACATACTATCATGGCTATAATTTACATAGGTTCTGGGGATTTGAAGTCAGATCTTCATGTTTCTGTGGAAAGTGAAAATATTTGTTAATGTTTTCCCCTCTGGGTTTATAAAGCTATAAAGTATACCTTTGTCTTTGGAATTATATTTTAGGAGTTAAACAAAAGGCAGACTCAGAAGGACTTAGAACATGCAATGCTACTACGTCAGCATGAATCCATGCAAGAACTGGAGTTTCGCCACCTCAACACTATTCAGAAGATGCGCTGTGAGTTGATTAGACTGCAGCATCAAACTGAGCTCACTAACCAGCTGGAATACAATAAGCGAAGGGAACGGGAACTAAGGCGAAAACATGTTATGGAAGTTCGACAACAACCTAAGAGTTTAAAGGTACCGTTAGTGTAAGCTTCTTGGCATATGTCTAGTCATTGAGACAGGTTGAGTTGACTCAGTCCTGTTCATTTTTAGCATGCTTGCATGGTTCCTGTATGGACTGCCTGCTGCTTCAGCTTTTGCTTGTGTGCTTTGTATCAAAGAAAAAGAATCACCAAAAATTTTAACTGTGGGAATTCTTAATCAGTATTTTTTTAAATGTAGATAGTATCTGACGCTGAACTTATAGTCTACAGGTCAAAATACTAACCTGTCACTTTCTTTTTATTCTAAGTAACTCAGTCTAGGACTCTTAATTTGATGTCAATATGATTTATATAAAATTTTTGGTATTTTGAGACAGGGTCTTGCTATGTAGCTCTGGCTGTCCTGGAACTCACTATGTGGACCAGGCTGGCCTCAAACTCACAGAGATCTGCCTGCCTCTGCCTCCTGAGTGCTGACATAAAAGGTGTGTGCTACCACTGCCCAGATGATTTATATAAAATTTAAAAATATAAAAGTGGGTTTGAGGCCGGGCGGTGGTGGCGCACGCCTTTAATCCCAGCACTCGGGAGGCAGAGGCAGGCGGGTCTCTGTGAGTTCAAGGCCAGCCTGGTCTACAGAGCAAGATCCAGGACAGGCTCCAAAGCTACGCAGAGAAACCCTGACTCGAAAAACCAAAAAAAAAAAAAGTGGGTTTGAAGAGATATCTCAGCAATTAAGAGCAATGGTTGCTATTTCAGAGGACTTGGCATTGATTCCCAGCACTGACATGGTGATTCATTACCATCTGCAGCTCTAGTTTCAGGGAACCCAATACTCTGACCTTTCAGGCACCAGGAATACATGGTGCACATACATTCATGCAGACAAAACACTCATAATTATAAAATCAAGTTTTAAAAAAAAAAATTAATGTAAAAGTTTGCTCTCTTCCTTTATCCTACATTCCTAAATCCCAACAAAGATTGTTTTTTAAATATTTAGCTCAAATGGAACTTAACAATAAGAAAATTTTCAAATTTCATATTTTATAATGAATATTTGAAGTAATTGAATCAGTTTTTAAAAACACAAAACAAAAAGCACTCACTGTAAGGTTTTCATCAGTGATTATAGTTTGCTTAATCTGTACTTGTTTACAGATTAAAATTTTTTTTTATGTCCAGTTAGCTCCAGATCCCAAAGTATTTATGTTGAAAAGATTGCTTTTCTGCCAAATATGGCATCCTTTAATCCAGCACTCAGAAGACTGGAGCACTTACAGAGTAGTTGTGTTGATTGCCAGTGTTTAAAGAGGTTGGAATTCATAATGACTTTTTGGACTTTTTTTTTTTTTTCCTCGAGACAGGGTTTCTTTGCGCCTTTCCTGGAACTCGCTTTGGAGACCAGGCTGGCCTCAACTCACAGAGATCTGCCTGCCTCTGCCTCCCAAGTGCTGGGATTAAGGGGGTGCGCCACTACCTCCTGGCCGATTTCTTTGTTTATATAGTGGAGAGAGAATCATATGGCTGTAGTTCAGATACCGCCCACCAAAGTCCCCCCCCCCTTTTTTTTTTTTTTTTGTCAGTTTTCAAGATGAGGTCTCATATAGTATAGCCTGGCTTGTCATGTAGCCAAAGATGACTTTGAATTCTGATGTTTCTGTCTAAACCTTCTGGGTGATGGAATTGCTGGGATGTACCAACATTCCTGTAGTGCTGAGGACTGAACTGGGAGATTTATACATGCTGAGAAAGCACTCTTCTAAGTGAACTACATTTGTAAACCCTACCAAAGATTTTTTTAAAATAGTATTTGTTTTTGAAATGATAGCTTTAAAGTCTGCAGTACCCAGAGATGAACCAAACTGACACCTAATTCATTTACTGTAGTCATACCATAATTCCGATGTGACTCCATTTTCCTAGGGCGTTATTCGACTGGAACCTTTCTTCCTGTAACCGTTTTAGTTTGAGAGCTTTTAAAAAAGTAATCTGATTTTCTCAGGCATCACATGAAAGTGAGGGAAATGTTTCACCATCTCATTTCAGACATTAAGGAGAATGCCTTCTTCTGATGATTTGAATGTAAGGTTTCCCTCTTGTATGGAAGAAAAATTCCTCTTACGTTTCTCTTATTTGTTTAGTAAGTTTCAACAGAATGTTTGGTTTACCACCAACACATCCCAATAAGTGTCTGTCTGTCTGTGCACCTATAGTTTTCTGTGAGATGCTGAGCTCGAGGAGAGACTTCAGTTTGGGTACATGTATATGTTGACTAGGATTTCTGAGAGAAGGGTGCTCTTTCTGTGGAGTGGATTAGGTAAAAACTACTGCCTCTTCTAGGTCTTCATTCAACCTGCTTTCCAGGTGATGACTTTTTTGTCAGTATTATATAAGTAGAAATAATTATAATTTGAATCCATCTCACTTTCTTTGGGTTTTTTGAGACAGAATTTCTCTGTGCAGCCTTGGTTGTCTTGGAACTCACTCTGTAAACCAGGCTGGCCTTAAACTCACAGACATCCACCTGCCACTGCCTGCCAAGTGCTGGGATTAAAGGCATGTGCAACTGCCACCCAGCTTCCCATCTCATTTTCTGTTGAATCAACATCGAAGGATGTAGTTTTTCTTGATCTGATTATTAATATTTTTCTGGGGCTTTGGTTTCACTTTTGTTTTTTTATTTCCATTTTATGTGTGTGAATGTTGTCCTACATGTATGTATGTGACTGGTGCTCTCAGAGACCAGAAGAGGGCCTTGGATCCTCTGAAGCTAGACTTCAGGTGGTGTATGAGCTGCCATATGAGTGCTGGGAACTGAACTCAGGTCCTCTGCAAGAGTACCTAGTGCTCTTAAGACTGCTCTGACTTTTTTGGGGGGTGGGGGTGTCAGCAGTTAGGTAAGGGACATTTTTTGTGTTTCTCGATTTTTTTTTTTTTTTTTTTTTTTTTTTTTTTTTTTTTGCTTTGCAAGGCACAATCTCATAGTCCAGGCTGGTCTCAAAACCACTGTGCAGCTGTGGATAACCTTAACTCCTCCTCCTCTTACCTTTCCCAAGTACTAAGATTACAGGCATGTGCCAAATCTGGCTCTTCCTCTTGGTCTTGGCAGCACTCTCTCTATGAAGTCCAGGTGGGCCTTAATCTTCCTACCTCGGCATCCCAAGTTCTGGTATTATAGTGTCTGCCAACAATGATTTAATTTTATTTATGATAAAATTTTCTTTAAGGAGCACTCTCCATGTTATGGGATGATTAACATTTTAAAGAAGATACTGTTACACAGAGGTAGAAGATAATGTCTAAATTTCATTATTTTGTTCTTGTCTAGAAGCTCTTGGTAGAATGTTGATCCAGAACAGTGTTTAAGCTGAGTGTGGTGGCCCTTTAGTCCCATCACTCTGGAAGCAGAGGCAGCCTGAATATATCAAGTTCCAGGCCAGCCAGAGTTACATGGTGAGACCTTGTTGCCAACCAAACCAAACCAGTATTTAAGAGCAACGATACTAAGCTTGGCTAAACCAAAAGTCTTTTATAATTTTCCATTTTTTTTTTTTTCTTTTTTTGAGCTGAGGATCAAACCCAGGGCAGCGCCCTACCACTGAGCTAAATCCCCAACCCAATTTTCCATTTCTTTACCCTTCTTCACATATGAGCCCTAGCATATGGCCAGGACATGGTTCCTCAGTTGGTGAGAAATACAGATATATTTATATTAATGTTATAATGTGGAAATAGAGACATTTTCTTTTCCTAGACAAATAGGTAACTTTTTTTTATTATTATTTATATATTTATTTATTATGTATACAGTATTCTGTCTGCATGTGTCCCTGCATGCCAGAAGAGGGCACCAGATCTCATTACAGATGGTTGTGAGCCACCATGTGGTTGCTGGGAATTGAATTCAGTACCTCTGGAAGAACAGTCAATGCTCTTAACCTCTGAGCCATCTCTCCAGCCCCCCCCCCCTTTTTTTTTTTTTTTTTGGTTTTTGTTTTGGAGCTGAGGATCGAACCCAGGGCCTTGTGCTTGCTAGGCAAGCACTCTACCACTGAGCTAAATCCCCAACCCCTATAACTTTTCATTTAATTATACTTTACTGTTAGGCAGGTGCTCTACTTCTAAACTAATCCCCAGCTAAGTTTGCGTTTATGTTTGTATTCATTTTCCTCTTTTTGAGACAGAGTTTCTCTGTGTAGCTTTGGAGCCTATCCTGGAACTTACTCTGTAGCCCAGGCTGGCCTCAGACGCACAGAAATCCTCCTGGCTCTGCCTCCCGAGTGCTGAGATTAAAGGCATGTGCCACCAATGCCCGGCTATATTTGTATTCTTGATGTGTATATTGAATCAACTAATTTATATCTGCCATTATTTATAATGGTAAAAAATATTTTTAACTGTGGGTTCTGTTTCAGTATAGTAAGTGAATATATTCTCACTTCTAGGCTGAACTAACATACCTTATAGAACTATATAGGTTCTATATACGCCATGCAGTGGTTTGGCACATCTTTGTCCCAGCACTCGGAAGGCAGAGGCAGGTGGATCTCCATGTGTTCAAAGCCAGCCTGGTCTACAGAGTGAGTTCCAGGACAACCAAGATTACACAGAGAAACCCTGTCTCATAAAACCAAAATAAATCAATAAAAATAGAAAAGAATAAAGTAAGCCATTACTGCAGATGGCACATGCCTCCTGTAGTCCCAGCACTGAGCAGGCTGAAGCACACTGAAGTGGGAGGACTTCAAGGACAACTCGGTCAACTTAGCACAACCTTGTTTCAAAATAAAACATTTTTTAAAGGGGTCTGAATGTGAATTGATGGTAGAGTGTTTGCTGACATGTATGATGCTTCAGGTTCAGACTTTAATATTGTAAGGCAGGTGGAGTGAACTAATGTTTGATTCTGTCTAGCTTATTTATTGTCTTAAAGAAAAGACAGTTGCAATAATCATTTACTATTGCACACTTCAAAATCAATCTAAAGTTTGGCATATAGATTCCACAGAAAGTAGGATCTGTTACAGATTGTGGTTAGAGTTGAGATTATCATGGAAAGAAAAGAAATTGGAGTGGAGTGTTCTAAATAAACAAAGAAACAATGCTTTGTTTTCTGCCTCAAGATATCTGGTAAAATTCTGCCTTGCTGAATAACTACCATAATTTGATTTATGAGATGAAATTTAGGTTTATGACATGAATGTTTGCCAAGTATAAAAATTAGCTGCAGTCTTATCATATGACCTTGTGGTTTTCTTCTTCTTTCTTCTTGACTTTATATGTAAGTAAGTAAGTATACGTGATGCCAAACACTATATATATGTTGAGATATATACTCAAACTTCTCTCCTCTCTCTCTCCATATATATATTGTTTGTTTGTTTGTTTTTCTTTCCAGTCTAAAGAACTCCAGATAAAAAAGCAGTTTCAGGATACATGCAAAATTCAAACCAGACAGTACAAAGCATTAAGAAACCACCTGCTGGAGACTACACCAAAGAGTGAGCACAAAGCCGTTCTGAAGAGACTCAAGGAGGAACAGACTCGGAAGTTAGCCATCTTGGCTGAGCAGTATGATCATAGCATTAATGAAATGCTCTCCACACAAGCTGTGAGTTTGCTTTGTTTAGGCAAAACAAATTCAGTACCTCTTTCTTTGTACCACCTACATGAAACCCTAGCAGTTCAAAGATAAGCTGGGAATGATAGCTCTTTACTAGCACAGGGAAAAATAGTGGTCATCCGTATTCTTCCTATTCTTAGCATTGCTTGGAAAAACCATGGTATATATAGAATTTCACTGATATATTTAAACATAAGATCTTACAAAGGCTCCCCGCAGGTGTGTATTCCAACAACTTAAAAAGACCAGGTGAGTAAACTGTAGGCAAAACATACTTATGTATATAGGAATCTAAATGGTTACCTTGGAGCACACAGATGAAATACTGTGCAAGTATTTTCTTTTTCTTTTTTTTTTTTTTAAACAATTTATCTTTATTTTATGTGCATTGATGTATGCATGTATGTCTGTTTGAGGGTATCAGATCTTAGAGTTACAGACAGTTGTTAGCTGCCATGTGGGTGCTGGGAATTGAACCCGGGTCCTCTGGTAGAGCAATTGGTGCTCTTAACCACTGAGCCATAACTCCAGCTCCGCCCCCCCCCCCTTTTTTTTTTTTCCTGGATCTCGCTCTATAGACCAGGCTGGCCTTGAACTCACAGAGATCTACCTGCCTCTGCCTCCCGATTTAATCTGGGATTAAAACATGGGCCACCACCACCCGGCACAAGTATTTTCTTAAAGGACCAAATAATCAGTATTTTAGATTTTGCAGACCAGGAGGTAAAATTGATATTGTGTAGGTACTTCTAACTATTAAAAATGTAACCATGTCAAAATGTAAAACTCAGTTTTAGCTATTGAACTGAACAAAAATAAAAAAGCAGCTACCCAGATCGGGCTTGTGTACTGTGCTTATTGACTTTGATTCTACTAGGGAAGTAGAGACTGAGCACTTTATATTACCCAATCATATTCTAGATTTTTCTTAAGAAAAAGTATAGTTATTCAGGCATCTTCAGAACAGCTTATGATAGCATCTTCTGTCATGCAGTATTGGTTATTATCTTTCTTTTTCAGGGATGTTCACACCAGACTACAAGAAAGAGCTCTTATATAGCTTACAAAAACGTAGTCTGTCTTCTCTCACTCTTCTATAAGTTATGAATGGGTAGTTCACAGTAGAATATATCAGTTTCTCTTCTTTCTCTCAGCTGCGTTTGGATGAAGCACAGGAAGCAGAATGCCAGGTTTTGAAGATGCAGCTGCAGCAGGAACTGGAGCTACTGAATGCATATCAGAGCAAAATCAAGATGCAGGCTGAGGCCCAACATGATCGAGAGCTTCGAGAGCTGGAACAGAGGGTCTCCCTTCGCAGGGCACTCTTAGAACAAAAGGTATAGATAATAGAAGGAAGAGAATTGTTCTACTATTGGTTTTTTTATTGTTGTTGTTTTTTGTTTTTCGAGACAGGGTTCTCTGTGTAGCTTTGGTGCCTATCCTGGAACTCACTCTGTAGACCAGGCTGGCCTGGAACTCACAGAGATCCTCTTGCCTCTGCCTCCCGAGTGCTGGGATTAAAGGTGTGCGCCATCACCATCCAGCCTACTATTGGTTTTTAATCAAAAGAATTAAATATACGTGTGTGCTCACAAGCTTGGGGATGTGGGGGGCGTGTGTTTTTATTTTTTTTTGAATACATGTGTATGATGTATTGTCTGTACAAGTGCATGTTTGTGTGGGAGTGCAGGCTTCTATGGCATGGCATTGTGGAAGTCAGAGAAGGATGTCAGGTGTTAGTCTTCACTTTGCGCCTTATTGTGGTAGCGGGCCCACAAGTTCTGGGATCCCCTCTGCTTTCCACCTCACCGTAAACACAGTGGAATTACAGAGAGGCCTTTTCATGCTTTGCTGCCCTTTTTTTTTTTTTTCCCCTCTTCTTCTTGAGACAAGGTTTCACTATGTAGCCCTGGCTGGCCAGGTGCTCTATGTAGACCAGGCTAGCTTTAAACTCACAGAGAAGGTGCAGCAGTATACCTGGCTGTATCTAGGCTTTACATAGGTTCTGGAGATCTGGTCTCAGGTCCTCATACTTGCATGTCAAATACTTTTACCTACTGAGCCATCTCCATAGCTCTGGTTTGTTTTTGAGGCAGGGTCTCACTCCATAGCCCTAGCAGGCCTTGAATTTTCTAGATAGATGAGACTGGCCTTGAACTCAGAGCTCTCCCTGCCTCTACAGGTGTTGGGATTAAAGAATTGCACCACCACCCCCAGGTTCACAGCTTTTAATTATTTGGACTGAGGGAATGAGCTTCAGATCTTGCACTTACAAGACAAGAACTCTACTGATATCAACAGGGATTGAGTTAGTTTAAGTATTCAATAATGAACTTTTTAATTAATGAGTTCTAAACCTCAAAGGAATATAATTAATGAGTAAAGATTATGAGCTGTGAGAAGACTAAGACTTGAGACCTTGGAGGTATGAAGGAGCTGCCGAAACAACTCAGAGATCTGAAGGTGGAGCTGTCTCAAATTCTGAAGTTTACATGTGTCTCTGTGCTAAGCTTTCCAAGTTCGGAGTTGTCCACAAATCCTTCATTCGTGTCCTCACCGTCATTAACCAGAAAGAAAACCACAGAAAATTCTACAGGGACAAGTACAGGCCCATGGACCTGTGGCCCAAGAAAAAATGAGTCATGCACCACTGAGCCCAGTGAGAAACTGAAGAAAGGAAGTAGTGGCTATACCCACTGTGCAAATACTTTATCAGGGCCTGAGGTTCAAAAACAATAACACACAAAAAATGAACTGTGCATGGTGGCACATACCTATAATCTACCCTTGGGATGTGGGTGTGGATGCAGGAGGACAAGAGTTCAAGATCATCCTTGCCTACATAGCAGGTTTGAGGCCAACCTGGGCTACGTGAGGGCTTGTCTCAGTACAAACAAAAAGAATATGAAGCAATGCGAAGATCATAGAATTGTGAGAGGAGCAATGCTTTCTCCATTTCCCTTACGTCTTTGTCTGCTAGCTCTACCTGAGGAGACTGCAGGAAGACTGACATAATGAGGAACAAGAATTGCAGTGATTGCCTGAGAGAGAGAGAGAACCAAGAATATACATATAAACTTCACTCTTAAGTCTTTGTCTGAAACTGTGCAGATGGTGGGAGATTACTGAGGAACAGAAGTTAAAACCAGTTCCACAAGCTGCAAAATTATACATCTTATACATCTAGATTCATCATTACTGTTTGGAGCTTTGGCCAGTGGGGGTGGAGGGGGATAGAGACAGGTCTTATAGTTTAAGTTGGCCTTGAACTCTCCTCAGAGTTGTTTCCACCTTAGCGTTGGGATTATAAGCATGCAGCACCATGTTAGCATGTCTTTACTTTTTCTGACTTATTGTCAGATATATTAGAAAATAGACCTAGAATCTTGAAATTAATTTGTCATTCAAAGTACTAAGGTATATGTATGTATGTCTGAGAGAGATTGATTTAGTAAAAGGATATTAGCAAAAGATTTTTGAGTTTAAAAAGGGAAGGCATTCATTATGAGAAATGGTAGTCATTTATATACGGAATTCAATGATACGTTCCAAAGTTCTTGAGTAGTAAATTCACAATAGCTGATGTAGTATCAGTCCATTGTGCATTGTTAGTTAGTACTTGCCTATTGATCGTCTTAAAATTGCCATTGTTTTGAACCATTGGCTTGTAAAGTTTTCTGTTCATGTAGTTCTTGTAATAAAAATAGAATACCTTACTTTGTGTGTGTGTTTGTATGTATGTATGCATGTATGTATGTATGCTTGTAATTACTGTTAATCAATAAATTAATATTTATTTGTTTATTTACTTCAATCAAGCCTGGTGGCACAGGCTTACAATCTCAACTACTGGGGAGGCCAAGGCAGGATAATTGCAAGTTCAAAGCCATAATGGGCAACTCAGCAAGACTCTATTAAACAAATAAAAGCAGAAGCCAGGTTGTGGTAGCAGCGGTACACTTGGGAGGCAGAGGCAGGCAGATCACTGTCTGTCTCTTAGCCTGGTCTACAGAGTGAGTTCCAGGACAGCCAGAGCTGCACAGAGAAACCCTGTCTTGGGGTGGGGAGGGGGAGTTAAATAAATAAATAAAAGTAGGGTGGGTGAGATGGCTGAACAGGTAGAGGCATTTGCTGCCAAGCCTGACAAGCTGTGTGCGATCCCCAGGACCCACCTCAACTGTCATCCACCTCCTCTGCTATCCTTCTCCTTCCTTCTCTCCCCTCTCTTCTACTCCTTTGCCTTCTCTTTTTGATGCAGAACATTGCACATACTAAACACATGCTCTATGAGCAATACTTCCAACCCTAGTTCTTCAAAATTTATGAAGTCTTATTTCAACTCTTACCTCCAGATGAATAGCCTCCTGGGTGCTGGGATAACAGGTGTACATCGCCAAGCCCAGTCAATTTAAAAAGCAGAAAGAAAACTTTCTGTTGCATGGATGAGTTGACAATCAGAATCTACTGATTAATATTATTACTAAAAGATGGGGCTGGAGCATGGCTTAGTGGTTAAGAGCATTGGTTTGATTCCCAGCACCCTTATAATAGCTCATATCTACCTGTAACTCCAGTTTCAGAGGATCGGACACCCATTTCTTTTGTCCATGAGTATCAGGCACACACATGGTGCAGACAAAAATACATATATACATAAATAAAAATAATTTAAAATGTTTTTGTTTAATCAAAAGAAGGATCAAGCCATGCAGGGTGGCACATATCTGTAATTCTAGCACTTGGCAGGCTGAGGCAGGAGGATGCAAAGTTCAGCATAGCTTGAAAGCAATGGACTATTTGAACAGACACACATTTTATGTGATGTAAAATGTAGTATCTAGGTGGTAATTTTTTTCTAGCATGCGGGAAATTTGGGGTTCAATCAACAGTACTGACTTCATCCATCCCCAACCCAATTTTGTTTTGTTTTCTTTGAATAAAGCTGATAAGATGGTACACCATACTATGATTCAGCATGGTAACCATATCATGCTGAATCCAGTTCTTGTGCAGTTTGATTTAAGACATGGATATACTGTTCGCGGGCACAGAGAGTTCTGACTGATGCAAGAAGATAATGAGTTTTGGCCAGTTTATATCAATAAATTACCAATTAATCAGTCAATCCTTATTTAACCCAAATATAAACATCCCTCTGAATCTACCAGTTTATAGCAAATACCAAGTAGAGCACAGGAGAAAATACTAAACGATGGCATCAAGATATAATTGGTGAGCTGGGCGGTGGTGGCGCACACCTTTAATCCCAGCACACAAGAGGCAGAGGCAAGCAGATCTCTGTGAGTTCGAGGCCAGCCTGGTCTAGTCTACAGAGTGAGTTCCAGGATAGGCTCCAAAGCTACACAGAGAAACCCTGTCTCAAAAAACCAAAAAAAGAAAAAAGAGAGAGATAATTGGTCAAATCCAGAATTTAGACATTTTTATAGGACAAGTGAGCCAGTTTACAAGTGACAGGTGAGGGGAATGGACAGGCTGCTATAGACTTTAAAAAAAAAAATTAAAAGACAAATAACAAAATGAATGGTTTTTGTTTGGGCCTCAATCCAAATAAAAAAATTATCAACAAGACTTTTGAGATAATAAGAGAAATTTAGATACACACTAAAAATTGGTTATCAATTTATTAGATATCACAACGAAATGGTTATTTTGTAAACTATAATTAACATGAGGTCAAAAAGTACAATCTGGCTGGGTACTCCAGAGGGAGGGTCAGGTAGGTTGTGAGTTCAAGGCCATCTAAGACTACACAGTGAGACCCTGTCTCAAATCCTATTTGTACTTAAGAATAGAATGTTTTTCAAAAACTGTAAACACTTTCACTATAAAAAAAAAAGTAGTTTTGGCAGTGGTGGCACACACCTGTAATCCCAGTGTATCTTTTAAAACAATTTTCAGTATAATTGATAAAAAAGCTGTTGATTGTTTTGAGTAGTTATTGCTGCTTTAGCTTATAGATCTGAAACATAAATTGATATTTTTACTCCCTTTTCCTACCCTGACAGATTGAAGAAGAGATGTTGGCTTTGCAGAATGAACGCACAGAACGAATACGTAGCCTGCTTGAACGTCAAGCCAGAGAAATTGAAGCTTTTGACTCTGAAAGCATGAGACTAGGTTTCAGTAACATGGTCCTTTCTAATCTCTCCCCTGAGGCATTCAGCCACAGCTACCCAGGAGCTTCTAGTTGGTCTCACAATCCTACTGGGGGTCCCGGACCTCACTGGGGTCATCCCATGGGTGGCACACCACAAGCTTGGGGCCATCCAATGCAAGGTGGACCCCAGCCTTGGGGTCATCCCTCAGGGCCAATGCAAGGGGTCCCTCGAGGTAGCAGTATGGGAGTCCGCAATAGCCCCCAGGCTCTGAGGCGGACAGCTTCTGGGGGACGGACAGAACAGGGCATGAGCAGAAGCACGAGTGTCACTTCACAAATATCCAATGGGTCACACATGTCTTACACATAGTAATTGAAA
Source organism: Peromyscus eremicus (assembly GCF_949786415.1). NCBI lineage: Eukaryota > Metazoa > Chordata > Mammalia > Rodentia > Cricetidae > Peromyscus > Peromyscus eremicus. The sequence goes on along the minus strand of NC_081423.1, from coordinate 60,653,373 downwards.
GTGGCAATTCCGCTGGAGCTGTCTGCCAAAAGAAACTGCCTACAGAAATCATCACCGCAGCCTCCTCACTTGGGTACTACCGTGTGGAAGCTGAGTGCATATGGTATATTTTATTCGTTTTTGTAAAGCGTTATGTTTTGTGTTTACTAATTGGGTTGTCATAGTATTTGGCTGCCGGGTTTTTGTGGTTGGCATTTGTTTCTTTGTTTTTAACTTTTGGAAAATTTTAAAAGTGGGAATAGATAAATATTTCATGTGTGTGGCAAAAAGAAATTGGCTTAATAGAAGGGGTTTTATCTGAACAATGTCAAAATAAAATGAAGCAAACTGGCCTGAATCATCACTTTAGGATGTCCATAGCCTAAGAAGTTTATTGGAAGATCTAAAGCCTTCTTCCCTATTCCACATTCTGTGAGCCACTGAGGGCAGGTAGCATCTGTGTTGAAACACACCTCCACTCCTTACCAGTGTGTTTCCTTTCTTTATAAAATGGGTCTGACTTCCCAACCTCATTTGGACTAAAAAGCAGAAAACTATGAACATTAAAAGATTGTGTTCACCTTTTCAGGTGGTAAAAAATCATGTAGTTCTTTGCTAAGTGCTTCAGAAGTTTGTCGCTGGTTTTGTAGGCTGTATCATATAAGATGGAGTTGCTTAAGGAGATAAAAGCTGTGTGGGGATTGCACTAACAAGCCTGTGAACTATCAGAGAGAAAAACCAGAAGGTCAGGGGACCCTGAAAGTTCCTGTGATAGATATGTTCAGCATGGAGTGAGGAGATAAAGCCTCTCTATTCTGACATTTTGTCTCTTGTACAGTGAGATCTCATGCTACCCAAACTCTAAGACCCCAGACAGTACTTTTGCTTTGTTTGTACAAAACAAAGACACTTAGCCAACACAGAGCAGATGCCAGAGGTATTTGAATGATGCCATATTTGTGAACTGCCATCTATTCGAATATTCATCACACTACACAGACATAATTTTATTACCCCCTTTTTGGCGTATGGGATTTCCTGTTTACAAGTAGCAATAGTCAATTATTTATTTAGTTGCCACCAGGAGTCACTGAGCCAATGACTACCAGCTGCTGACTAATCCTCACACTGTGGATGCTGCTTCATCTGCAGGTCCTCTGTGTTTAATCGCTGTTTCGTTATTGCAGTACCTTACAAACTTTTAGTTCATTAGGGACCATCTTGGTCCATGTTAATATCACACAATAGCAAATTCCCTTTCAGAAGTCTCTAGCTTAGTGCTGAAATACTACTGAGAAGAAACTAGTAGTTTGGTGAGTAAAAGAAAACAACAACAAAAATTAAAAGTAAGTTCCATAGTGGTCAAGGACCACTAACTGGGGAGTGTGTTCTGTCTTTTTTTTCAATGAAGGATCAATCCAGTGGTCTACGTCAGTGCTCGTTTGTGTCCTCTGGTTGCTTGTGGAGAGCATGAGTTGGAGGTAGACAAGGGGCAGTGCCATTTTTAGTGACAGACCAGAGTTTCTTACAAGTTATTGCCCTGCTCCCCTTTCAGTTGTCTTGAAGAGCTCTTGTTGCTAACTCTGGGTCCTACTTTTCATGGAATTAGAGGTAAGAACACACTTAATCATACTTAGAACAAACTAGCAACCAAATTCTCATCTGCTACTATTGACGTTCTTTCTTTTCTTAACATTTTATGTCTTGTCCAGGTATGTCATTCCAGTCTCCATGACTTACCCCCTTAAGGAATTTCTGACTTTGGTTTGAGGGTTTCTGACACTAGTTAAAAGAAAAATTAGATCAGGGTGTAGTAGCACATGCTTATAATTCCAGCACTTAGGAAGTGGGAGTCTGGGGTTCAAGGCTGCCTTCATCTGTCTCACAAAGGGCAGAAAGAAAGATGCTATAATGTAGATCCTTGGAAAACCAATAGAAGGTTGACAGTAAAGTTTACACACACTTCTAGGCAAGGTTTAAGCATGTTCTAGGTCGGTTTTTAGATGAACAAGTAGCTAATGAGAAGGACTCTTAGTTTTCTGTCTTTTGCATTCAAAACACTATTCAGAGCTTCAAACAAAGTGAGAGCTCTATATATTTGGAGGAAATAAGGGAAAGCTTTAGATTTAGTAGGATGTTCAAAACTATAAAAGACCATCTTTTATAAGATGATCTTATAAAACAATTAAAAACCATTTTTCATACATCTGGCCCCTATCTGCTCCTAGAGGGTTAGAATGGGAAAGCAAGTCAGATGTGAATTAAAATTTTCCTTCAGACTCCAAACTACTAGCAGAGATAACACTTTATAGTCCAGCTATGAGCTTCACTTGGTCAGATTGAGTTACTGAGTCCATTTTGATCGTAGTGCACTCATACTAGTGTGATTGAATACTATGTGTCATGTCCAGTAGGAATTTCTGCCTCATCTAATTGTGTGGCACCCAGTTTTCCCATGTAGGTCATGATTATACGATCAATTTAGTTAAAATACATGTGGTTTGCAAAATGATTAGAATTAATCCGTTTGTGTATTTGTAAGTGCTAACTTCTGAGGAATCATGTACATGGCAAAAATCATCACAGTAAAAACTGGTAGCAGGAAAATTTGAAAGGGTTTGAAATGCCCTGAAGATAAGGCAAGTACTTCTGGGGGGGGGGGGAGTAGAAATGTAAACATTTGACCAAATTAGCACTCCCTGCTCCCCAGTTAATTCACTTATTATATGTGTGTTGAAGAAAGTGAAAGTGTGGAGAAATGGGTAGTGCGCCAGAAGTTATGGATATATGTCTAGTATCCAGAACCTAACAGGGAAATCTTTCTTGTTCTACCTTTCTTGGGTCAGCATTTTAAAAATACAAAGCCTCATATCTTGAGATATTTTATTCCTCATTAAATTCACTGCCCTTTGCACATAACTTTTCTTTTAAACTTAGCTCTAACCCTAAATTGTGACATCTGAAAGTGTGTTTATATTTTAGAGTTCCTATTCTGCACATTTCCATAACTAGAGATGAATAGTCCTGATTATAAGGTCACATCCACAGGTGTAACACACTTAGTCTCAAGTCAAGGCCTTGCTAATAAGTGGAACTTTGTACATCGTCATTATGATTTTTTGACTGCCTGGATATCAAGTAAACAACATTCAGAACACTAAAGAAACTGGCCTGCAGATTCCACCCTGCTACTAACAAGTTTTTGTGTACATCCCTTTTTTTTTTTTCCCCAGATCTTAAGGCAGAATTTAGTAAGTTTGTGCTTCTGTAAATGTCTAGCATTTTAAACATATATAGAATACATTGTTTTGGACACTGGAATAATATGATTTATTTTCACCTATAAAAATGATTTCATTGTACTTGAACACCTTTGCATTTCTCCATTTGTGCCATTTACAAGTGGAAATAAATTGTATTATACCATGATCTACTGGCTTTTTAAAACTTACGTATGCACATTTTTGGTATAGCTATTTTCATTTGTGTATATTTGTGTGTGTGTGTGTGTGTGTGTGTGTGTGTGTGTGTGTGTGTCTATATGTGTATAGATAGATGGTTAGAACTCATTCTATATATGTCTGCCAGGGTTCAGTTTTGAGTTTTGTTCTTGTTTTCTTTTTTATCCTCTGATAAGGCAAGGATGTGTCTGTTTTTTAAAGAGTATTCTGGGCTGATATTTATGAGATGATTAGTAGATACAGTCTGTCTTTTTCAGGCCCTTAGCACTTCTGTTAGTGAGGAGAAGGTTAAGTAAAATGAAGCCATGAGTTACAGTGTAGTAAAATGATAGGGAAGGAGCCGGTTGGTGTTTCTTTGAGGTGGTTTTACAATGCGAGAAAGATGCAAGCAGGAGAAAAGTGAACAGCTGTGCAAAGGACGGACACCCCAGGGCTGATTCTGCAAAGGTGAAAAGTCCACGGGTCGCTTCTTAGGGTTGAATCCGGGACCCCCTCACCCCCTCATTCCCTTTTCCTCTTAATAGCAGTAGTTCTGTATTTTACTGAGGATCAAAACTGCCAAGAAAGAAATCACTACTAAAACATATCTAAGGTTCTCCTAAACTGTCAGTTACAGGAGGTGGTCACTGGGAGAGAAGGCGTGAACTGGTTGGAAGGGTTGTCTCCTTTTAAGTACTCTTCTTACTTGCTAATAGTAAGTTCCTCCTTATGAACCTTCCACCCCTTCTGAGCCACTGCTGTTCAAGCAGAGATTTGGTCCAACACACACCCTTTCTGAGTTTCTTTTCTTTTGAGACAGGGTCTTGCTGTGTAACCCTTTCTGGTCTGGTAATTGATGTTTACCAGAGGCAGACCTCAGATTCCTAGCACTCCTGTCCCAGGCTCCCAGGTAGTGGGGTTCATGCTCAGCTACAGCACCCCTTTCTTTTGGAGGTTTATAGTTCTGCATTTGACTCATGTTTAGAATGTGAAGTGTCCTAATGTGTATTAAAGTTAGAAAAATAATATATTGAAGCTGTACTAAGTGTGAATCTTCTATAATGATGAAAATCTCTCACTTCTTACGTAGAGCCTTCTCTAAAGAGCAAAGTCAAAAGTTGGGCTGTCATCATTGAGCTGCTTATCAAACTACAGATCAATATTGAAGATAAACACATTGTTGTTGTTTTGTTCCCCTATAACAGAAGTCTCCCTTCCCTGGTTTAGCATTGCCTTTTAAAAGGCGCTCACCCTTAGTTAAGAACTGGAAATTCCCACCCTCGGATTCCTTAAAGGATGAAGAGTGTGCTCTACACTCAGCATACGTGCCTCTTGTATGCAAGGACTACTGATTGAAGTCTGTTTTGCTGTGTCTGGTTATGTTGTCTGCACTTTTATGAAATCACTACAGTACATCTACGTTGGAAATAATTACTAATTTGTAAAGAAATTTTTATTAAACACTGTAGAAAAAGAAAGTGAAGTTGAGAACTCTTCCTTTTGTGCATTTATATTTTCTGCTGAATTCTGATAGCCCACTTTTAAAGTTGTATTGACTTGTTTTTTCCTCTTTGATTATATTCAGATTTCCAAAATTTTATTCAAATAAGTGCTGGCCTTCAGATCATAAGTATAAGAAATAGGCACCATATCTGCTGTTGCAGGCTTCTGAAACTTGCACTGCCCATCCATGCAAAAATAAGTATCTTAAGAAATAGACACAGGGAACACAGACTGGGGAGCCATGTACTATGTCACCATATCTGTTCACTGTTTGCAGCAATCCGAACTGTGTGTGTGTGTGTGTGTGTGTGTGTGTGTGTGTGAGAGAGAGAGAGAGAGAGAGAGAGAGGGTTTTGCTTTGCTTTTAAATATACAAGGGGTTCTTTAATAGAGGAAAAGGTTAATCCTCTCCAGCCGATGCCCACTGGATATATAGTCTTTACATCTGTAGGTAGTTGGAAATGTGGAGAGAAGAGAAGGTAGGACTTCTCAATGAATGAAAAAGGGTATCTTGATGCTCAAGAATCCCCCCCCCCCAAGTACGGGTAGTTCAACCTGCACAGTTTCCTTTCACTTGTAGTTTTAACAATTATGAGTGAAAAATCATGTAATTATCTGTAAATATGTAGCTAACAAATTGACCTAGTTTCTGTATTTTTTTGGTTTTGTACTAAAGTTTATAGGTCTGTGCCAGCTAGAGAGGTTGCCGTCGTTGCTAGTTGTGGTTCTAGCACTTAATCCTGAAACCATCCTAGGTGACATTTTTAGAATTAATGGTTAAATGTTGTTAAACAGGGAGAAATGGAGCTTAATCATTGGTCAGGTTTGAAATCATTTGAAACTAAGTAATTTTATTTAATATGATGATTACATGTTGTCAGTCATGAGTGAGGTGTAGGGAGTCTCCCTCCCCCAGTGGCCATGTTTACAGAGTGTTTTGTCTATAAAGTGCAAGTGTGTTGATGTTTATGTAAATTATGCAGGTGATAAAACTATGGTTTGGGACTGTTTATGGGCTCTTTTAACTGAATTTTAAAATGAAATGAACTATGCTTATTGCTGGCACATTGATCCCATTTCTGGAACATCTTTCCTACTTGCAGAATTCTGTACGTTCCTTGACATTACCCCACTTAACCTCCCTTCCTCTGATATGCCTTGTAGCTAAGATATTAAAGACTGTTGAACATAGATGAGGGAAATGCATTTCTTAAAAATCCATGAACCCTCAATTGTATGCTTTCAGTATTGTGTTATATGTTTCTATGGCAACTTTGAAGTCAGTGGTTTAGAAATGAGATACCAATGTTAATGAAAAGTATGTACTCTTTGCTTTTGCATGGCTTGGCTTAGTGTCCAAGGTATATTAGAGCCACTTGAAAGCATGAAGACCAGTTATATGGAAACAGGTTTCTCTCAGTGGCACATTTTGCTTTTTCTTAGCCCTCAAATACATTGCCTCAGCATGAACATTATTGTTAATATAAATTGCACATGGTCGGTCATCAAGCGAATTCTGTCACTTTGAAAGATGCAGCTGCCTGAGTTTGCAGTTTGGTTGGTCTCCATCTCCAATAACAGGGAAGGTACTGGAGCCCTTGCCCTTTCTCGGGTCATAAACAGCTATCAGTTTATCAAGGCGTTGGCTGCCCTAGGGTACAGCCATGCTCTTGTCTTTTGCTGCCCATTCATTCCACATGTGCTGTTGTCCTTGCACGTCACTCTCAAATCATCACCCTTTCTTCCTAACAATTTTATTTTGTCTTTTTGTCCACATTAAATGGGAATTGTGCCTGTTTAGATTGCCCCTCGATTTAAATACACATGTAACCCAAGCCAGAGACAAGGTGGAAAAACATTTTTTTTCAAGTCCACTTGGCCAGTAATTTACCTAACTAACTGTTTTACCACATAATCTTGACACTTGATAGAAGAGCCTATTAGGAGTCACGGTGGTTTTATAGAGTAAAATCCAAGTGAAGGGGGATGTGTGGGGTTTTCATTAGGAAATAATTTTGTTCTTATTTTACTTTTTGTGATCCTTCTCTGCTAGTTTAGAATAGGTTAATTCTCTTTTTTTTTTTTATTTTTTTAGGGAAATTTTTACAAAAACAATGGTCTGATGTAAATAACATTTTAAAGTACAGTGCACATAACTTCCCTAGGCTGTTCCAACCTATTTGTAAATGCTTTAGAGTTTTTAAATTAACACTTGTGTTGCTAAATCCTATTTATGTAAGTCTGAAAAGGTTTTTAACCCATATAAAACATTTAAATAATACAGGTTATAATGAGCAAGTTAGCTTTGAGAACCCCTCCTTTTAGTATATGAAAAAGCCTAATGCGCACTAAGAGGTTGGAGAGACTATGAGAAATATGTATAGTGTATATTTTAAACAGCTTTGCTTGTATTGTGAAGATTTAAGAACAAACTTGAGATTTTTAAAATTAACTATTAACACAGTTTTAACATAAGTTATCCCACTGGGTTTAAAAGCATCTTGAATGTATAACCCTTCTATAACCCAGGTTGGTTTCTGCTTTTACCGAATCATCCAAACGTTATTTATATTTTTAGTTTTATGTATTCATTTCTTTTCGTTTTCCTCAAACAGCATGGGGTATTTTTTTTGTTTGTTTGTGGGGTTTTTTTTTTGTTTTTTTTTTTTTTTTGCACATGTAGAAATTTTTAAAAAAGAAGGAAATTAATACATGATTTTTCTCTGGATTTTCTTCACTTTAGTCTTTCTACTACTAACCTCTTAAAGGCCATGGCATTCCATTTGCTTATTTGTGCAAATGCCAGGGTTGGTTTTTATTTTTATTTTTGCTATTTACCTAAAAAAAAAAAAAAAAAAAAAAAAAAAAAGACAATGCTTCAGTCAATTGCTTTTTTATTTAAAATTAAAAAAAAAAAAAAGAAAGAAAAAAAAGCTGTAACCTTATCATTTCTGAGTAGACCACTGAGAGAGAAATGCACACCTGTCGGCCAAGGACCAGCTTCGATGGCTAAAGGGAATATTTTCACTAAGTAAGATGTTCTGTACAAAACGTGGTGTATGGTACCCACAGTCTATTTCAGTTATTCCCACAAGTCAGGTCCTGATAAGTGAGGGTTATCAGCTAACTGATGTGTTATCATTGAGGTTCGTCAATGAATTTGTACATTTCTAGTTCCCTTTGGTGAAGGGGAAAGTGGTGATTTTGCAAGACCTAGATTTTGGCTTGGTTTCTTGCCTCCTCTTTGGCAGCCTTCATCTTTCCTAAAGCCCTTGAGCCTGTAGGGTTTCATAGTGGACAAAGGACTTACGGTCGTTGAAAACTGAGAGATTTGGGGAAGGGCAAGAGATTATCATATTGAACACACAGTATCCTAACACTTTTAAGGGTGGATAATTTTGAGTAAACCCAGTCCTTTCAAATTGTAGACTAAACAGATGCCCACAGTGGAGGCTTACCAAGGGTTGCATGAGGAAGAAGCCCCTCTCCCTCACTGTCAGCACCAGCTGGGAAAGGTGACTGCAGGTGTGCATTTTCCTTTTCATAGAAATGGTCCACAGCACTAACTGGTAAGGCTTATTGTACAGTATCTCGTCAGTATTCTTCTGGTTCAACATACCTTATAGTTCGTATATAACCTGTATTAATTGTATAGATTGTGCATTTAAAGCTGTTACCAAGGTGTCAGAATCTTAAGAACGAAAACAGGTCATATGTAATATTTTGTTTGTAAGTATCCTTTGTATCATAGCAAAGGAAATGTTTAAAAGATCAACTGTAATAAAAGTAATTTTAGTACACAGAGTGTCCGCTCTTTTTTAATTTTAAGATTTATGTCCTTTTATGTGTATGGATACTTGGCCTGCGTGTATGTTTGTGCACTGTGTGTGTGTGTCCCTGGTGCCTGAAGAGGTCAAAAGAGGAATCAGATCCCTGGAACAGGAATTAGAGACTTGGTGAGCCACCATGTGAGCACTGGGAATTGAACCTGGATTCTCTGAAAGAGCAGAAAGTGCTTTTCTCTAAGCTACCTTGGCTGGCCTTGAACTCAAAGAGAGCCACCTGCCTCTGCCTCCCAGGTGCTGGGATTGAAGGCGTGCGCCACCATGTCAGGCAGAGCAAGTGCTGTTAACCACTGACCCATCTTTCCAGTTCAGTTTTTTAGTGATTTTTCTTCCCATAAAGATATTTCAGTTCTGATCTACAGGCACAGTGCTAGGTTATGAGCTGCCAGCACCCCCCCCCCCCAATCAGTATGGGAGATTTAAATGGTAATGGTGCTAGGGATTGACCCTAAGGTCTTTAACACAATAATCAAGTGTTCTACCATTCAGCTTCATCCCCAGCCCTCTTTTAACTTGTTTTTAAGCATTGACATCATACTTCCTGTATGGGGGGGGGGGGGGCAGGCGGTGCCAAGGTCAGATTTGCCAAGTCTGTCATGTTTGGCAAGCACTTTTACCTTCTGAGCCATCCTACCAGCTGTCTTTGTCGTTTTCAGAAGGTCTCACCCTATGGACCAGACTGGCCTGGAACTCAGCTGCCTCTACCTCTGGTCAGTTAAAGGTATGTGCGACCACACTCGGCCTCTTTAAAATTTTAACGAGGAGATCTGCTTGCCCCTGTTGTCCAAGTACTAGAATTAAAAGGTCTCTTAATTGTAGCACAGGGTCTCGCTGAGTTTCCCAGGCTGACCTTGAACTTTCCTCTTGCTTCAGCCTCCCAAGTAGTTGAATGTGCCTCTGTCAAATTGTGTGGTGGAACCAAAAGGCGACCCCAGTTTTCTCTTCAGGGTTTCAGCCTAAGTGTGGAAGAAATCAAAGTGGTTAAAATACAAACTGCTTTTGCTTTGCTTCTACTGTTCAGTTTACAGCAGGAGAGATTTCCTTTCCCTCAGTTCCCTACTCCCTCTTCCTAAACAGTAGAGACAGTGAGAACATAAACAAACGTCACAGATGTCAGCTAGCTCCATGGCACCTGGGCAGTACTTGCACCTCAGTGATGCTCCAGGACCAGTCTTCCTGTTTGTGTCCTGGCAGTTAACAGTGGCACTTTATTTTATTTATTTGTTTATTTATTTTTAAAGATTTATTATGTATAGAGTGTTCTGTTTGCACATATCCCTGCAGGCCAGAAGAGGGAGCCAGATCTCTTTACAGATGGTTGTGAGCTACCATATGGGTGCTGGGAATTGAACTCAGGACCTCTGGAAGAGTAGCCAGTGCTCTTAACCTCTGAGCCATCTCTCCAGCCCCGATGGCACTTTAATTTCTACTCTTTTTTCTTTTTCTTTTTTGGTTTTTCGAGACAGGGTTTCTCTGTGTAACCGCTCTGGCTGTCCTGGAACTTGCTTTGTAGACCAGGCTGGTCTCAAATAGAGATCCACCTGCCTCTGTCTCCTGAGTGCTGGGATTAAAGGCGTGCACCACCACCACCCAACCTCTGCCTCTTTTTTTTTTTTTTTTTTCCCACTGCTTGTTTTTAGTGAATAGAAGGAGTCAAGGTTGCTAAGGGAGCTATCAGCTGTATGTGGGGCCTACACACACAGTGACTGGAGATTTTTACAGATGGATGTATACGTCTCCCTTTGGAGTCCTATTCCCAACAACTCCAAAGAGAAATTTCTGTGGGTTTTTGTGGAGGGTAGGGGTGGGGTGTTTGCATGTATGTTTGAGCACCACATCTGTATCTGGTGCCTCAGAGGCCAGAGGAGGGCATCAGTTTCCCTGGAACTAGAGTTACAGATGGTTGTGGGTGCTGGGAATCAAACCCAGATCCTCTGGAAGAGCAACCAATGCTCTTAACCACTGAGCCATCTCTCCAACCCCATAATTTCTGCTTTTGTTACCATCTTTTACAAAGTCTAAGATGGACTTGTCCCACTACTGTTACAGACAGGAACTTGTCAAGGAAAAGCAATTTATTTACGACATAATTAAAGCTGGCTGAGTTGGGATGGTAACAGTTGGAGATAGTTGGTCTGGCAATGCTGAAACCTTACATCCAAATCCCAGTACAAAAGAATTCAAAAGAAGGGCTGGAGAGATGGCTCAGAGGTTAAGAGCACTGACTGCTCTTCCAGAGGTCCTGAGTTCAATTCCCAGCAACCACATGGTGGCTCAAAACCATCTGTAATGAGATCTGGTGCCCTCTTCTGGCCTGCAGGGATACATGCAAGCAGAGCACTGTATGCATAATAAATAAATAAACCTTTTAAAAAAAAAAAAAAAAGAATTCAAAAGAAAATGTGGGGCATGGTGGCACACGCCTTTAATCCGAACACTCAGGAGACAGGTGGATCTTTGAGTTCGAGGCCAGCTGGTCTACAGAGTGAATTCAGGACAGTTAGGACTACACAGAAACCCTGTCTCTAAAAACCCAAGAAAAGAAAATGTGGGGGATGGGCAGCGCTTGGAGTTCAGTCCATCAAGAGGACCTGAGTTCAGTCTCTGGAAGAGGGGAAGAGAAACTGGAACGCCTTTGCTACTCAGTGGGGCTGCCTTCCATTCTGGAGGGTGTACTTTCCACTTCGTTCTCTGAATCTGCTGAAAATAAGCCTTGATTACTTGTTCAAAAAACAAAAATAAAACGAAACCAGGCTAAATTCCATTGCTAGGGAGGTTGTGGAGACAGACAGATCCCTAGGGCTCACTGGCCAGCCTGGTTTACTGGACAAGGTCCAGGTCAGTAAAAGATCCTGTCTCAAAAAAGGGGGAAGGGTATGGGGACTGAGGATATGTATTAGCTCACAGTAGAGTTCCTGCACCATATGCACAAGGCCTTGAGCTCTAGTCTAAGCAGCTCATAAACCAGGTGGGGTAGTGAGTGACTCCAGCACTAGGAGAGAGGCAGTAGGCAAGAAGTTCAAGGTTATCCTCAACTACATAGTTTGAGGCTAGTCTGGGGTATATGAAACCCCGTCTCAGAAACAAAACAAAACAAAACAAAAACACCTGAGGTCCTCTGGCCACCAAATATTCACACATACAGAAGAACACTGGTTTGGGTTCAAATCTTAGCCCCATCACTGATTGTGAGATCTTCAAAGTTCCACCTCTGGGGGCTCAGCACATGGCTCAATGGTAAAGTGCTTGCTGCTCAAGCATGAGGACCTGAGTTTGAATCCCCAGGACCCACATGAAAGCTGGGCTCAGTGGTGTCTTGCATCTGTAACCCCAGCAGTTAGTGAGGGGGTAATGAAAGCAGGAGGATCCTTGAAGCTTATTGGCCAGACAGCCTAGCCAATCAGTGAGTTCCAGGTTTAGTGAATGAATGTGAGGATGCCCAGTGGAGACCTCTAGCCTCCCCATGGACAGGCTGGCACATACACCCACACACATGCATACATCGTGCACACAAAATAATAATAAATGCCACATCTCAGAGCTCAGTCTAGTGGAAATGAGTTTCAGCTAAAATGCATTGTGCAGTCTCTTTCTAATTGTGTTTTCAGTGTGTCTGATGGGAAAGCAGGAACAGCTTCGTTAGAGGGTTTGGGTTCTGGCTGAGGAATTCGAGCTGGAGAATGGCCTCCACGAGCTTTCACTGTCTCCCTTGATCCCAGCAGACCTTACATACTAAAGCTCATCATGATTGCAGTCTTCTCCTATGAGGCAACTAATAAAATACCTCTTAGAGTCACGGAATGAATTTCTGAGGGAGTGCGCAGTTGAAACAGTTTTGCTATTGTAGCAGGGTAGCCTCAAACTCGAAATGCTTCCTGTCTCAGCTTCCTGGATACTGAGATTACAGGTGTGTAAAAAGCCACCGTGGCTTTCCCAGGATCATTTGAGTCTGTAGCTCCAGGTCATTATGTAACTCACACACATTCATTACTCACTGGAACCTGCCTAAGAAGCTACCATTGATGACCAAGGAATTTTAAGCCTGCTGAGAAATGATTAGCTCATTAAACAGCTGCTTCTGCTTAGTGTTAGAATGACCGGTGCGTGCAGGAGGCTCTGTGAACCCTTTGGCAGGTAAGCTGAGCTCAGTACACGGCAGACTTGGGAAGACAAGCAACACAAATTTGTTCCTAGAGACTAAGAACATGGCTGGGCATAGCAGTGCATGCCTTTTTTTTTTAAGTATATTTTATTTTTATGTGCGTTTGTGTTTTTGCCATGGGTGTCGAGGTCCCCTGAAACTGGAGTTACAGACAGATGTGAGCTGCCTTGTGGGTCCCGGGAATTGAACTAGGGTCCTTTGGAAGAGTAGTCAGTGCTCTTAACCCATGGGACTCCAGCCCCATGGTGCATGCATGCCTTTAATCCCAGCATGTGGGAGGCAAAGGCAGGTGGATCTCTGTGAGTTCCAGGCCAGCTAGTTCCTGGTCTACAGAGTGAGTTCCAGGACAGTCAGGACTACACAGAGAAACATTGTCTTGAAAAACACACACACACACACACACAGAGAGAGAGAGAGAGAGAGAGAGAGAGAGAGAGAGAGAGAGAGAGAGAGAGAGAATAAAAGAAGAAAAAGAGATTTTCATTGGCAGGAGAGATGGCTCAGTGGTCAACAGCATGTACCGCTCTTGCAAAGGTCCCAGGTTCCATTCCCAGCACCCACATCAGGTGTCTTACAACCACCTGCTCCAGGTGTCCACTACCTCTCACCCCAGGCACCTGCACACAGGCCACAGACCCACCCCAAACATACATGTATAAATATAATCAAGAATAATAAAAATAATCTTAAAAAGAGACCTTCATTTGAAATGAGTCCATTCTCAGGTCTTAGTACACGTACCGTCACACATGCCAAAGTCTAGCTTGAATATCTCACTGAAAACATGGAGCTTGCTAGTCTAGGGGCATTCATTGCATTTCTGGGTACATAGAGTCCTTGGGTCTATCTTCTCAAACCTTCTAAAAGCAAACCATGATAACTAGTAAAATGTTCCGATGTCATCCTCTGTGGCTTGACTATGGCCTTGCACAATCTCCTTGTCAACATGTAAAAGTAGCCGAGTGGCCTCGTGTGTCTGCTTGCTCACGGCTCAGTGAGGACACCTTGGTGACTCTGAGGGTGTCTGACAAAGGGCCCTGTGGTTCGGGTGGAAGACGAATATAGAGGAGTCTGTGATGCAGGCGGTTTTGAGGTTATACATGAAGCCAAGACAGCAGTTCCGGTTAAGTCCTCTTTTTAAGCAGCGTTTGGGTCTTAGGAAGGATGTCTTTACACAAAACGGATGTCTTCTCAAAAGAGAATTCTGGTGTTCTGTTTTTCATCCTGTTGTCTCTAGGCACTAGAAACCTATATATAAGTACTAAGTCTTTATGAGAATTGTTACAGCTTAGTACTGTGTGTGTACATGTGCGCAGGTGTACATGAAGCGAATAGTCAATGTTAAATGTCTTCCTCCATTGTTCTCTATCTTATTTTTTTTAATAATTTACTTTTAAAAGTGATCATTAATAGGTATTTTGCCTGCACATATGTCTGTGTGAGGGTGTTGGATCCCCTGAAGCTGGAGTTACAGACGGTTGTGAGCTGCCATGTGGGTGCTGGGAATTGAACTTGGGTCCTCTGGAAGAGTAGCCAATGTTCTTAATCACTGAGCCATCTCCCCAGCCCCTTAGCATGGTCTTGATATTAGCAGTAAGAACTTAGCATAGGCCTTCAGAGGCAACTATGTACTTCCTCTACCTTGATTCCCTGGGAGAAACAGAGGACTCCATACCCATTTCTTTCTCATATTGTTTACTTACTTATTTTTGGTTTTTGAGACATAGCCCTGGCTTGTTATGTAGCTGAGGCTGACCTTGAACTTCCGATCTTCCTGTCTCTAACTCCCAAATGCTGGGATTACAGGCAAAAGCCACCACACTCTGCTCAGTCTCTGCTCCCGGGGTACTGTCTCCCTGAAGCCATTGCTTCCCAGGCCCATCCTCCTTTCCCCTTTGAAGGTGCTCGTGAAAAACCAAGAGACCAAAAGGCTGCCAGTGAGGAGGTCTGCTGCGGGGAGCATGATAAGGACCCACAAGGAGACTCACTGGTATTTCTTGGGGTTTCCTTTGTTGTTGCTTCCTTAAACTCAGAGCTTGTGTTTTCTTCAAAGAACCATAATTTCTCCAAATCATGTGCCTGGTTCTCCTCCAGCTGTTTCACAGGATTAGCCATTTACCCAAACTCACCCAATCTGGATGAAGGGCAGGGTCTCCCAAACCCTTCCTGCTTCAACAGAAATCACTCTTTCTGGTAAAGATGATCCTTTGCCCTAATGTGTGTGTGTGTGTGTGTGTGTGTGTGTGTGTGTGTGTGTGTGTATGTGTGTGTGTATGTGTGTGTGTGTGTATGTGTGTGTGTATGCGTGTGTGTGTATGTGTGTGTGTGTGTGTGTGTGTGTGTGTGTGTGTTTTGTTGTTGTTGTTTATTTTTCTGTTTTGTTGTTTTGAGGTAGGGTCTCAAGTAGCCCATGCTGACCTCAAGCTCCTTCAAGGGTGACCTTGAACTTCTGAAGCCCCTGCTTCCCCCTCTGGGATTACAAGTGTGAACACGGGTTCATGCAGTGCTGAAGACTGAGGCCAGGGCCTTGTGCATGCTGGGTCAGCACTCTGCCAACCCAGCTACATCTCCAGCCTTCAGCACTGGCCTTTGAATAGTAATGGAGAGATTTTTCTTTTTTCAAATTATGTGAGCTAGACTTGGTGCTAGACAAAGGTGCTACACGCTTTTAATCCCAGCACTCAGGAGGCAGAAGCAGGCGGATCTCTGTGAGTTCGAGGCCAGCCTGGGCTACAGAGTGTATTGCAGGCCCACCAATGATATATTGTGAGATGCCATCTCAAAAAATAACAACAAGGCCGGGCGGTGGTGGCGCACGCCTTTAATCCCAGCACTTGGGAGGCAGAGCCAGGCGGATCTCTGTGAGTTCGAGGCCAGCCTGGTCTACAGAGTGAGTTCCAGGAAAGGCGCAAAGCTACACAGAGAAACCCTGTCTCGAAAAACCAAAAAAAAAAAAAAAAAAAAAAAAAAAACAACAACAACAACAACAACAACAATAATAAATCATGGCTCCCTGAGAATACCCTGTATGAGGAGCATGAAGAGGAAACGTTTTAGGGTTAAATCAGTGGGGCTTAGGGCCCAAAGAACCTGAACAAGAGTTTTCTGCCATTCCTCTGGGAGCTCCAAGACCTACATCAGGGTAGAGGGTGGAGCTCCGTGGTCAAGCGCTGCCTGGGGTGTGCAAGGCTCTGGGTAACCACCAGCTCCACAAAGAGAAGAAAAAGTTACTGCAAGTCACACACCCCTCCCTGGCAAGCTTGGCTATCTTAAAAAAATAAAATAAAATAAAATCCACCAGCCACTCTTTCTCACAAGTGTTCTCTTGGAGAACTGGGATCCTGTGGCAGCTGGCCTAAAAAAAAGTTGCCCAGATTTTTGCCACTAGGGACCCTTAAAGTGAGCCTTAGGGTTGAACTCCAACCATCTTAGCATTATTCCTGAGGATGGCAGATGGGACAGCAGGACCGTAATGAACCGAAAGCCCTACGGTCCTGGATGTGGTGGCAGGGGTGGGTGGCCATGGGCCAGCAGCCCTCCCTTCACCAGGCCTTCCACCGTGACTGTGGTTCGCCGGCAACAGAAAACTTCCTCTTCAGAGCTCAGTTCCTTTTTATTTCTTTTGCTCAGAAATGATGAAAGAATGCCAGAGAGGGATGTGGGGGAGGGGCTAGGAGTGGAGACGATGGGAAAAAAAAGACCTCTCACAATAGGATATGTGCCGTAGAAAACTAAATGCTGTCTGCATTACATCTTGGAGTGAGTTCAGCGTTTCTTATTTAATCTAAAAGAACAAGAGCAGACGACTGGGTCGGATGGTGCGTCTCTTTAATTTCAGTGCTCTGGTGGATGTCCGAATCCAAGACCAGCCTGGTCTATATAGTGAGTTCCAGGTCAGGCAGAAAACAAGACAAACAAACAAACAAACAAGATTGGCAGGACAAGGTGATCCAAACCTGGGATCACAACCCCAGGATGTCCCAGGATGCCTTATGCTGTGAAATACTCTTTGCTGATTTAAATCTAAAACTGGTGGCTTCTTTCCGTTGATAAAACTAAAACTAACTTCTGGGCTGGATTTATGTAGCTCAGTGGTAGAGTGTTTGCCTAGCAAGTGAGGTCTAAGCACCACAAATAAATAAAAAATATATAATTTCAGGGTAGATTTTTGAATCTTAACAACACGTGTTCGTGGATCCAGATGTACAACTGTCAAAATCAAAATAACTTTTAAAGGCTTAACAGAATCCAAGATATGTAAGTCAATCTGTGTGCTATACCTTATTTCACACTGGTCTTCAGCATTATTCCTCATGAAACCAAAGGCCCACTTAGTGGCTGAGTGGTGGGATCCAGAAAGCAGCTCTTCTGCCTTTTGAATAATTGAGCAGACAAAGCTGGTAATGTGAAACACTCATAAATAGCTAGATTGTATTCATCAAGCTCTTGGGATTTTTCTTTCCTCTGCTCCCAGATCGATCTCCTGGCTCTGGAAAGGCAGAGGCCAGTACTAGGAGAAAAGGGATCAGAAATCCTGTTTGAGGGTTATTCTTGCTACTGACTGTGAGAAAGCCTACATCTCAAGAGGAACACATCTGGCTGCAGCTCTCTGGAGGAGTTTCCTGAATCAGAACACATCTGGCCTACCTGGCTACCACAACCATGGTCTAACAGAACACTTAGACCCCAGGTGACAGCACTCCTATTTCTAAACTCCTCTTGGGAGATGGCTCAGACCAGGCTGGAGGGCATAGCCTAGAGCCCAGCTCGGCTCTGGAGCTCCCAGCCACCATGAGAGGCAGGAACAGATTCACGGTCTACCCTTGCCAGCTCTTAGCAAGCTGGCCTCAGCCCAGGATGTCCTGCCTCTGCTGCCTTCTCAGACGGGGGAGAGCTAGGCAGCTCCCACAGCTTGCTTCCCCAGCTGCTGATGCAGAAGTCAGAACAGAACCACAACCGCAGAGCACATGAGCGAGTAGGACTGAGACACAAACATCCTGTCCTTTCTGTACCAAGTGGCTCCAGCTCGAGACTCAGAGTCACCAAACTGATTATTTATGTGGGACAGAACCACCCATTGACTTGCATAAGCTCATCTTCCCTGGAGTCACAGCAAGGACAGCTAGGATTTTTTTTTTCCAGTCCACTTAGCCTGTGCTGTTACTTGGCTTGTGACTTTGATAACAAGAGACAGTGACCATAGGCTGAGCAGGGTGAGCAAGAATGTGTCTCTCAAAGCCGGCACAGTTCTCAAGGTAGTGTGCTCACTCCAGTTTTAAGAGACAAGGGAGCTGGGGTGGTGGTGGCACATGCCTTTAATCCCAGCACTTGGGAGGCAGAGCTAGGTGGATCTCTGTGAGTGCGAGGCCAGCCTGGTCTACAGAGCAAGATCCAGGATAGGCTCCAAAAGCTGCACAGAGAGAAACCCTGTCTCGAAAAAACCCAAAAAAAAAAACAAAAAAACAAAAAAACAAAAACAAAAAAAAAAAAACAAAAAAAAAAAAAAAAAAGAAAAGAAAAGAAAAAGAGAGAAGGGAGCAGAGCTCCCTGGCCCAGTCCTCAGGCTTCCAGCCGCTGGGACACCTTGTTGGGTTCTTTCTTGAAGGTGCAGGAGCTTCCCCAGGCCAGTCTCATCTGGTGTAAGAACGCTTCCAGCTGAAGATCTCCTCCAGATTGGAAGAGGGGGAGACCTCTCGTTTCTGCAGGCCTCCCCAACGACGCCGGCCCCCTAAAAATGAAGTCCTGCGCCTGCTCAGTCCTTTCATTCTCTCTTCCATTCGGAAGAACTCAGTCAGGGCCTTGAAGGACTCCAAGATGACCTCGTGGCTCCATGCTGGCAAGGGCTCAGGGCGCAGGAAGCCACAGTGGCCTCCATGGCTACTGAGCAGCAGGAAGAAGTAAGGGTTGCTTTGGAAGAGTTCAGCCGGCAGAGTGTGGTCCGGGGGTCCACACACCGGGTCGTCAGCACTGCAGATACACAGCACAGGTACAGCAGCCTCATCCACGTCCCGGAGTGGGTCATTCAGGTCCCAGTAGGTATCCCAGCTGATGGGGAAACTCTTGGTGTGGCAGAACAGGGTCTCTTCAAACTCTCGCAGGGAGCTACTCCGGAACAGCTTGCTGGTGTCTACGGTGTCCTCCAGGGCAGAGGCATACCTGGCCACAGAAGGTGAATGGGAGAGCGGAGAGAGAAAAGGCAGAGCATCACATGACAGGCAAAGGTACTGTGGAGGCAGTCTCCAGGCCAGAGTCTGGCCACAGAGCCTTTTGAACTACAGAAAAGAAGAACAGGACTGGTGGTACAGGTCCCTAATCCCAGCACTCAAGAGGCAGAGGCAGCCGGGCAGTGGTGGCGCACGCCTTTAATCCCAGCACTCGGGAGGCAGAGGCAGGCGGATCTCTGTGAGTTCGAGGCCAGCCTGGTCTCCAAAGCAAGTTCCAGGAAAGGCACAAAGCTACACAGAGAAACCCTGTCTTGAAAAACCAAAAAAAAAAAAAAAAAAAAGAGGCAGATGTAGAGAGCCGTGCACGGCCGTGCCTCAAAGATGGCCCAGCGTCTGGCTTCTGCCTTCCCGATGGCAGGTGCTCCTTATTTGGCTAAGGCTAGGATCTGGCTTGCTTCTGCACACCTGGACCTAATCTGGCTTGCTTGCACGTGTCTGACCCTAGCGGCATTGTCCACGTGGCACCACGGGGTTGATTTGCCCAGTGGCTATAAAAGGGCGTGGGCTGGCTTTCTTGAGAGTGATTGTGAGGGTGACTGTGAGAGTGAGAGTGAGAGTGAGAGTGAGAGAGGAGAGTGAGAGAGAGAAGAAGAAGAAAAAGACTATCCCCGGGGTCAGAAGATTGTTCAAGGTTCCTGAATAAACTGCTTAGAGAAGAGTCTGGCGTCGCGTCATCCTTGCTGGTCGAGGCGGACGCGACAGGCAGAGGCAGGTGGATCTCTGTGAGTTCCAAGTAATGACAATGAGCCCCGGCCTCTCTCTCTCTCTCTCTCTCTCTCTCTCTCTCTCTCTCTCTCTCTCTGTGTACAAATACACACAAGCAAACAACACTCCCTCTTTTAAAGACTTATTTAGTATATTAATGTTTTGCCTGTGTGTACATATGTGTACCGTGTGCCCATGCAAAGGTGTTGACTCCACCGGAACTGGTTGTGAGCTACCATGTGGGTGCCGGGAGTTGAATCAGGGTCCTCTGTAAGAGCAATGATGCTTAACCACTGAGCCGTCTCTCCAGCCACCCAGCCCCTTTGATATCTTGGCCATTACTTAAAACCAGAAGATCTTCAAATAAAATGCAGATGTTTGATTCTCCACAGGGGTGATCATTCCTTCTCTGTCACACCTGCCACCAGCCCCGCCATTTGTCCCAGAGGTAGCATTTGACTTCACAGCTGTTGACCTACAGGGATAACTCTCCCTGCAACTTCAACTTTGGACCTTTTCCAAGGAACTCATGACCTGTGTCCTCTGAAGCCCATCTTGAAGAGAACTCACTGTTTCGGACCATTCAAACCAGAGGTGGTGATACCTCTCCCAGAGTCAATCACTGTTTTATTCCATTCTCTGCCTTTGTGGTTTTTTTTTTTTTCTTTTTTTCTTTCTTTCTTCAAGACAAAATTTCTCTGGGTAGCCTTGGCTGTCCTGAAACTTGCTTTTTTTTAGACCAGGCTAACCTTGAACTCACAGAGACCCACCTGCCTCTGCCTCTTGAGTGTTGGGGTTAAAGGTGTGTGCCACTATTGCCTGGCACCTTTGTGTTTTTATGGTGATGTGTGTGTGCCTGGTGTTATGCCCTTGGTCAGGTGTACTGGGGCAAGGGATCCTAGCAAGTGCTTGCAGGCAGAGAAAACAGCTGGGCTTATAATTGGTCTACTAGGTGGCTTCCCAAAGGGGGGCCTCAAACTCCTGCATGGGGAAGATGGACCTCTACTGTTTCAGCTCCCTGGAGAGGGCCTAGATGGGTCACAAGGAAGCCAGGGCGGGCAGCCCAGCCCAATCCTTTAGACAGATTAATCTAGTCTCAGCCAGTTGAATTTCGATCAGTGCCTGAGTTTTCAACTCGCGACTTCCACGGGAAGGGTGTCCTCTTCATCTCCCTTACCCAGCCTCTGGCTGGTCTTACCCAGCCTCTGGCTGGTCTTACCCAGCCTCTGGCTGGTCTTACCCAGCCTCTGGCTGGTGCCTACGGGAAACACTGATGGTGGTCATTTTGGAGTGGAAACTCTGGCAATTAAGCTAGATGAGAGTACCTTGTCCCAAACCTCTGCGTTGCCATGGTAGCACCTCTCACTTTTCATTCAGTCTTAGGGTTTGACCTTTTCAAAATAGGAGATAAAATGGAAAAAAAAATTGCCACACCTGGCTTTACCTGATGTCAGTCAGATTCTCGTGTTTTTATTTAATAATCACAACACCCGCTGAGGGGTTCGTATTAACTTCATTTAACAGAAGGAGACGTGAGTCTCGCTAACTTTCTGTAAATTCAGGGTTTAAACCCAGCCAGGCCTGACCCCATGTCCTGGGTTTTTCTGTTTATTGCCAGCATGCCTCTTACCTCGTTTTGCCCTCTCTTAGGAAAGACTGGTAATGTCATTCAAGTTTTCTGTGGAACAGTTCTTGTCCCGGTGTTAAAATTGTTCCTACTTTTGGAGATTTTATGTTTAGTGTTTTGTTCTGTTTTCTTCTTCTCTCTCTCTCTTATTATTATCGTTACTATTATATTTTGTAGCTGTGCGTTGCCCGATGCCTGTAATCTCAGCATTCAGGAGCCGGAGACAAAAGGATCTGGAGTTCAGTGGGACCCTCAGCTATACAGCCTGAGTTATATGAGACCTTATCTCAAAAAGAACCAACAACTAAGTGTTGCGTACTCACCTAGAAATATGTAAAACATCTGTCAGTCTAAAGAATCTTAATAAATCAAATGCTGCCACATTTCTCATTCCTGCCACCTTCTGGCTCAGAGTCTGAAAGTAAACATTCTAGGCAGATAATCGGCTGCAATTGCTTCCAGAGCTCTGTTTGCTGACGTCTCTGGCTATGGACTAAGTGGTAAATGTCAGGTGCAGGCCTCCGCTGACCACCGGTTGCTAGGACACCTGAGACTGAGATGAACTGATGGAGCCCTGGCAGGAGGCCTGGCTGTGGTAGTCTGGTACCGACTGCAGCCAAGATGCTATCTGTGGCTCTGACATCCATACCAGGTAGAGCTGTAGGACCGCTATTCCCGGCACCCACCTGCTGAGAGCGATTTTCTGGTGCAGCAGGAACCCACGCTCATAGGGCCAAGGCAGGCCAGCCTCGAACCACTCGCGACAGCGGAGCACAGGCGAGATGCAGGCGGCGCCGGTCACATAGCTGGAGGAGCCGCACTCCCCCAGGTAGGACAGCAGCAGCGCGGACCCCGAGCCCTCGCTCACCGCAAACAGGGGTGCCGCCGGGTGTCGGAAGCGAATGTAAGTCACTGCCTCCTTGAGGTCGGACGGGTCCCCGAAAGGCTGTAGTCGGGGGCTGACCAGTGGGCAGCCGTGGTGGCCGCGGCGGTGGAAGATGACGGGATAGTAGCCGCGCTCCAGGGCGAGCAGGCAGAGCCCCAGCACATTGCGGGTGAGGCGTCCCCACGCATTGGGGATTACCAGCAGCACCGGCGGGAGGCCTCCAGCATTAGTGACCCGGCGGCCCCTGGCACAAGGTCCTATGACCCAGTCCAGGGCCACCAGCCCATCATCTGCCAGCTGCAGGTACTCACGTGCTAGCTCAGGGCCGGGCCCGACAGGCAGGATGAAGTGACAGAAGGTCTGCAGGTGGGGCCCAGACAGCCAAGAGCTCGGGGCGGGTTCCAGCGCCGACGAGCGTCGCAGGGCGCGCAGCAGGCACTGGGCCAGCGCCGAGGGCTTGCAAATGAGGCTGCAGCCCCCGGGGAGCGGTTCGCGCCGGTCGCTGAACTGAACCGTGGGGCCTTTGCTCACCACCTCCTGCTCCTCATGGTCCCGGACCGAGGTCCGCGCTCCGACGGCGCGCTTCCGGGGGCGCAGGAGGAGCAGGGCGAGCGCCACCAGCAGCAGTGCGAGGACGGCTGCCCATGGAGGCATGGCCTGGCAGGACAGTCTCTGGCGGGCGGCACTGGGCGGCGGAGAGCCGAACTGTCCCCTCGCCCGGCTCCCGGCTCTGCCCTCGGCTCCGCCCGGAGGCCCGCGGCTGCCCAGCGCCCTCCCAAGCGGGAGGGCGCTCGCGCTCCGGATTGGTCGCGGCACGGCGGAGACAGCCAGTTCGGGTCGAGCTCCCCTCGCCCGCCCCCCCACTCCCGCCCCCAGCCCTTTGTACAGCGATTGCGACAAGCTGGAGCAGAAGGTGAAAGAGATCCCGGTCACAAAGGGGGAGCGGGGACGTGCGGGAGCACCAGAAGAGAGGAGGAGGAGGAGAGTCAGCTAAGGATCGGGGAGACTGAGGCTTGGAGGCCTGAGTGAGCATGAGGTGCCTGCTCCTACTCATGCCCCCTATGAAGTCTGGCTGCCAGGAGAGATCCTCGGTCGCTGCGTCCTCGGGATCCGCTATTGATGGTTAGCAAAAAGCAAGAAAGGAGGGAAAGCGTTGACCCCTCGCTGGCTTCGCTATTCCCACGCGCTACTGCATCTGCAGCCAGAGCCACACAACGCCCTAGCCAGGACCCGCAACTCCGCGACAACGGGACGGGGTTGTGGGGGGTGGGTGTCTGCACCTGGCCAGAGGCCACTGACACAGATTCCAGGGAGAAGGCTGTCGCTTCTCTAGAGGGCATGCAGGCGCTGGCACATTGACACTTCTGGCTTCTCCAGCCTTCCCCCCCCCCCCCCGCCCCCAAGAGACTCTCCAGGAGCTTGGCATCACCACTGCTCACCAGGAAGCGTTGCCGGAGAAGAAACAGCCTCAAGTTTGGCAGAATAAGTTGAGGGAGAGGATTAAGGGGTGCCTAGCCCCGCGATGGGGCTATAGCAGAGGTACATAGTGGTTCTTTTGGTCAGATCAACATCTGGTCATTCTTGCCGGGGTGGGTGAGCAAGGACCCCTTTGTAAATCAGGGTCCGTGGGAGATGCCTGAAATAATAGTTTTTGCTATAACTTAATTTTTTAAATTACGTTTAGGTGTGTGTGTGTAGGTCAGAGGACAAGCTGCGGGAATCGAGTCTTTCCTTCCACCACGTGGGTCCAGAGACCGAACTCCGGTTGTCAGGCTGGCAGCAAGCCCTGTCACGCACTGAGCCATCTCGCAGGCCTCTGTTTCGAACTTTTGGACTGGGCGTCTCAATCCTTACCCCGGTTCTTTATCTCCATTGCAATACTCTGTTGCAGGGAGTTCCAGCTGAGCACTGTAGCTCCTGAACTCACCCGAACCAGTGTCTCTTAGGTCACCCTTGGGCGAAGAACGAGAGCGGGAACCGGGGGAAAGTAGGGAACAAAGCAGCCACCAGAGGAGATCCGGCCTCCCGGGGCTTCTGGGCCTGAGGTAAGAGGGGGCCTAAGAGCCCCCCGGCCTCCGTGAGAGCTCAGTGCTCAGGACTTATTAGCGAGGGCAGGAATGGGGCAGCGTGAAGGCGAAGCGCTGGAACCGGGATCCTCTCTCTGGGGCAGCTAGGATTTCGTAAGTCTGGCCCTTAGGGCACACCGAGTGCTTAGCGGTTTTGCCAGAAGAGCACACAAGTCTCCGCCTGGGTCACCGGCCCTAAGGGATCTCACTTCCCGCCCTTTGCAGGGTTCCCAGATTCCACCCAGGCGATGCAGTTGCGCTGCTGGCCGGGCAAACGGGCCGAGACGCACCTCGGGCTAGGGAGGTGGTCCCGCGGGCGTGGAGACTAAGCGATCCTTAAGGGGATCACAACTTTTCCGGCTTTGGGCTCAGGACGCGTGCGCTGGCCTGGCGGTGGGCGGGGCGGGGGCGGGGCTGGTAGGCGGGGCGGGGCAGGCGGCCCGGCCAGGAGGGGGCAGGCCTGGGAGCGAGCCGGGGTCTGCGGGGGCGCGCGAGCGGCCCGGGACCGCGGGGGCGCGCGAGCGGCGCGGCTGCTGGTTGGCGGGACTGCGGGCCCAGCTGAAATGGTTCCTCCTCCTCCACCTCCGCCCGGGTTGCTTCTGGTAGCCCTGGTGGGGCTCCTGAGTCTTTGCGAGGTAAGGCGATCGGCTCCTGGTAAGGCCTTGGCCAGGGGATCTCAAAGCGCTTTGCTATAACTTTGTCCTGGAAGGAGTCGCGCGCGCGAGGGGATTCGGAGGCCGCTCCATTCGTCTGCGCCCCGAGTCCTGGAACCGAAAGGGCGGGGCCCTCGCAGAGGCCAACGCCCAGTTGTGCGCCTTGGACCCACAGGTGGTGGCTGAGCGGGCGGAGGAGGCAGGAACCCGTTGTCCCCAAGGCCTGTGGCCTCTGCCTCCGCAGGTAGGAATCATGGAGGGCCGAGGACGAGAGGGGATGCATGGCTTCGCTGCACCCTAAGTGGTCGCCCTATTGGGACAACTGTTGGTTCCTCCTGCTCTCAGTCTCCAGCGTCTTCATCTGAGGGCTTGGGGCTGGTTGTCCTCTTCATCACCCCCACCACGAAGTCCCCAGCTGCTCTCTTCTTTCCCCCATGTGTAGGTTTTACCAAGAGTGACTTACACGCAGGTGACACAAGGACAGGTAAGTACGATGAGGGGCTGGTCTTTGTATCCTTCCCTGAAGGCAGAGTGCTCCTCACACGTTACCTCTGTCTCTCTTGGCCCTCAGCTCCATCCCTTATCACTTTGTGCAAAAGTTGCCCATCCTTGGACAAGTGAGAGACAGTGAGCCACAGCTCCGTAGAGCAGTGTCAGGGATGCTGTTGTTGAGTGTAGCCAGATGTGTGGCAGGTAACTACAAGTGGAACTCTGAAGGATGAAGTCACATCCCAGTGTCGGATGTGACCGGCAGGTCTTGTTTTTCTAGGCTCTGGTTTTCAGCAAGAGATGACTGACATTCTGTCCCTTCAGCTTTAAGAAGGGAATGAATAGGGCTGGAGAGATGGCTCAGAGGTTAAGAGCACTGGCTGTTCTTCCAAAGGTCCTGAGTTCAATTCCCAGCAACCACATGGTGGCTCACGACCATCTGTAGTGAGATCTGGTGCCCTCTTCGTGCATGCAGGAGTATATGCAGCCAGATTATATACTGTACAATAAATAAATAAATCTAAAAAAAAAAAAAAAAGAAGGGAATGAATAGTGTGTGTCAGCGCTGTAAGGATCACAAAACACTGTATTGGGTTAGGAGTGTGTGAATAGTTCTCTTTTTAAAAAAATCTTTAGGCTTATTTATTTAATGGGTATGAGGTTTGCCTGTGTGTATGTGTGTCCAGGAGAGTTGTCAGATCCCCTGGGACTGGAGTTACAGTTGGTTGTGAGCTGCCATGTGGATGCCGGGTACTGAACCCAAATCCTCTGTAAGCAGCAAATATTCTTAACCGCCCATCCATATCTCTAGCCCCTTCTTTTTGAGACAGGGTCTCATGTAGCCCAAAGTGGGCCTCAGACTTGTTATGTAGCCAATGATGATCTTGAACTCTTGATCCTCCTGCCTCCACCTCCTAAAGGGCAGATTACAGCAGACACTATTGAATTTGGCTACCTCTTTGTTCCAGAGATCTCTCTTCGTTATTTCACTGTTCAGAACCCATCTGCCGTGGCTGAATTCCCCGGCCTGGCTTGTCAGGACTTAGTTGATTATCTTCATCTGATTTCTTGATTAGTTTATCTTGGTCACCATGGGCTGTCACCACACATATGAATTCTGGCTTATTTCCGTTGCGATGCTTCCTTTTCTCTGGTTTATTTTCTACTGGCCTATCAGGACCCAGAACACTCTGCTCCATGCCCTGCAGCTATTCATCTCCAACCATTTTCAAAGCTCAGTGCAGGAGTCACAGCACCCCCTGCCCCCAAAAACTTGTCTGATTTTATCCCATCCTCTGTGATCACAGTTAACTAAGCAAGCTGGACAGTGTCACAGGCTTTTATAATCCCAGCTGCTTGGGAGGCTGAGGCAGGAGGACAAAGTGAACTCAAGTCCAACTTGGGCAACTTTGTGAGACTTTGTTTTAAATTTTAAGGAAAAAAGTGAAAAGACAATTGAAGATATGGCTTGCTGCAAGAGCGTTTGTATGGGTTGAATCCTTACAGCCCAAATACCCTCACCACTATCCGCCTCCCACACATACCAGTTTGAGTTGTATGGGTTTTTTGCTTCCCTGAATTTCACTCTGGTCTTTTGAGGTAGAGTCTTGTAGCCTAAGCTGGCCTGGTATTCACTATGTACCCTAGGCTGGCCTTAAACTTGTGGTCTTCTTACATTATGTTCCACTTGGCTGGGATTACAGGTATACCCTATCACACCCAACTTTCCATGAGTCAGCCAGTCTGTCTTTTTTTCTCTTTCTTTCTTTCTTCGCTCCTTCCCTCCTTCCTTCCTTCCTTTCTTCTCCTCCTCCTCCTTCTTTTTTGGTTTTCGATTCGAGGTTTCTCTGTGTTGTCCTTGCTGTCCTGGAACTCACTATGTAGACCAGGCTGGTCTCGAACTCAAAGGTATCTGCCTGCCTGTTTCCTGAGTACTGGAATTAAAGATGTGCACCACCACCACCTGGCTGCATTTATTATACATTCCTCCAGGTCTGGGAGTCCTTTTTTTGGTATCTTTTATATCATTTAGCAAGATAATGACTGATGAAATATTCCCATCCTGGAATGTGCAGTCATGTGTGTTTGGATACTCCCGAGAGAGTGCATGTATCAGATCAACAAACGGAGGAC
Organism: Peromyscus eremicus; assembly: GCF_949786415.1. Classification (NCBI taxonomy): domain Eukaryota; kingdom Metazoa; phylum Chordata; class Mammalia; order Rodentia; family Cricetidae; genus Peromyscus; species Peromyscus eremicus. The sequence goes on along the minus strand of NC_081423.1, from coordinate 60,625,661 downwards.
TTATCTTCATCCGAGGGATGCTTAGAGTCTAGATTTGGGACGTGTAGAGCCATTATTGCACATTCAGAGAAATATAGCTGGAGACTGTTCTTTGAGGGCCAGGGATGTAGATCAGAGGTAATAAGGCCTAATACCAAAGGTATTGATCCCCAGCACCATGGGTGGGGGCAAGGGAGCAAAAGGGAGCATGTTCTGGGTCTAACAGGGTTAATTAGCCATGCTGTCTTGTCCAGAGGCTCAACGTTGAGGGAAAAAACGAGATGAATTAAAAAGGAATGTACATCAGTACCCAAGGCCTTTCCTCTTTCCTGGAAGTGGAAGGGCACCTGCTGATAACCCCTTCATCCTGGCACCTAGGATAGGAGCAAGTATGATTCTCTGGGAGGGAGCTGGGCCTGGCTTGATATTTCCACCTTGTCCACCAGGTTGATGGTGTTGCCTTCCTCTACCACCCCTGTGCCCACCCCTGGCTGAAGCTCCAGCTTGCTCTGTTGGCCCATGTGTGTGTGGCTAAGCCCACACTCATTCCTGACTCCAGGCTCACTTGGGACCGGGTAAGTGGTTAGTGAAAGGTATGTCCCCCTCCCCTCCCAAAAAAGCCAGGCATGGTGGCTCACATCTTTAATTTCAGCACTCTGGAGGCAGAGGCAGGCAGATCTCTTGAGTATGAGACCAGCTGGTCTACATAGTTCCAGGACTTGGTGAAATCCTGTCCCAACAAGCCCCCTCACCCCAAAGGTGGTGTTCTGTAGAAGGGTGCAGCCGCTTGGGCAGAGAAAGGAAAACTCAGGGCAGCTTCTTCCATCTTAGATCTAAGTTACCTTCTTTTATAGCCCCTGGTGCTGACAGCATGGGGGACTGCTTTGGAGATGGCATGGGTTGAGCCAGCCTGGGCTGCCCACTGGTTAAAGAGGCGGCGGCGGCGGCGGAAGCAGAGAAAGGGTGTGTGGCTTCTCTCTGACACCCTTTCTGGGCCCACTCCCATGATGCCAGCCCCCAGCAGAGGGAAGCTGTGTGGGAGACGGTGTGTACAGGTGAGGGGTGCTGGGCCCAGGTTTGGTGGTGGGGGCACTGGGTTAGCAGAGCAGAGCAGGGCAGAGGGTGACTCTCTCTCCTCTCTTTAGGCTCGGACTCTGGCCTTTGCTCTGAGGAGCTGGCGGCCACCTGGTGTAGAGGTGACATCTAGAGGACCCAGGTGGCGGTCTCTCAGTGTTGTCAAGAGAAGGGGCCTTCGGGCTGCCCTTGGTCTCCAAACTACTCCCTCAGGCCTGAGTGTTTCCTTGGCCTCTTCAGAGAGCCCGAAGGCCCAGCAGCCCATTTTGGGAACCTCATCTGTGGCCCCTGTCTCCTTGATGCCTGGGGGACCTGGAGGCGATGATAGGTCCAGGACAGAGGCTCAGATGCCCAGTGGGCACGGCAATCCAGGGGGTTGTGCCTGCCCAGGCCAGGCCTCCCCAGCTCCTCGAGCCGCAGCACCTCCCCGGGTAGCCCGAGGCCCCACTCCACGCACCGAAGAGGCTGCTTGGGCTGCCATGGCCCTGACCTTCCTGCTGGTCCTGCTCACCCTGGCCACGCTCTGCACGCGATTGCACCGGAACTTCCGCAGGAGCGAGAGCATCTACTGGGGGCCCACAGCAGACAGCCAGGACACGGTGGCTGGTGAGAAGACCCCCGAGGCTCCCCGCCAGGTGTGCCCAGCCTCTTGAATTCCTTGCCCTTGACCTCTCGCCTTCCCACAGCTGTGCTGAAGCGGAGGCTGCCCTTGCCCTCGCGCCGGATCAAGCGGTCTCGCCGGCGGCCCCTGCTCCCGCCCACACCGGATAGTGGCCCTGACTCGGAGAGCTCGGACTGAGCGGCTCCGCCCCTCGGTGACCGCTGCCACGTGGGCAGTGCGCGGGCGCCCCCTGGCGGCAGGCGGAGAGGCCCTGGAGGCTTCGTTTGGTTGAAGAGTATCCTTTGAGCCTCCCTGATGCCAATTCCTGTTTGTAATTAAATTATTTTAGTAGAATTCGGAGTTGGGCGAGTTTATCTCCCTCAGTCACACTCCTTCAGGTCACTGGCCCTCGGCAGAGTTAGTCAAGCTGGCTCCCGGGCAGCCAGCATGCCCTGGCTCTGAGGATCGCGTCAGGTGCTGGCACTCTTCACTCACTCGTCTTTTTGCAGGTCTCCCCCACTCAACACACACTCGCGTCTTTCTTCATCTCTAATTTCTGAAGCTCAAGACAGCCTTAAACTTGCTATCGTGCCTCAGCCTCCCAATGATTGCGGATGGGGGAGTGTGCCGTGGTAAGTGACAGGGATGCTGACCCGAACCAATAACTGTACTAGGTAAGCTCAGCCCCACCTCCAACCTCTAGACATCAGAAGTGGCACATGGTCACTTATTTATTTTTGATACAAATGTACATGACACACGTCTTGACAGCTACCCACCACCACAGGTAGGGCTGGGCCACCTAGGGGGAGGTGGTTGGGGAGAAGAGCTGGTGGGTGCCGTCAGTGCCTTGCCAGCCTTCCCAGCTGCAGCCAGATCCCCAGGCTTCCAGGGGGCGGGTCACTGTCGGTGCAGGTAGTGATGTGGGTGCTGGCCTTGCAGAGGTTAGGGGGAGGGGCTCAGTTCCACAGCCACCAGCTGAGTTGGGGACCCTGGGGAGCCAGCCCCAGGCTCAGGTGCTCTGTACTCTGCCTGGCCAGCACACTTCCCATCGGGGATGGGGAAGAGATGGAGGGAAGTGGTTTTCCTTTTACGGTTATAGTGTAGGGTACAAGTAGGAGCAGCAACTGGGCCACAGATGGTGACCCCGACAGTCCCCCTGTCCAGGTAGGGGGATGCTGAGCCCACTTCTCTGGTTCCCTTGGTCCTCAAAGCTCCAAGTGGGCCAGGTCTCTGGAACGGCACTGCCGCTCATATCCTCAGTCGCAGGCACGCAGGGACACTCGGTTACCACCAAGTTCAAATGAAGGGTTAGGGAGAAGACAGACTTTCCAGTGTTTGCTGCTGGGGACCCTGGCACACAAGTTGGGACCTGTGCTCTAGGCAGGGGCCATTTGGCATGAAAGAGCAGCAAGAGGGGCTGGTGGCTACAGGGCAGAGACATCCAGAGATAATGTACAAAGGAGGGGGATGCCCCTGCTCAGCCCCCCCGAGGGCTAAACTGGCTCATGGGGATAGGGTGCAGTAGGCGGAGCTGCCCCGTTTGGAGTGTCCCTGTCCCACTCTTTGCTGAGGGTGCCCTGGAAGGCAGGGTGAGGGGCTAGGAGGGATTCCTTGAGGCTCCTGCACATCAGTGGGGTAGGGATGCTATGTACAGGGTGATGGGCATGGAATATGAGGGGACAGACGCTCCTGTCCCCTCACATTCCCATCCTTGGGGGATGAGGGGGTGGGCACCAGGGCACCTGGATGCCAGAGGAGAATGACGGCACTAAGGGCACTTGTGCCAGTGGCCCTGTTGGGGGTGGGTTAGTGTCTGGAGTGGCCCAGCTCCCACGGCCAGTGAGGTCCCAGGGTGTGGGTAAGGGCAGGGAAGTGGTCACTGCTTCTTCTCTCGGGTGGTGATGGTGACCAGCTGCTTGGCGGCCTTGGCAATGTCATAGGCGCATTGGATCACCTGCTGAGTCAGCAGCTGGAAGTCCACAGGGGCGCCAGGCTCTGGAGGCACTGTCTTCCGGCATTCGCTCTGCAGCCTGTAGGCGCTGGCATTAAGCAGCCGCAGTGAACTGCGTACAGGCTCCAGGGCTGGCCTCTGGAGGGAGGAGCGAGGACAGGCTGAGATCTGGACTTTAAGCCAGGTGTCTGATTGTGGCTCAGGGTGCTCACCTCCACCCAGGCAGCAGCAGGTCACCTGCGTCTGCCCCACCCCAAGGCCCTCCCACTCTGCTTCTCTGTGGCCCCTGTACCTTTGGGAAGAGAGAGGCCATCTCAGTCACAGCCAAATGGATCTTTTCTGAACAGGGCACAAAGCTGTCAGGTGAGGGGAGGAGGTGGATGAGGAGTTTGTCAGAATCTTAGGATCCCAGCATGAACCCTCCACCCCGTACCAACAAGTCAGCAGGAGCTTGTGCCCATCCTACCTGTCATGTTTGAACTCCTGGGCGGCCCGCAATAGTTCCTGAATGTTCTTGGTGACCTGCTCCGTCTTTAGGATGACGTCCTCAGTGCTGGGGAGCCCGGGGTCTAGGTCTCCGTCCAGGCTCTCCAGCTCAGGGTGCAGCTCATCTTCCTTGCCCAGCTCTAGGAATCGCTTCCCTTCAAGTCTAGGCCCAGGTGGGAAGAGAAAAGGAGCCATCCAGACACCTGCATGGCTGGGTCCCCACCACCTGCCCTCCAAGGTGTTGGCAGGGCTGGGTAGACCCCCGAGTGTCTCACCCAAGCAGAGGATCCCCACTCTGTGTGTTTTCATAGTCACTGTCTGCACCACTGCCATGGCGTGAGAGCTTGCTCTGGAGGGGGTGGGCAAAGGTGGTGGGTGAGTACACATTCCTGGACCCTCAAGAGCCCACACCGTCCCTGCGCACTGCGATGCAAATTACCGCGTGGCGACTTCCTTCTTGGGAGCACGACAGCAGTGGGGAGGAGGGAGTGAAGGGCACAGAGGAGGCAGACACCCCCTTCCGGATCTGAAAGCCAAGGCAGGGCTAAGTCAGTCTCCACTGTAGTCCAGGGCTGCTGACTCACTGGTACAGGCTCCCCCGCTCCCCCAGGTCCTGCTTACCCGATAAAGGCCAGCAGGGACATGCACCGAATAGATGGCGTCATCTTCCAGCTCCTGTGGGAGGCAGGACAAAGTGTCATGACAAGCTCTGTTAGTGGGACCTTCTCTTCCCACCCAGGCCCACAGGCTGCTCACAGTGCTGTGGAAGGGCTGGAGCCGTGTGGTGAGCTCGTCCCCAGGTGCACCTCCGAAGGGCTTGAGGGCAGAGCCTGGCTCGTACATGGAGAAGGCCTGCCGGTCCCTGCGATGGGTGCTTCCACCTGGCCCCATGGGGGTGTGTTCTGCTCGTTCACTGGGAAGTGGGGGTGTAGGCGCTGGCCCTGGCGGCTGCCGGAGCTGCAGGTTCTCGGCCTGCAGTTTGTGGATCTGAGTGTACACAGTGGTGTCCAACTCTGGGTCAAGGTAGGTTCCACCTTTGGGAAGGGATGACCCCCCCATTCCCAGAGCCCTGGCTACTTGTCCGCTACTCCCTCAAGCCACAGTGCTTACCTCCCTCTGCAGCCTCCGGAGCTCATCACTCAGGCTGCTGTTGACCTTCATGAGCTGCTGGACTTTGGCCTCGGAGGTGGCCAGAGCCTTCTTCAGCTCCAGGTACTCCTGTAGCGTCACAGCCCCATCGGACAGGTCTGAGGAGTCCATGCTCTGCGGAGACAGAAGCCTGTCAGTCTCAGGGCAGAGGCTGAGCAGCTCATTTGATCTAAGATCCGGGCTCTATGTAACATGGAGCTGGGCTACAGAGGAGAATGTGGGAGGGAACAACAGGGACAGTGCTCAGACCCTGGCACGGTTGTTCCGAGTGGCGCCTGTGCTGGGCAGGGGCTCCTGGTCTGTGTCCTCGTCGGAAGCCACACTGTCGTAGTCGTGCTGGTCATCCAGATCACTTTGGCTCCGTGCAGACAGCTCGAGGTTGTCTGAAGACACAAGATCTGTCACTCAGGGCTTGCTCAGCCACACTCTTTATCCAGATCCCAAGCAAAGGTGGCTCCGAGGCCTGAACAATGCCGTGGCCTGCTCACGCGAGGCCCCCACCTGTGGGGCTGCTCAGACTCTTGCCCTGCTGCCTCCGTTTGGCCTCACTGAGAATGTCGATGATCAAGGTGGCAAACTCTCGGGCATTAAACCGAGCCAACTTCTGTCGTCCCTGCGAGGCAGAGAGGGCAAAGCCAGCATGAGGGGCCACTTCTGGTTGGCCCACAGGGGCTGGAACAGAGCAGCAAAGCAGGACCCTGCCCTCCTATCTATTCACAGCTAAAAAAAAAATCTCAACCCAGCATCATCTGGCTAGTGAGCAGTGTGGCAGCCCCAGGCCAGCAAAGGCTTAAGGCACCCAGGGGAGCCCCCGGGAGGAGGCTGAAATACCCACCAGTGCTAAGAATAGCTTTATCCCATTCCCCAAATCCCAAAGCCAATCAGACCCTAAGGGAGGCCTCAGGGGAGCTGGAAGGGCAGGGCTCCCAGAAAGAAAGGAAACCACCCAGGCCTCCTGCCTCCCCCTCACCTGGTTCCGAGTAGCTGAGTATTCAGGATTGACTGGCAGGAAGGGCACAGCACTGCGCTCCGTCACCAGGGTGCTGTGGTTCTGGGTAGCCAGCCACACTGTGGGGGAGGGGCGGGGAACAGATCACCCACTGTGACTCGGCCCTCAGAGCAGAGCCCCCCAGGCCCTCCTATTCCCACAGGGCCAGTGTCGCAGGAAGAAGGGGTCTCCACAAACACAAAAGCTGGGCAAGGCCCGCTGAGGCCCGCCCACTGACGAACAGAACAAGGCAGGGCCCACCAGGCCAGACCCAGAGTTTGGGCTGGAATCTAGCTGTGGCCAGGAAGGAGTGATGCTGGGGTGGGGGGTGGGGTGGAGCAGGGCTGGGGAGACAGCCAAAGTGGGAGGCAGCCAGAGCGAGATGAGCTCCAGTGCCTGGTGGGGCAGGGAGGCAGCTGACTGCCTACAGCTCAACACAGCTCAGCGGGGGATGGCAGGGACTCACAGCAGCAGGCCTCAGAGCGGCCCCAACCCCAGCTCTCCTTCCTTAGTTCCCGGAAAGACGGGGAGCCTTGTCACTCACCAGCGTCATTTTCTCTCCGATCCACCTCATCATACACATCCATGGCAAGTTCCTCAAAGAGCCGGTTGCTGAGCTAGAGGCAGAGAGGGGGGACCCAGGGTTGGTCAGGATGTTGTGTGATGTGGGGAAGGCTCATGACCCGTTACCCAGCTATCTTAGAACTGAGGGGTGGGTGAGGTTTTATGTGCAGGAAGAAGGGAGTCCATGCCATTTCCCTGTCACGGAGATGGGGACACTTGGAGGGCAGAACCAGGATCAAAGACAAGGGCATGGGAGGTGGTGGCAGGGAGAGGCCGGCTAGGCTGGAGAGGGCAGCCTAAGTGGCCTGGCTTGTTGAGGCAGACTCACTGCTTGCAGCTTCTTCTTGGCAGCTTTGGCCAATTCAGACAGATCCAGGCTGTGGACAAAGAAGGAAACAAGGGTCAGACACGAGAGACAGACAGGTCCCTGCTGGTTGCCTCCCAAGCATGCAGGGAGCTCAGGGAGATGAGACCCTGAGGCCACACACCAAGCCTCCCCCATGCCCAGGCTTTGTGGCCCTGTAGCCGACAGGTGCAAGTACCTCTGAGACATGCACTTCTGCCGAGATCTAATCCAGGACAGCAGCAGAGGGAAGAACAGGACAGAGCATCAATTACCCAGGAGCAGGCGCTCCTGCCTTCACTATCAAGCCCAGACACATCTTCACACACGCCCAACACAGTGCACTTGAAAGGGAACTTGTCTCCTCAGCTGGTTCCTCTGTCTACTGTCAGCTACACACAGCCACCCAAAGTCTCCCTCCCTCTACCTCAGATCCTAGCCACATTTGACCGTTCTGCCCCTGTTTCCTCCGGTCTGGGCTTTTAGAAACCTCTCAGTCTAGCTCTTTACTTCTAGGCTTGCCTCTAGATCCCTTTCTCATCCAGTGGCCAGAGTGCGAACACACCTGGTACACTCTGCCTTAAAACAGCTCAATGGTAACACGTACAAAGAACACACGCCACTCATACTTTTCCACAATGCTTTCTTTAAAAACCATGCTAAATACTTTGCGTTTGTTTTCACTCTCAACATTCCCGAAAGGGTAAGTATTAGCAGCCCCATTTTGAGATGAGATAACCAAGACTCAGAGAGGTTTGGTAATCTGCTTCAGGTCACACAGCCAGATAGTAGCAGAGATCCTGAATCTGGTCCATCACACCCATGCCTGGACTCCACCCTCAGGCAGGCTGTGCTCTTGCTGAGGTTCCCACAGGGTTCATCTCACCTGGCTCTTTCCAGTCTTACTCCCTCACACTGTGCTGTGGTACACAGTCGCCTGCAGTTCCTACCTCTGCACCACAGACCCTCTGGCTGCTGTCCCCTCAGGCTGACTCGTAGCTCAAGGGCAGGGGTGGTATCTGCGTTACCTCGATGTCCCTAGAGCAGCAGCTGCCTCTAAGAAGGTTCTAAATGAATAGCCACTGAATCTGTCCATGTGTGTGTGTGTTGACTGTACATACAGACACACACACATGGACACATACACCACCAGGCAGATCAGACTAGAGAAGCAGAGTTGAGTCTTGGGGTCTTGGAACAGGGCAGTTCTGACCGGCCCACCTGTCTTCACAGGCTGTGGTGGAAAACCTCTAAAGCCAGGGAGCACTGCCTGGCATGAAGTTGTAGCCCTATGAGGACCACTAGGTGGCGCCAATACGTGTCCTGTAAATGAGTAAGTGGCTGGGGGTATCCCCCACTGCCTGGGTATCTTGGGGCCTCTGAGATTAGAGGCAGAAACTGCCCATTACTACCCTGCCTGGGATTCCCGCCCAGCTGGCAGCACACTGGGGGCCTGGCTAGTAGTCCCCAAGTCAGCCAGTTCCCAGGAGCTATCCCCTCCCTGTAGAGGGGGTCCTTTATCATAACAAAGAGACACAGGGGTCCAACCTTTCCTTTCCTTGTACCAACACCTCTCACCCCCATACTTAGTAATCACAAGGCTCAGGTGCACTGGTGTGTGTTGAACTGACGTTTCTCACTTGCCTTGGGGATACAGTAGGTGGCAATCAGGCTATGAATTCCTGTGTTGCTAGTTACTATGGGTAGAGGGTGGGGTGCCAGGCCACTGAAGCCCGGGAAGATACAGGGCTCTGGGTCAAGCCACCCTGACAACTAATAGCTGGAAAGGGGCATCAGGTGGGCACTCACCTGTCAGCCATCTGTGGGATGATGTAATGCCCATTCTTGTGATCTGAACAAAAATAAAAATGCCAAGTCACTGATGCCAGGTGGCGCCATCATCCAGGAGCCTACCTCACTACCATGAGCAGGCCTTGACACCTGCAAGTGTCAAGAGGAAATGGAGGAGGCAGGATACCCCAAGAGCATTGGAAGCTGGCTGCAAGTCAGACCCACCCCCACTCCTTGGCCCCAACATGCTTGCAGCAACCCAGAGCCTGCAGTAATTTCACAGGAGCCAGTTGCCTAGCAACACAGTTCCCCAGCTGGCTTTGTCACTATGGCACCTGCTGCTGGGTGTGTCTAGGTCCCACCTGCCTGGCCTAGTCAGGCCCAACTCATTCTCTGCTCACCGGGCTTGCGTCCACAGAGGTAGAAGGCCAACCGGTCGGTGAGCTCATACTGGCACTCAACTAGCCTTTCTGCCAGTTCATGGTGCCCCGCCTGCCTGTGGGGAGGGGACATGGCTCAGCCCTACAGCAACAGTCCACTGCCCTCCACCTAAGCCTCACCCTTTAGCCGATTCTCACCTGGCATAGTCAATTGGCGTGCGGCCATTGACATCAGGGGAGCCGGGGTCAGCCCCATACACCACCAGCAGCTCAGCCTGCAGAGTCTGCCCTGCCTTGGCAGCCACATGTAGAGGTGTAGTGCCCTTTTCTGGGTGAAAGAAGTTGGCCTGGGCACCCAGGGAAAGCAGGCGCAGACATGTCTCCAGGTTGCCTGTTCGCACACTCGAGTGCAGTTGCTGCAAGGAGCGCAGTGTGCAATAAGTGGGGGTGTGATGGACACACGTGTGCCCAAGGAACCTCCCCCCACACACCTGGCTGTTCCTGGTACTCCTACCAGCTCCAAGGGGCCTCGCCAAAACTGGGCCATGTCAGGCAGGCCAGAGGGCTTCCCACTAGAGGATAATGCCAATTAATAACAGCTGCCACCAGTCACTACCCTGCGTGTGCTCTGTGCGGAACACGTTAGCTGGAGGTAGGTGCTGTTACTACTTTCTTGTTTCACCGGTGAGGAAGCGAGGCTCTGAACAGCTAAGCAAGTACCCCAGGTCTTCCTAGCTTCCAAGTGGCAGATGGGAGGCCCTGTGTATCCACTTGGGAATGGAGGCATCTTAGCCACCAGACACACGACAGAGCAAACTTCCCTGGCCCCGAGGGTGTCTACACTTACTGTTTTCCCCAGTCCTGGGCTGCCTCTGGGACCTAGGCCTCAGGGTGACATGGTGGGCAGAGGGGCGGCCCACCCATCTGTTGAGGGGGCCCTCACACCTTGCTGAGGTCCTTGGCAGTGACCCCATCGTCATCACGGCAGGGGAGCTTATGCACGAACGCCAGCATCTGGTACTTTGCCCTGATGAACTCTGACTTGATGGGGCTGCATGGAACACACAGGAGGCAATGGGAGCAGAGCTTAGGGAAGCCACCTTTCAGGCCCCCGCCCCAGGAGCACGGCCCTGCCCACCGCCCCTGCAGCCCCACTCACTGGACTTTGTCTTGGGGGTTGGCTTTACGCCGGCCACTTTGCACCTGTGCAGGGTCCAGCAGGGAGTGCTCCCAGATGGAGTTGGCCCCGTTGCTGGCAAGCGTGTGCACCATCTGTGGGGAAGAGATGCCAAGCAAGAGAGTGCCCACTCCGTGCTGGGCACTAGGGGAGACATTCCCAGAGTGCCTGCTGCAGCTGGAAAGACCACCAAGGGTCCTACTGTGTGCCTGGTCTGACTGGCATGTGTCCCGTGTTGAGCACTTCACGCTGGCTCACCTTGGTGGGTTTGCTAAGGTTCAGAGAGTTGAAACAACTTGCTCAATGCACTGTCTAAGATAAGAGTCCAAGCTAAGGAGCAGACACTGTAGGGACGGGGCTGAGTGGAACGGCTCAGGGTCCCACTGTTTTAGATGGCTACTGCCCCTGGAAGGTGCAGATTGTGGACAGGTGTGTGTGTGTGGCTGTGGGAGGCACCGCACACTGGGGAAGACGGCGTCTGGTTCAGTCCCCTACCTGTAGCAGTGTAGGAGGCCAGGCGCTGTGGCGAAGGTGCTTGACAATGGAGATGTGGCGTCCCAGGCTCCGGTGCACACTGCAGCACTCGTCACAGACCAGCACACCTCTGCTGATAGATGCCCAGCCAGGGTCTGGGGGAGCAGAGAGGGAAATCAGCTGGAGCCCCAGGGAAGGCACCACTTCCCAAGCACCCACTCTCGCCTGGCGTAGGCTTAGTGCTTCAGGTACATTCACTCAGTCTCCCCAGGAGCCCAGAGGGCCACTAGGCCTTTTCTGTAAGTCCTTGTACCTCTGGGAATACAGGTCCCCAGGGCTCCTCAATGGGTACCGTGTCCTATCCCAGAGCCACTGATAGCAGTTTCAGAGTCTCTCCTCGGGAAGCAAGACTGCTGCCCAGCCATTCCCGAGGGAGGCAGGAGCCTCCTATGGGATGACCCTGATGCCATGTACCACAGTCCTGGGCATGTTCCTGTTGGACCCCACCTGACAGACTGGTTCCTATCCCTACTCGGACACAGGAGGGAGGCCCCAGCCTCAATGCTACCATCACTGTGGGCTGCAGCCTTAAGGTCAGACTGAGCAATGGAACTAACCTTGGCTGAGTTTCCCCTATTTACTGGCCAAGTATTTTGTCCATGCTTCCTTTCACAAGTGCTATCTTGCTCTACTGATGAGGATTCAGTGGCCCAGAGAGGTCAAAGGGCTTGCTCAAGGTCACAGAGCTAATAAGCAGAACTGCTGGGATGTGGAGCCAGGCACTTCAATGCCAGAGACCAGGCCAAGCCCCAGCAGCCTCAGGACCAGCCTGGGGAGCCTCTCTCCAGTCCTTGGGGAGAAATGAACTTGGGAAACAGAAATGGGGACAAATGGGGAGAAGCTCCTGGGTCTTCAAGGGTGGTAGGGATGCTACCACCCAAGCCCATCTGGAGAAGGGGAGGAGACAGCCGAATACTGCTCAGGCTACAGAAAGGAAAGGTCAGGGGGAGAAAGCAGCCATTGTGTTCTGTCCAGAGTGGGGGCAGGGAGCTGCTCTCCTAGGACACTATGCTCTGCCCAGGCCCCCACCCAGGCCCAGGAAGCCCTGTTCTGGGGGTGGGGCTGGCTCTCTGCCTTGCCTTATTAGCATTCAGGATGTTCAGCAAGTGGGGACTCTTAGGGGCCAGACAGGTTTGGAATGAAGGTAATGTTGAGTGACCAGAAGGCAATTCTCAGGCCCTTGGAGCCAATGTCTCCATCAAAGTTCCCAGAATCATGAGCGGACTGAGTCAGGGCTTAAGCTCTGCCCATGTTGGTGGTGGGGGAGGGATGTCCCCCAATACAGTGTGGAAACAGGAAGTAAAAGAGCTGTCTTTGGATCCAGGTTTCTTTTTGGGACCTCACAAAACAAGGCAGTGAGGGGTGTATAAAGTGATCACACACACACACACACACACACACACACACACACACACACACACACGCGGCGCCCTGGGGTCAGGGGGACTGATTCTAAGAACTAGGAGACCAGCCACCTCTGCCAAGAGGGGGAGCCCTAGAGTCTTTGTGTTGGTTTCACCCGAACAATGAACCCCCTCCCCCCAGGCATGGAAAACTCCCCTCCCCCACTTCCAAACAACACTGGGTCAGGGGGTCTGCCTGCCAGTCACCTCCTGCAGCCCAGGCAGGAAGCGGGAAATGATGCAGCCTAAATTCCTCTTGCTGAAGAGGTAGGGTTTCCTGTGAGTGGGGAGACGCCCGGGCCAGGATCAGAAATGGGCAGCCCTGAGGCCTCCACCCCGGCCTGTGGCCCTGTGGAGACGCCAGGTCTACAGGAACCAGCTCGATATCCAGGGCCAGTGGTCCCAGAGCCTCAAGCTTTAAGGCTTTGCTTGGCATGGTTTCCCTGCCTGAAAAGGGTCCTCCCATTCTTCTGCTGTGACCTTAAACAGGAAGGGTGGGCAGGGGACATTGTTTTGGTCTGGGCCAGTTCTGGATGACACAGATAGGAAGTCCATCCTAGCAAGTCTACCTGCACTCCAGGTCCAGAGGACCTTGGCCCGCCAAGCCAGTTTCAAATCCCACCTCCTGAAGCGTAAGGGCTGGGAAGGGTTTGAGTTAAGAAGCTCCTTGCAAACTTGGGGCGGAAGGGGAGGAAATGTGAGGGTCAGAGGGCATGGCGTCTTCCTCCAGCTGCTCCACAGGCAGGTGAGGGTTAGTACACATGGCCAGGTATCGGAAAGGACTCGGGGATAAGATTAACTGGTGCCAACCACAGGAAGGCCTCTAAAGTAAACCCATGCCACCTCCAAAAGCCACTGGTGGCTTCTGGGGCCAGCAGGTCTGTATATAAAGACCAGCTCCAGGCCCTCCCCGTAAACTAAGGGCCACACCCTTGGAGAAGGAGTGGGAAAACCTGCTACTGCAGAAAGCAGGCAAGAGCAATCCAAGGGAACAGAGTGGTGGTCACTGTTGGGGGCGTGGTCAGAGGGGATAGCTATGGAGAGTGATGGAAATGGGCTACACATTGAGTGGTGGTCACTGTTGGGGGCGTGGTCAGAGGGGATAGCTATGGAGAGTGATGGAAATGCTCTATACATTGCCACACAGGTTCACACACGTCTGAAACCCACAATCCACCAGACGTGGTAATGCACACCTTAAATCAAGACACTCGGGAGGCAAAAGCAGGTGGGTCTCTGAGTTTGAGGCCAGCCTGATCTATACAGACCCTGTCTCAAAATTAAAAAGAAAGAAAGAAAGAAAAAAAGGAGAGAGGAAGGAAGGAAAGGAGACAGACAGACTGACTACAGGACAGACACTTAGCTGGTTGTACTTAAGTTATACCCTAATAAAAGAAGCAAAAGCTGCCAGGCAGTGCATGCCTTTAACCCCCAGCACTCGAGAGGTGGAGGCAGGCAAATCTCTGTGAGTTCCAGGCCAGCCTGGTCTCCAGAGTGAGTTCCAGGACTGCCAGGACTACACAGAGAGACCCTGTCTCAGGAAAAGAAGCAAAGCCTAGCATCTGTCCCGCACTTGTAAGAAGACAAGGAGGTCCCCCTGCAACGTATCAGCCAGCTGGTGGTCAGCTCTGGAGTCTCCATTCCTGTGTTTCAGTGTAAGGCTGATGGATAGGCTGTGGGTTGAGGAGTGGACACTTGAGAGTGAGGTGGAGTGGGCAGAGACAGAAAAGGGGGACTGTCAACATTCTCAGTGCACCCTGACTCCTGCCTCCGCCTGGATTCCCAAGGCAGGCAGGGAGGGGCACCGCACCTGTAAGGTGGCACACGCTGCCGCAGCAGCCACATTGTGTCCAGATGCCTTGCAACACATTTACACCTGTCTCTGAGCACAGACTGCATCTCACCTCTTGCCTCTACCACCCTCCAAGTTAATAAACTATAAAAGAGCCATGACCCTACCCCATGGTCTCACTACATAGCCATGGCTGAGACCTGCCCTACCTCTGCCTCATAAGTGCTGGGTTTAAAGGCATGTGCCACCATACCCAGACAACAGCAGAGTTCTATCACTGTGACTTTGGGATAAAGATATACTGGGATGTCTGAGTATAAGGGAGATATATATATACATATATACACACACACACATCACATATATATATCACATATACACACATCATATATTATATATATACACACATCATATATATATATACCACATATACACACACCATATATATCATATATATGTGATATAAAAGAATGCCGGGCATGCTTATGCTCTCTTGTCCAGGATGCTATAGGCCCATATCTAGAATGCCACTGTCTGCCAGAGCCAGTGTGGTGTAGGGCAGTCCTGACAAACACCAACACTTGTACCTGGGGAGTGGCTGCTGTGTGCCAATCACTACTCTAGGTACTAAGGTGGGATATCGAGTAAGACCGTCAACGTTCTGCACATATATATGCCTGGTTCGCATTCTGGATCAGCAGGAAGGGAGTACGCAGGCAGGCCTGCCTCTGTCAGATGAGGCCGGGGGCTATGAGCTCAGCGGCCTAATATCTAACACACCCATTCCTCCCAGCACCACCGGGTCCCCAGAGGCTCCAGCCAGATAGTTGCAGACAACACAGGAGACATAGCTCCGCTGATACTATCTTCCAGGTCTCTGTTCCAGAACCAGGAATGGAGATGAGGGGATGGGAGGCCCTCAAAATCCATTTCCAGCCCACTTTCTTTGCTTTACAGTTGAGGAAACAGAGGTCCAGAGTGAGCAGAGTGCTTCCGTAGGTCCCAGAGTGACCTGGAAACAGAGGCCAACACCAGAAACCAGGCTCCCCTGATGGTACCCGCTAGGCCCCCTAGGCTCACCCTGCAGCGGTGACAACAGCCTGGATTGACACATAGCTCTTCCATTCCTGGCCAACCTATGGCCAGGGGAAGGGAGTCAGTTTGCAGCTAACTAGGGGCAAGGACATCTATCCGCAAGTAGATCCTCCAGGGCCCTACATAACATGACATACCCTAAGGAGGTCTCATGTTCACGCCCCTGCCAGCTATCCACAACGCCCAATACTCCAGTTTAGAGCACAGGAACTAAGGGACCATCACTCCTTGTGGGGCTCACACTGTCAGATCTTGGGACTTCTAAGGGGTGACTGCAAATCAGCACTCTGCACTCTGAACTAATCACAGCTACTGTCCCCACGGAGTTCATAAAACCTCGAGACTGTCTGCAAAGCCAGCTTCTTTTATAGAGGATGGGCAAAGGCCAGAGCTTCCTTCCTCTGGTCAGCTGCTGAGTCCCATCACTGGCTGTGTCTTTCCACATAAGGGACCAGCCTGGTAAGTTGCTGCTCTCCCTTCATCAGCAAGCCAGGGGGCTTTCAAACCAGTCCAGACCTAACTCTGTCGGGAAAGGGGGTGGGGGGAGGAAGCGGTAAGTCCAGCCAGCCCAGGAGCTGGCTGGACAAGGGGAGCTTAGGCACCCCTTACCACTTTCTCCTATCCAGAATGGGCTAGAGACCAGGAGGAATCGGTGTCTAGACTGAGGTAATACCTAGCACACCTTCTCAAACAGGCCTACCCGGAACAGGAAAAGCTGAGTCTAGCTGTTCCCAGACACCAGCAGGCCTGGAAGATGCTTCCGGGGAAGATGCCCATGCTTAGATTGTCCCTGAACGTAGGGCCCTGCAAGGAGTCCCAGCCTTGGGAATCAGGGTCTGGGCGTCCTACAACAGCCACCCCCGTCAGGTGCTCCCGAGAAACCCGTATCCAGGCCCCTTGCCCTCCACCGCTCCGGCGGGCACGAGGACCATGTGAGCAGCAGGTGCAAGACGCGGGGGTGGCAGGGATGACACAAACCATACTAGCGCCCACCTCCCACAGCCTGCCGGCCTCCGCCACGGCCCTCCTGCCACCCCAGGCTGGCGCTTCCGTCTGGATGCCGAGATGGAGGTGGGAGGCGGTTCCCTCCTGTCCACGGGCTCCAACGCACAGCGCCCCCCGCAGCCGGCCCTCCCGCCAAGGACGCCGCTCCGCAGTGGCCCCCGCCCCGCCCTCCGGCCCCGCACGGCGCTCCCGCCAGGCCCCGGCGCCCGCCCGGCGGCGGCCTGCGGTGCGGTCCCGCCCCCAGCCCGGTCCCGCCGCTTACCCGGAGCGCTGCAGTCCGCACACACCTCCGCTCGCGGCCCCTTCCGGGACATCCTCAGCGGCGACGCGGCCACAGCCCTCTGGGCCAGCGTGGGGGGCGCGGGCGGCGGGCCCGGGCGGCGGCGGCGGCCCTACGGCCCGGCCCGGCTCCCGCAAGGCCCCGGCGAGGCTCCGCGCGCGCGGCCAACCGTCCGCCCCCGGGGCTGGCCCGGAACCCGCCGTGCCCGCCCGCCCGCTCGCCCTCGGGCGCCCTCCGCCCCGCGCCGCCCCGCGCCGCGCCGCCCCGCCGCCGCTCGCCGCTCTCCCCGCCCCCTGCGCGGCCCGGGCCGCTCCTGCAGGAAGCAGCGCAGGCCCTGCCCACCGGGGGAGGGGCGGCACGCAACCCGCCCCGCCGCTCCGCTCCGCTCCAAGGCCGCGCCCCTCCGAGAGAGGAAGCCTGCGCGCCGGCCGGAGTGGACGGGGGCTCTTAAAGGAGCCGCGGCCCGCTCCAGCCTGATGGGCCGCCGAGACACCCGCTAGCACTTTGACCTTCACTTTCAGATTGGGGAGTGGTCCAGGAGCCGAGAGACGGATGGAGCGGGGACTATGGTGGACGGGAAGCACCCCCAGGCACATTGCTCCTCGCGGTCAGAGGCTGGATTGGGGTGAAGTGTGTGTTCTGGTCCCCTCTGTGTCCATGTCAGTGTCCAGGTGGGTCTGTGGCCACCTCCCCCGCCAAGTACACACGTTACCACCAATATGGACGGCCAGGTGCCCGAGAGGTCACTCAAGTGTGACTCCCTGCCTGCGGGACTAAAAACACACCATCCTTGTTTCAAACAAGAAAGCACAGAACCTGGATGGTTAAGAGTGACCACTGTATTGTGTGCACCAGCACCAGCTTGCTATCTGTTCTGGATGCATCAGCGATGTTTCTGGGCCGCCCAACGGGTGTATTATATGTATCCAGAGCATATGCATATAGCATATAGGAGCCAATTCTTGTAAGGACCTTTTTTTTTTTTTTTTTTTTTTGGACTTCTCATGGAGACAGGAGAGGGAGGGGGAGGGTGCAAGGAGCTGAAGTGCAGGCTGCACGTGGGTGCACCCCACACTGAGCATGCTCCCCCACACACGTGTGACCCGTTTGCACCCAGCCCCCATCCTCACAGCAGCAAAAGGGCTGTCAGAGCACTCTACTTGTGGAGAGGGCAGAGATACACAACACCCGGTGGGCGAGGGGGGCGGCGCAGAGGAAGGGGCAGGTCAGTGGTGACATAGTTAAGGTAGAGAGTTCCCTAGGTGTCAGGAATTCCTACTCAGTTATAGAACGGGGGTTTGGGGGAGTCCTTGGATAGGGGTGCCTGAGTGGGTCGACTTCTCCCAGCAGTGCCCGAGCAGCAGTGACTTGTGGGTGGGCAGGCTCCTTCCCTAGGGGAGACAAGTAATGCTTGTGAGTCACACCACCCAAAATACATGCAAAGTTCCATCGCCTTTTGCTGCAACCCAGATTGACAAGTTTGTTTGAAATTGCGATCCACAGGATATATTTATAATCTCACCTTTAAAAAAAAAAAAATCCTGCAGACATCCCCTCCCCCCACAGCCCGCAGCTCAGCAGGTGGGGCTTCTGCCAGCAAAGATAACTAGAGGGTGGTGGTGATGCCACCCCATACTTCGCTCGTACCGAAGAGTCTGTAGGCTTGGTGGCCCCAGCCCTGGAGGTGGGAAGCAACCTGGCAGCTGAAACTGGGCGCGCAGCCCAGGAACAGTGGCCGCCCGTTCACCCCGGATCGACCCCCAGCTATGGAATTTCATTTATTAAATGTCGAGGCGGCTGCTGGCAGCCCTGTCGCTTGGCTGCCTTTGTTTCTTAGCTGTGTGGGCGCGTCTCGAGCACGTGGCAGTCAGGGCGCTCAGATCAAAGGGAAAGCGACCTGGGCTTAGTGTCGGTAGACGACCATCTGGCAAAAGGGGAACCTAGCTACCCAAAGAATAGTTTCCCCAAATGCATGCTGGCCTCGCTCCCTTCTAGGGCTACAGGGTTGTTCAGGGGAAGAATGATTCATGGCTCCCCCAACCTCCACCGCCCCATCTCCCGGATGGCTCAGGGACTGCCTGGGAGTGGCCCTAGCACTTACACACCGTCCAAACTTTGTTCAAGAACCCCCAGCCTCACCACAGCCAAGATTCAGTGTTTGAAGATGGCGATAAAAGGGTTTCTGGGTTCCCCGGAGATGTCACCATCCCAGGAAACGGCACAGCTCAAGTGGAATCACACACAAGGTTCTGAAAACGATTTAATGAGGTACTACTGTCCAAGCGTTCTGGAGGCCTCTGCTAGACGTCCCCTCCTGGCTGTCCTAGCCCCCTCCTCAACTCAGGCTGCAATCACGACGCTCTGCTGACCCCTAGTGGTGGAGGTGGGCTGCCGACCTGGGCTGTGGAGACGCCTGCCGGCTCCTCCCAGGTTGCAGAAAGGGGTGAGGCAGCCTGCTCCTCCCTCAGCCCTCCCGGGCCTGGCAACGCGGGGTGTGCAGGAGGCAGGGGAGAAGACCACACAAAGAAACCCCAGGGAGGCACAAGGAGTCTGCAAGCTTTTGCCGGCACCTCCCACACGAACACTCTCTAGATTGTTGTTCTGAGTGGGGCTGACGAGGAATCCCTTATTTCTGCTTTGGTTTAAGGTGGGCTCAAGGAAGGCAACATGTTCATTCCTACCACCTGTCTCAGCCCGGTTGAAGGAGCGAGAGACGCCGCCGTTTTCAGGCAGTTGCTATCCTTAGCTCACCCCAGGAGGTAGTATCCAATCCCATTTAAGAGGTGAGTGGTCCGGGAAACTCAGAAGTGTAAGCAATTTGCTCAAGATCAAGCAGTTGATGCGGTATTTAAACACAGCTCTGTTGACATCACGATCCATTTTCTCTTCCAGGGCGTCTTGGTTCTTTTAACATTTGCAGTCGGCTGCCACAGAGGCCATTTTCACTTTCACCACACTCTCTGCAAGGGCTCCTGTGGAAGGGCTCGTCTGCTCTGGTCATCCAGGAAGGAGGCAATCTGGACTCAGTCTTTTCCCTTAGGCAGGGACCCACATGGGGTGGAGGTGGGGAGCTGCCACCTGCTGCTGTCTCTGCTCAGCCTCATCCCGATTCTTGCTGAGCAATGGAGGGGAAGGACTGTCTTCTTCGCCCCGTTAGACATTCTCTTTCCAATGCGATGTCTGGAAGAGGGGTTTAATTTTCTGAGAGAGCAAAAGACTTGAGAAATATTTCAAGTGTCAGATCCCTGGCTGCTTCAATGACCCTTGGTACTGATAACCCTGAATCTCTCTTAGGGGCCACTCATTAGTCAGTATCTTCTAAGAATCCAGATACCGCCTCACCCTCCCTGGGATCCAGTCTCACTTCTTCAGGCCACACGTCCTCCCGTCCTCCCGTCCCAACCCTTCAAGCCAGGCCTGTATGCCTCCTCCATTTCCTTGCAAAAGGCAAAATGCCAGCGGGTGGAGGAGCGCCCCAACCCACCTGGCATCCAAGTAAGGCCTCCGTTTTCGGCCGGGCCCGACTCTCTGTCCACCCTTTCAGGAAATCAGTTCCAGACCGTCTCTGGTCATCCGAAAAGCTCGGTTCCACCAGGCGGACTACAAGTCCCATGATGCTGCGGGGCCGAGCTGTAACTCGCCCAGCTCCGGGCACCCGGGTCCCCTCCTCTCTCTCCCGCATCCGCTCATCCCTCGCCGGCCGCTCGGGCTGAGGGCCGGGCTATGCGGTTTAGGGTAGCCGGAGGCTGCGGGCGCGCGTCCCTGCGGCGGCGGCGTCGTCCCCGGGGCCGGCGCCCCGTGCGCCCCCGCTCCCGCTGCGGGCCCCTGCTCCCGGTGCCGAGTGGCGTCTTTGTGTGCGGGGGTGTGGGAGGCGAGGCGCGAGGCCGCGTGCCGCCGAGTGCCCGCTCCCTCCCCGGGCGGGTGGGGGCTGCTCCGCGCCGCCCGCCGCCGCCTCCCGAGGACGCCCGCCGCCCGCACCACGCCGGGCGCGCCGCCCCCGCCCGCCGCCGCCGCCGCCGCTGCCGCTGCCGCTCGCACATGCCCGAGCCGCAGCCCCGCGAGCAGACAGCGCCGGCCGCCCGCCCCGCGGCCCCGGGCCCCGGCTCCCGCGCCGTCCCTCCCCGCGGGCCGGGCGCCGCGGCCCCGGCATGAGGAGCGGGCGATGATCCCCGCCAACGCCGCCGCCAGGAAGGGGCCCGAGGGCAAGTACCCGCTGCACTACCTCGTGTGGCACAACCGCCACCGCGAGCTGGAGAAGGAGGTCCGCGCCGGCCAGGTAGGAGCGCCGTCGGGGACCATGGCCCGGCACGCCCGCGCGGCGTGGGGAGGGGGCGCGGCGCCGCCTGTCCCGCCTCCCCGGCGAGTTTGCGGCGCTTCTTTGTTTGCAGCCGCGGCTTTTGTGGTTGTTGACCTAAAGAGGGTGATGGGAGCGGCCCCCGCCTGCTCCGCTGGTTCCAGGACCGGTGGTCCACACGTGTTCCGGGCCCTCCAAGACTGGTGTGGAAGGACCCCGTGCCCTCCGCCGTCGGGGCTTTAAGGGACTGTAGGGAGGGGCTGTCGGTTCTGTCTGTGTTCCATGTGGTGGGAGAGTCCACCCCACTCGGTCTAGGCGCGACATCCCCGTGTGAGTGTGCAGAGATAAGAAAGGCCTGCGTGGGGAGGAGGTCCACACAGGATCGGGGAACAAGCTGTGTGGCACTCTCAGGCATCCCAGCCCCACCCAGTGCCCTCTCACTTCCTGGTGAACGAGGTCTCTGTTTGCTTAGAGTGGACAGAATCTGTGGATGCCTCCGTTCCCCGCCCTGGCTCCAGAGCCAGGAGTGGCGAAGACCCTACCAGAAAGCCCGAAAGGACCTTGTCCAGGTGCTGAAAAGCGCTCTCCTGTATTTTGGTGCCAGGGCCTACCGTCTCACCGCGGAGGAAGGAGGGGCCACAGGAAGGATTTGAGGTTCTGCACAGAACATGGGTTCCCTGCTTTCTGCCAGTCAGAGAAACCTGTGGGTCAGACAGCTTTGGGCTTGGGCAGTGACCTCAAAGAAGACTGGGACCCAGAAGTAGTGGTGCATGCCTGTAGTCTCAGCACCGGGGAGGCAGAGGCAGGAGGATTGGCGCAAGTTTAAGGTCAGCTTGGTCTACTTCACGTCCCAGAGCAGCCAGGGTTGCATAGTGAGACCCTGTATCCAAAAACCAAAACAAGCAGAAAGACTGGGAAATGGTGGTGTTTCTTAGCCATTACTCAGGACAAAGGCAGGTACAGGCCGTTAGCAGTCTGCAGTTCTGTTCTTCCCACCCAGGCAACTTGCAAAGCTTGCCTGATGCAACTCCCACCCCCAGGGGAAGGGGTGGGCAGAGCTGGGCCCAGGTTGCCCTGAGTTCCTTAAGATTCAGACCTCCCAGCTTGATTAGGGTCTGAGACTTAGGGGCTGTGAACCCACTTCCTCAATCATGGAAGTTTAGTATGAGGACCTAATTCCCAAGGGAAGAGGCCAAGGCTGGACATCAGACCACCTGCATTCCCTCTGAGCCTCCAGTTCAGTTACAGCATTCAGCTCTGCATTGCATTCTCATTTAATAATAGAATGATCTGGGCTTGCAAGCCTCTGGGATGGCCTGGGG
The DNA here is from genome assembly GCF_949786415.1 of Peromyscus eremicus. Taxonomy (NCBI): domain Eukaryota; kingdom Metazoa; phylum Chordata; class Mammalia; order Rodentia; family Cricetidae; genus Peromyscus; species Peromyscus eremicus. The sequence continues at coordinate 60,603,450 of NC_081423.1, read as the reverse complement.
GTTCACTTCCTTTCTGCCTCTGCTTCCATAAGGCCTCCCCAAGTTAGTTTATCTGTCATAAAAGCTTCGTAAAGACAGGAGGTCAGAGAGCCTGAGAAGTAAATACAAGGTATCGATGCCTGCCCTGAAGAGACTTAGTTCTGGGAAAGATCTTAGACAAAAAGATCCAATCCTGTCTTCTCTGGCTCCTCTTTACTTTCCTTGCTTGAGGAAGTCCTCCACAGATCTAGGGATTGTTAGAAGGCTAGAAACTGAATCCCCAGAATGTCTCAGCTCGACTCCCTCAACCACAGGGTGTGGGTGGTCCTTTCCCTAAAACTAGAAAGAAGTGGAGTGTCTGTCTCAGAAGAAGGCCTTTTCATCTAGGTCTTTGTTGACAGACCTCACGTCGGCCATCTTGCTGGGGAGCCTCAGCTGCTGCAGGTCAAGGTGACCAGGGCTGTTCACAGCGTTCTTCTCCTCATGCTCAGGATGCCATAGTAGCTAGGTACCCTGTTTACCCCATTCTGGACCTGGTGCGTTAATGTCTCATTGAAATGGATATCTGCCTGCCTGTCCTTGATCCAAGCCAGGAGAATATAGGGCACCAGTGACATGAACCCATATTCATCCCTGAGGAGTTCAAGCAGGTGTTCCTCCCTCCAGAGTACCAGTTAGCCTCGACGGGAGAGTCCCTGGCTGTGCCAACCCCAGGGCTGACACAGAGTGACGCTTGCATTCAAATGTCCACTGTCTCTCATCTTTGGGGCATTACGATGGCTTCTCAGGAGCCACACTTGGGGGTGAGCCACCTGACGTCATGATAGCACTCCGGCAGGCTCTTAGCACCCCAGATGGTGTGCGGGGGGGGGGGGTCCCCTGACCTCTAAAGTTCCTGGCACAAGCCACCACAGAAAACCACCAGGCTTTCCTCAAGCACTTGGCAGCTGGGTCTCCCTGGTCCTTGCTTGGCACAGCTACCTCTGCTTTGCTCCAACAGAGGCCTGCAGAGGCCTCCCGTGGGCAGGCCTGGCAATGCTCACGGGCTGAGTGGGGCCAAACAGAGAGCTTTCAGAGTGGCTGGGCCACTGGGGGCTCTTCTGGGAATGCTGAGCAGTTAAGAGGGGCTGGGATGCTAGGGAGGAGCCCAGCAGGAGCCGGGAAGTAGTAGGGTTGTCAGGTGCCCTGCCAGGCAGGATGGACGGTGGTAGAGAGCAGTGCACGTCCCTTCCTTCGCCTGGCATGGCCCAGGTTCTGGAGTCATTCATTCCCTCGGGGTGAAGGGGCAGGGATGGCCATGGGAACAGGATCGTTCTGACAGCAAGGATTCTGAAAGGGTCCTTGGGAACCATTGCCTTTCCTGGGGCTGCCTCTGCCTTGGTCCTTCTTCCCACTTTCTCCATTTACCTAGAGCGCGGTGAGGCCCTTTTAGAAGTATCAGTTATGTTGGGAACTTTGGTGGAGCACCTGGTACCTTCCCTCACTCTAAAGTAGTCCTGGGTGTGGGGGTAACACCACAGTTAGGAAGCTAGGAAGTTCAGCAGAGAGAGCCACAAACCTCAAAAACATACAAACAAACCAATGCATTCTGGGATGGAAGAAGGGCCACACGGGGATGGAAGGGTGGCGAGTCAGCAGTACTTCCCCAGTGGCCATAGTCATCCATGTACCCCAGGCCATCTGAGGAACACCCTCAACCCTCCCACCCTTGAGAAAGCACAAGCATACTCAGCCCTACAGCCCCTGTTAGGTGGCAATGACTAAACCAGACTCCAGCCATCTTCTCTAGGCCTGGGAAGGAGGAGTGGGTGGCAGGGGAAGCAGGGGAGGCCAAGTGGCCAAGGCTCTTTGGTCTCCCACCCTTCTTCAGTGCCCAGACTTACTGTATATTTGGCAAGTGCTTTTAAGGCTTTACTTGACAAACAGTTTCTGTCCACGATAAAAGAGTTTGAAAAACACCCTGTTGGCGCATGTGGACGTTTAGACCGGGTATGCCATTACCAAACACACATTACACAAGGGGACTCCTGCAGAGCCAAGGAGCAGCGAGGCACACCTGTGCCGTGAAGAGCGCACGGGGACCGGGTGGGTAGGTAGGATGGGCATGCTTTCTTCTGGAACCCGTGCGTACCAGTGTGCGTGTGCACAGGGGTGCTCATGAGTGGAGGCGAGGAGTCTTCTGCCCAGGGAGCCCCAGCTCTTAAACCTGAAAGACTTCAGCTTCGATTCCCTCTGAGCCTGCTGGGTCTAGGAGTCTCTACTCTCTCTGTGGGGAGGGCGGGTGTTGGGTTTCATGGAAACCTTTTCATTGTAGCAATTAAACAAACAGCTGTGAGCTTTTGCTGAGGAAATTAATGAATTCTCCCACCTGGGCCCAGGGCAACATGCCACTTGTGCGTTAGGTCCTGCTCTGGATGGGTGGGGAGAACTGCTTTGGGCCCTGGGTAGGTGCATGGGCTCCACTTGGGAATCAGGGCTGCCTCAGGGTGGATGCTGGGAGGAGCAGTCTTGAGGAGTTTGGGTGGGAAAGGCATCCATCTTGCAGGAGGTTTAGCCTCTAGAGCTGGGAGCTGAGGCCCACAGGAGCCCTAGGGCCAGGCAGGGTGCCCACTAGTTCCCTAGGGCCTTGTTAGCTTCCGTAGCAGCAGCAGCAGTGGCATCTAGGGTGGAGCTGGGGACACCCAGCAGCTCACCTGCAACTCTGGGGAAGGCCCCTCTCCTTCTCCTCCTCCTCCTCCTTCTCATTTTCTTCTTTTTTTTACATTTACTTATTTGTGTGTGTGTGTGTGTGTGTGTGTGTGTGTGTGTGTGTGTGTGTGTATGCATGTGTATGCACACACATGCCATAGAGCAAGTGGTGTGGAGATTAGAAGACAAATCTTGGGAGTTGTTCCTCTCCTTACACCATGAGGGACCTGGGGATCAAACTCACTCCCCTAGATTTGTCAACACCTTTACCTGCTGGGTCATTTCACAGGCCTAAAGACCACGCCCTGGCTTCCTCAACCAGCTCAGGGTCTGTGGCTCTCCCTCATTCCCACCTCATGGCCCAGAACCCCACTTAGGTCAGGACCCGGGGGACCCAGCCCACCTTAGACAGTGAATTCATTCCCCCCTTTCTCTGAAGGATCTGTGGGACTCCTCACAGCTCCAAGCTACAGCTCAGGGACCCAGAGGGGCAAGGTCACTTGTTTTTTGAGGCTCCCGATGTATTAAAAAGTAAAGGCGTGCCAAAACAAGTTTAAAAAATGATATAAACCGGGTGTGGTGGCTCTCACTGTAGGCCTGGCAGGAGGGCCAAGGCAGGTTTGAGGCCAACCTGGTTATGTGAGAAATTGTCACAAAAGCAAACAATGATTTTAAAGATTTATTTACTTTTTAAAAAACAGTTATTACTAAGCTAGAGACATGGCCCAGTGATTAAGAGTACTTGCTACTCTTGCAGAGGTCCTGGGTTCAGTTAAAAACAAACAAAAAACCACACTGCAGTTCATAACCATCAATAACTCTAGTTCCAGAGACCGGATGCCCTTTTCTGGCCTTCACAGGCACCAGGCATCCAGACGGTGCTCAGACATGCATGTAGGCAGAACACCCAGACACATAACAATTAAAAAACAGAGAAAAATAAAAATGTTTATTACACTGATTTGTGTGTGTGTGTGTGTGTGTGTGTGTGTGTGTGTGTGTGTATAGCACAGAGTACCCACATGCACAAGTGTGTGTCACAACATAGGTGTAAAGTACTGACCCCGTTTGTGGTTTGAAACAGTGTCATGATGTGTGCACATGTTTTTGTATGCACCAGCACCAGCATACCTGGTCTGAAAAGAAAGAAAGAACAGATTTATTTTTAGTAGTATAAGCACTGGGAGGCCAGAAGACACATCAGGTCCTGGGAGCTGGAGTTGCAGGCATCTGGGAACGCCCTGACATGGATGCTGGTCCTCATGCTGGAACAGCAACACTACTGTCCACTGAGCTGGGCTCCAGCTCCTGGATTTCTAAGGCAACACCTTCCGTTCCTCCACTACCCACCTCACCACCTCACTGGGCGCTTCCTCGATACCCTACCTCTATATCTGTAAACTGCTTCCAGAACGAAATCTCTTGGTTTATGACTTTTATATACTTTTTAAAACCTTCTCCTGACCCTCAATGTAGTATCTATACATTTATTTAACACATGCGTAACCACTGGTTACATGCCAGATGCTGTCCAGGGTCTGGGAAGCCACTGATGAACAAAATAGGCGATATCAGGCAAACTGAAAAAGCCAAGGAGCCTGGGATGTTGGCCGAGATCTGGAACAGGATAAGGGGTACAGAGAGGTAAGCAGCAACTGTCACCTCAGGTTGTTGTCAGGGCAGACTAATGCCAGGTGACATTTGGGTGGCAGCCTGGAGGGAGAGAGAGGTTCTATACACTCAGTTTGTGTTGCTCTAACAATTCCTCATGGGCTGGGGTGTGGCCCTTGGTATAGCACTTGCCTAGCAGACAGCAAGACATACCCTGGGCTTGATGCCCCATACCACCAAAACAAAACAAAAACAAATACCACCCCCCCCCCCCAAAACCCTCCAGCATAACTGACGATTTTACAAGAAGAAAAGGTTGGTGTAGCTCACGATTCTGAGGACTGGGAAGGTCGAAGTGGAAAGTTCAAAGAGCACTGCACCAGCGGCTGGCCAGGACCCCTAGGCTGTGTCACAGCTGAATAAATTAGCACGTCCAGAAGGAGCGTGGGGTGGGGCGGGGCAAGGAGCCAGGAAGCTGAACTCGGGTTGTAATGACCCGTTCTTGTGGGAGCTGATCCAGTCCCAGGAGACCTGACCTGCTCTTGTGAGCCTGTCCCTGCCTGGTGCTGCCATGCCTGAATCACCTCCCTCTGGGCCCCAGCCCTTAGCCATCCACCACCTTTCTCTCCTGCTCTGCTGGGAAGGACCGGGCTTCCAGCACACGAGCCTTGGGGGGTAAAAATCATAATACTGGGCTGTCCGAGGGACCATTTTTAAGACGACAAAGCTGTGAGTGGGTGGGGCAAATGAGTTTCCCGAGAGGTCCAAGGCTAGGATTCTAGACTAACACACTAAAAACAAAACAAAAACTCACTGGGGGGGGGGGGTTGTGCTACTTTCATTTCTTTATTTATTTTAGGTCTATTTGTCTTTTTATGTGTATGAGTGTTTTGCCTGCAGGCATGTATGTGTATCGAATGCAGGCCTGGTGCTCTCAGATCAGAGGAGGGCGTCAGATCCCCTGGAACTGGAGTTAGTGGGGGGTTGTGAGGCATCATGTGGGTGCTGGGAACTGGATGTGAGCCCAAGTGCAGCACGTGCTCTTAACCACTGAGCCATCTCTCTAGCTCCCCTGAGTTCAGTTTAGCTTGGTCATGTAGAGGCAGGAGAGAGGTGATGTGAGCAGTAAGGGCGGGCGCCACACGAAGGGGAGGTGGCTGGGAGCAGCATGGTAGCTTGAGGTGGATGGGAACCGAGGGGCCTCGAGGTCTCCTTGAAGGCTGAGCCTACAGGTCAAGGGGATAGAGCAGATGTGGAGGGTGAAGGAAAGAGAGAGCATAAAGATGTTAACAGAGGGGTGGGTGTTCTGGAGGCTGAGGTGTAGCTCAGTGGTAAGTAAGCATGTGCCTTTCATGCCAGAAGTCTTACTGGAACACTGTTCTCTCTCTCTCTCTCTCTCTCTCTCTCTCTCTCTCTCTCTCTCTCTCTCTCTCTCTCTCTCTCTCTCTCTCTCTCTCTCTGTGTGTGTGTGTGTGTGTGTGTGTGTGTTGGGGGAGGCATGAGTGTGCCACTGTACACATGTTGAGGTCAGAGGACAGTTTTGGAAGTTAGTTCTCTCTCTTTAGTATGTAGGTCCCTGAGATCAACCTGGGGGGACTTAGACTTGGTGGCAGGTGCCTTTAACTGCAGAGCATCTCTCCGCTGCCGCCACCGCCGCCGGCCAGTGCCGTTTGTTTTAACCTGAAAATGCAGTGAAGTGAGGCACTGTCCACTGTGAGATGAGCCCGGGGGCCGCGGTGCAGGAATGAAGCAAGCCCGGGAAGGTGAGGAAGATAGAGCATGGTGAGGAAAGGCCCAGGGACAGGAGGCCAGGGGCCCTCGGTCTGAGAACTCAGTTGTCATCTTTTCTTTTCACATTTTCCCTGGCTGCCCTGCCCCTACCCCCAAATTCCTTTCACTACCTGCAGAGGCAGTTTCCTCCCTGTTCATAAGGTCCCATTGTCTATTTGGTGGATTTCATAGTGGACACTTTGCCTCCAGTGCCCAGTTCCACGTGGCTGTAGGGATGTGTGTGGGAATGGGGCTTGAAGCTCACTGCCACATAGAACAACTGGGCAGCAAGCTTCGGGATCACCCCAAATATCTCTATTCAGAGATCATTTCAGTCGTTACTCCCTCCAAGGAAGAACTCAGTGCCCTCCCTGGGTGGAGTGGTAGTACGTTCTGGTTGCTGATAGCTCAGGATCCAGTGCAAGGGCTGGTCTCACTGGTCACCAGTGATGCACTCCATAACTTCGTCCTTTGCTGTGATCAGTGTCCCTGAGTCCAGACACCTCATGCTGGTGAGCTTGGGGTAACCTGGCTTGCTGCTCTGCCCCGCCCCCCAACTGTGTGGGCCCTGGCTTTCTCTGCTCCACTCTGTCGGTGGTGAGTCTCAGCCACTCTCCATCTTCTGAAGACGTGCGGAGATTTCTCATCTGCTGACATCTCTTCTCTTTATTCTTGTGGGTTTTAAATATTTTACTGACATTCTTATACTTGCAAATTTAACATTTTTGGCGTTCTCCATTTCTTTGTGTAGATCCAAGTCTCCATCTGGTATCATTTTCTTCCCACCTGACCATTTTCCACATGTCTTCTGGCAGTACGTTCTCTGAGCTGTGGGTTACCACAGAGTCTGTTTCCCCTTCCTTTTGGAAGAGTCTTTTCACTAGGTATAGAGTTTTACATAGAGTCTTCCTTCCCTCCACCCCAGCACTGTAAGGTTTCATTATGCTGAGTCAAGGCTTGATCACTTCTAAGAGAAGTTAGAAGTGTTTTCTTTTTTTTTTTTTTTCTTTTTTTTTTTTTTTAAAGATTTATTTATTATGTATACAGCATGTATGACTGTAGGTCAGAAGAGGGCACCAGATCTTATTACAGATGGTTGTGAGCCACCATGTGGTTGCTGGGAATTGAACTCAGGACCTCTGGAAGAGCAGTCGGTGCTCTTAACCTCTGAGCCATCTCTCCAGCCCTAGAAGTGTTTTCTGTTTGTCCCACGGATACAGGCCTCCTTCCTATCAGGATCCTCGGGTTTTCTTAGCACTTTCCCAGCATCTGATGATGAGGGGCCCTGGCATCCGCTTTTTATGGGGTGTTGCATTTCTTGGTTCTGAAGGCTTATCATTGTAGTCATTTCTATAACAAATTGCCTCAAAAAATGGGAGAGTTAAAACAAAAATTTACAGCTGGGCATAGTAGAGCGAGCCTTTAATTCCAGATGCCAAGCTGTGTGTGGTGGTGCATGCCCATAATATCCCAGCACTTAGAAGGCTGAGGTGAGAGGACCAAGGATCCAAGGTCAGTCTCAGCTGTGAGTTTGAGGCCAGCTAAGACCCTGTCTCAACTCCTCCCTCCCACAATAACAACAACCAACCGAGGAGGGGAGGAAGGGCCATGCCAATGCCAGTTTGGGCTTCACATCGAGAGCATGTTAAAAAACTAACAAAAGGCTGGGCAGTGGTGGTGCACGGTTTTAATCCCAGCACTTGGGAGGCAGAGGCAGGAGGAGGATCTTTATAAGTTTGAGGTCAGCCTGATCTACAGAGTGAGTTCCAGGACAGCCAGGGCTACACAGAGAAACCCCGTCTTGAAAAAAAAAAACAAAAAAAAAAAACAAAAAAAAACCCCAAAAAACCAAACAAACAACAACAACAACAACAACAACAACAACAAACAAAAACCAAGCAAAACAGCAACAACAACCAGAAAAAACGAACTCTCCGAAATCTCAAACTTTTGAGCATACTGTATGGTCACTCTTTCACTTCTGAGTGTTTCTACTGAACATTCTCTCCTCTCTGTTACAGACCGTACTTTTCTACTTTGTGACATGGGGAGTAAGTTTTGAAGGGTGGTTGTTGTTTTTTTTTTTTAATGACATTGAGTTGGGGTTTAATAAAGGTATTATTGAATGTAGGCTTAAGCATGAGGACTACGAGCAAGGGAGGCACTCAGCACACCAGACACCAGAGAGCATGGGGGGCTGGTTTTGGAGACAGTCTCACTGTGTAGTCCAAGCTGGCTTTGAACTCTTACCTTAGCCTTTGACTGCTGGGATGCCAGGACCAGCTTCGTGTCCCCCAGCAAGTTTCGGCTGGATGTTGGATCTTATAGATAGATATTAAACATCTGAACTTTATCTTCCTTTAAAGAGTATTAGGTCTCCCTTTAGCAAATTAATTAAGTTATTTGCAACTGAGTGTGATCCTGTTTGAGTGGCCTAGATGAGCCTCTTTCTGGGGATGGTGGAGCCCCGCTGAGAAGGCACAACACTGTCTACTCAGTAGAGGGGATCTACAGACTCTTGGCGGACTGGAGTGTGAATGGCTGCCCTCAGTGAGCCTTGGAAGTCATCTGTCCGCTTCTCTGTTTTGCATAATCTTGTTGAGTTTTACTGTGCACATGTGAGGTTTGGTAATCATTAAAGGCTCAAAGGGACCATTGTGCAAAGGAGCAACCTCTCCCTTCCCCTCCTCTCCCTTCCCCTCCCCCTCCCCCTCATCTCTCCCTCCCCCTCCCCCACCTTTCTCCCTTTCATCAAAACTCACGCTTTTCCAGAGCTTTGCATCTTCTTACTTCTCACTTTGCTCAGATTCCTGTCTGTCTCCGCAACTCCAAGTCTGCTGATGATTCCCCTCTCTGAACAGCAATTCAGGATGTTCCTCCGGGTAGAAGTCCTGGGAAGCCACAGGGTCAGGAATCCCAGTCAGAGACACCTGTTGCCAGTTGTCTATAAACAATCACTTCTTATATTTGAAGCAATAGCAACCCCATCCATTTCAGTATGGTTTTTGTTGCCTCATCTGGGTCGGGAGAGAAGTTCTTTAATAAGTTTTGGAAAGCCGTTAACATACATATGGTCGCTTCACTGAGTTTACTAGACGTCCAGACTCCTGAGATATACCTAAATATTTATGTTTAACACATATGCTTTTCACAACACAATACAGTTGCATGTAGTGGAATATCATCCGTGAAATCACAGGATTTATGCAAAAATGCTGATGCATGAGCCTGAAGGCACAGCCCAGGGCTCTGAAGCTGTGCTGTGAACATGTTCTTTGATCATAACCAGTGCAGCTGGGCAGGAGGAGGGTGTTGCTCCCCATGTAGTGCAGGCTAGCCTTGGACTCATCATCCTCCTGCTTCAGCCTTCCCAGTGCTGGGATTATGGGTGTGTGCACTACTCACATGTAGGGATTGTCATGCCTGTTTGCCAACAGTCACTCAGCGGTCACGCCAATGCTGTAAATTAGTGGCGCTTCGTGACAGTGTGGGCTGAGGCCACTAGACAGGTTTAGCCTCAGGCATCCTCCTTGGCTAACAACCTCTTTGGATGGACCACATTCAGTCTCTGCCCTGCATTCCACAGGAGGCCCATGCCTGGGAGGACATACCTTTCCCTGGAGGCCGAGCACACAGGAAGGAAGGCCTTCACACCCTCTCCCAGTGTCCTTTCCCCTGTCTCCTGTGCCCCTCTCCATTCACAGGGCCCAGCTCATCACGTGGTCCTCTCATGGCCTTGTGAGCTGGACCAGGTGACGTCCCGAGAGGCCTGCTGCCAGTTCAGGTGCTGTGAGGCCCCTGCCAGATGCCTCCAAAGTGACCAGGGCTCCATCTCAACTTCTTCCACAGGTGGACATTGAACAGCTGGACCCCCGTGGTCGGACGCCCCTGCACCTGGCTACAACACTGGGGCACCTGGAATGTGCCCGTGTGCTCTTGGCACATGGTGCAGATGTGGGCAGGGAGAATCGCAGTGGTTGGACAGGTGGGCACCCTTGTTTATCTTAGCCCTTTATCCAGTGCCCTGGAGTGGGCCAAAGGGTCTCACCCTGTGACATCGCTTCCCCTCCCCCAGTACTGCAGGAGGCTGTGAGTACCAGGGACCTGGAGTTGGTGCAGCTGGTGCTGCGGTACCGGGACTACCAGCGGGTGGTGAAGCGGCTGGCGGGCATCCCCATGCTCCTGGAGAAGCTTCGAAAGGTGAGGTGGTTCTCCGCCTGCCCACTGCGGCCCCCACATCCTGATTCTAGTGCCAGCTCAGCCCCCTTCTCCATCTTTCCCCAGGCCCAGGATTTCTACGTGGAGATGAAATGGGAGTTCACTAGCTGGGGTAAGAGGGGCTGGATCTGAACTGGGGACTTTGTCTGGAGTGTGGTTCCATGCTCTTCGTGGGGTTCCTTCCACCTAGCCTCAGCTCAGTGCCAACCCCCAGCCAGGTCTTTCTGGACTGTCCCAGATGCTGTCTCATTCCACTATCATTTCTTTCCCTCTGTAATGATTTGCCTGTCATTTGCTCTAAGGTAAAGTCCAACAGGCAAGAGTCTTACCTTGTTCAGTGTCTATCTCTAGTGACTGGAACAGTGCTGGCATGTATTTGGTGTTCAGTAAATACTTGTTGGAAGCATGGGTGAGAGGTTGAGTGAATGAAGGGACACACAGTGGGTATTAGAGGCAGTGGTGTGTGAGCTGTCCCTGTGCCCGACTTCAGATCCCTCAAATCTACATTGAGGGGAGGGGCTGAAGGAAGGGCTTCTCCCTTTGAGTGCCCTAAGTCTTTTACTGACTGTGCTACCAGCTCCATTCCTGTGCCCTGGGCTGGCCCAGGAAACTGAAGCCCTTTCTGACCTTCACTTCTACCCAGTGCCCCTGGTATCCAAGATCTGCCCTAGTGATACCTACAAAGTGTGGAAGAGTGGGCAGAACCTGAGGGTGGACACCACACTTCTGGGCTTTGACCATATGACCTGGCAGAGAGGGAACCGCAGCTTTGTCTTCAGGGGTCAAGGTCAGTCTGGCCGTAAACAGGGCAGGGCGGGAGGCAGTAGGGCAGCCCCAGACCACTCTGACCTCTGCTGTTCCCCGGTGGCAGACACAAGTGCGGTGGTCATGGAAATTGACCATGACCGCCGTGTGGTGTACATGGAGACGCTGGCGTTGGCCGGGCAGGATCGGGAGCTGCTGCTGGCTGCTGCCCAACCCACTGAGGAGCAAGTGCTGAGCCGGCTCACGGCGCCTGTTGTCACTACACAGCTTGACACCAAGAACATCTCCTTTGAGAGGTGAGTCGGTGTGTCCTGGCTAGCCTGAAGCTAGCCTGATGGGCGACCATTTCACCCGGACAACTCTGTCTCCCCAGGAACAAGACTGGCATTCTGGGCTGGCGCAGTGAGAAGACAGAGATGGTGAATGGGTATGAAGCCAAGGTGAGGCTACAGCTCCAGGTTCTGGAGCTTGGCCATGCTGAGCCGAGGGCTCCCAACCCACTTTCCCCAGCCTTGTGGCCACAGAGGCTGGAGAAAAAGCATGAGACCAAAAATCACTCCAGGAGAGGGGCATTTTCGGGTATTCTGTATCGTGTGGGCTGCTCAAAAAAAGGAGAGTCACCCCAGAATGTAGTTTTAGGCTCTCTGGCAGCTGGGAGGAACAGTTTCTGTGAGCTGAACCTCGAACCCCCGTTCAGAAGCATATTTATTGATTGTACACAAAGGCTGTTTGGGATACAAGTTCCTCATACCAAAGCCCCTTTGATCTGTTCTGTATGTTCTCTGAAGGAATCATCACACCCCCACAACCTTTAGTCCTTAGTGTATACTGTTTGCGGTACCCAATAATTCAAGATTTCCAAGTGTGCCTGGATAGTCTTGTGACCAAAGTCATGCATGGATGGGAAACCCTTCAGAAAAATAATTCTACAAAGCATAGAGAACAATCGCTGTTCTCTACTATGATTTCTTCAAGGTCTAGGTACCCTCAACAAATACTAACACATTCAATTGTTACCCTAGATACAGTGAGAAAGAACTGTTACATTCTAATGTTTACCCTAGATACAGTGACTACTAGATTTCCTCTGTAGGCATTGTGGGAGTCTTTAGGATATTCACATCCAAGGCTCTGTTCTGACGTGCTGTGTGGGTGTGGGGAAACCTGTATTATCCACATTTCCTCCTCACAACAGGCAGGTGCTCTCTTCCCCACTTTACAGATGTGACTGAGCCCCCTCCATAGCACCCCATTTAATCTTAGTACTCCACTAAGTTAGTAGGGGTTGCCTGTAGACGAAGTCACGAGGATTATGGCAGTTCACTGAAACACAGGCGATGTGTACAATCGTAGGGGGCAGAGCTGGGGATCATACCTTGGCTACCTGACCTCAAAGCCAGGCCTCTAAAAAACTGTCACTGTGGGATACCACCTGCCTAGCACATGATGAATGAAGGCATTGACAAAGGCTTTAAGGCTCTGCACATGTTGTCTCCTCCTGGAAGCCCTCCCTGGTTTTATATGTTCAGATAAGGGGCCTTGGGTTCCCCCAGTAGGGCATGTATCTCACTGTTTTATAACTGTACATTTTCTTGTCTTTCCAACTAGACTGTGACTCTCAAAGGGGCAGGTTTGTTCACCATTGTACCCCTGATGCCTACCAAAATGGCTGGCATCTACCTGCCCCTTCAAAATGTTTGATAGCCGAGGCTGGAGCTGCAGCCGAGTGGTAGAACACTTGCCTAGTGTACGAGAGGCCCTGAATTCAATCCCGAGTACCATTAAAACGTTTGTTGAATGAATAAGTAAATGGATGAATAATTTGCTATATTTACTTGCCTGCATGCCTAGAGACTGGGGCAAAGATCCCCTCCAAGACTTTTATTGGAGGGAGTGTTTAGAATTCCCTAGAGAGCGGGCACCAGAGCTGTCTCCAAGCCCCTTCCTCTGTCCTCAGGTGTATGGGGCCTCCAATGTGGAGCTCATCACCCGGACACGGACAGAGCATCTTTCAGAACAACACAAGGGCAAGGTCAAAGGTAAGAGCTTGAGACAAATGGGGAGAAATGCTGCAGACTGGGACGGACCACCAACAGGACGGTGCCCCCATAGCGTTCCCTGGCAGCCCAGTGCCAGGATGGCTCAATCAGACAAATTGATTTCAATTCACATAGGTGCCTAACATACTGCAAAGAAGGTTCCTAGGGTTCATTTGGGCTCAGTGATTGATTACTAATGTCTGTATTGCATTTAGGAGATAAATGTCATGCATGCCGTTTATAGGTTAATCTAGTCATCTGATTCAAAACCTTGGTAGAAAGTCAGAGAGCCTTGCCACTGACTGAGTCTGCATACTTGCTTATATCACACACATTCATTGGGCATCATTTAACTTGTCTCAAGTGGAAACAAGTAATTCCTGCCTTACATGAGAAGAAAATGAAGTCATTATGTGGATGTGCCTAAAGGGAAGTACTCAACACATACTCCCCAAAAGAAGACCGGCGTTTTGCTATCCAAGATCACCAAACTGGAGAGTGGCACTTTGGGAAGTTTCCTCTGAGTTTTAAGTGCTTTTATTATTTTATTTATTAATTTATTGAGACAGGGTCTCACTCTGTTACCCTGGCCTCAAATTCTTATTTTTATTTATTTATTTATTTTTATTTTGGTTTTTTGAGACAGGGTTTCTCTGTGTAGTTTTGGTGCCTGTCCTGGATCTTGCTCTGTAGCCCAGGCTGGCCTTGAGCTCATAGAGATCCGCCTGGCTCTGCCTCCCGAGTGCTGGAATTAAAGGTGTGTGACACCATCACCTGGCGGCCTCAAATTCCTGATGTAGACCAGGCTAACCTCAAACTCACAGATACCTACTCACCTTTCTGTCTCCTGAGTGCTGGCATTCAAGTGCTACCACCACGTCTGGCTTAGGTGCCCTTTCATTTCACCCAGCCTTGCAGTGGGTCCTGGGCCCTGCTCTTAAGAGTCCTCATCACTTTTAGGTGAAAGTGGCTAGGAATGTGGGGTGTGAGAGCTACCCACGCCCCTACCTTCGACACCAGTCTAGATCTTGGGTGGAGTTGCTTTGGATGAGGCACCCATGTGTATGAGGCTGCGGTATTGCCTGAGACCCCACATTTCTTCTAGGTTGTAAAACACCTCTGCAGTCTTTCTTGGGAATTGCTGAGCAGCATGGGGGCCCCCAAAATGGGGTGAGTGTGTGTCAGGGGTCTTATTGTTTTGAAGGTTGTGGGTGTGGCTTAGGAGGAGGTTCTGCTGGCATTCTGCTTACCATGACTGTGTGGACTTCCTACTCACAAAGCCAGTGTCAGCTCTGTGCTGAAGTGGGTAGAGATGAGAGGCTTGGGTCAGGGACTGAGGCCTCCCTCCTGTGTGGTACAGACCCTGATCACTCAGACCCTGAGCCAAGCCAATCCCACTGCCATCACTGCAGAGGAGTACTTCAACCCCAACTTTGAGCTTGGCAACCGGGACATGGGTCGTCCCATGGAGCTGACCACAAAGACACAGAAGTGAGACCCCCTGCTCTTTCCGGGGAGGGGTGCTCAGGGCAGGGGTCTAAGAGGTGCTAGGAGGCCATAGCTTCCTACAGCTTCCCTTACCCCTTGGGATCTGGGGGACCAGGTTCAAGGCCAAGCTGTGGCTGTGTGAGGAGCATCCCCTGTCCCTGTGTGAGCAGGTGGCTCCCATCATTGACCTCATGGCTGTCAGCAATGCGCTTTTTGCCAAGCTCCGGGACTTCATCACGCTGCGCCTGCCTCCTGGCTTCCCAGTTAAGATTGGTGAGTGCCGCCCCCCCCCCCCCCCCGCGCCAATTTCTCCTCAGCCACTTTGGGAGGCTTAGAGGAAATCTGGGCAGTGGGTCTGAGGTATGGGGGCGCTAGATGATGGTGCTTAATGGCTTTTCCTTATCCTCAGAAATCCCGATCTTTCACATCCTCAACGCCCGCATCACCTTCGGGAACCTCAATGGCTGCGATGAGCCGGTACCCTCAGTGCGAGGCAGCCCCAGCAGTGAGACACCTTCCCCGGGCAGCGACTCCTCCAGCGTCAGCAGCTCCAGTTCTACCAGTGAGACTCTCCACTCCCCACAGAGCCCCGCCCTCTCAAAGCTCCGCTGTTTCCCCCCCTGACACCAAGGGGTGAGCCCAGCCCACACCTGACCCCTGGCCCACGCCCCCAGCCTCCTGCCGCGGCTGTGAGATCTCCCCTGCGTTGTTCGAGGCCCCCCGTGGCTACAGCGTGCTGGGTGGCCAGCGAGAGGCTGCGACTCGTGACGAAGATGATGACCTGTTGCAGTTTGCCATCCAGCAGAGCCTGCTTGAGGCGGGCAGTGAGTATGACCAGGTGTGTCCCCCGACGCCACTCCAAGCCGTTCCAAGTGCAGACAAGCACAGCTAACGGGCCCTTCCCTCCAGGTCACCATCTGGGAGGCGCTAACCAACAGCAAGCCAGGCACCCACCCCATGTCCTATGAAGACCGCCGACAGGACAGGTCAGTGCCCACAGGGCCGAAGAGAACGTAGAGGTGCCTGTTCCCTTTCCTACCCCCAACACACACGCACAGAGACTCCCACTAACCCACCAGACTGCACAGTGACACTGGAACCCTGCCAGGCCCAGAGAACCCTTAGTGCCTACAGCAGGGCTCCATCTGATGTTATCAAGATGGTTTCTGCCAAACACCTTTCCTGGCACAGGGTGGGTGGCCAGTGCTCCAGGCATGTGCAGAGAGCAGGGACCTAACTCCCAGGACGTTCAGACCCTCAACAGACAGGTTGGCGGGACCTGGGATCTTCCACCACCGGGTGGGGCCAGGACACCCCAGCGAGACTCATGGCCCCCCCTAGAAGGGTGGCAAGTCTGCCCAGCCCTGGGGCCTCCACGATGTCTCCTGCCCCGCTTACGAGCAGGTGTCCCAGGTGTGCCGGGAGCGGGGAGCGCACGACAAATCCTCCCCGCCCCCAGGAGCGCCCCACCCACGCCGCAGCGCCAGCCCGTGCCCCCGGCACCAGTGCCCAGCCGCCCTCGGCCCAGCCCAGGTCCCGGCTCCAGCAGCCACGTGTTCCGGAGCTACGACGAGCAGCTGCGGCTGGCTATGGAGCTGTCGGCGCAGGAGCAGGAGGAGAGGCGGCGGCGAGCACGCCAGGAGGAGGAAGAGCTGGAGCGCATCCTGCGGCTCTCGCTGACCGAACAGTAGCGTCCCCTGCCGGGACCCTCACCCACTCCATGCGGGACCCGGGTCTGCGCACCTGCCGTGCTGCTGCTGCTGGAGCCTGGAGCCATGGCGTCGGCGGTGTAGCGGCGGCGCACCAGGCTTGAGATGCCAGGGGTTTGATACAGGCGTGGAGTAACTGTCCAAGCCAGAGCCCTGGAGGCACGGCTGTGCTCCCTGCTTCGCAGACCCCTACTCCGCTTCTCTGGGCTCCGATCTGCCCAAGGGCGGAGACAGGTGGTATTGAAAAGGAAATGAATCCTTGAGAGGAGCATTGTCCCCGTCCCTTGCTCCTTCTGGCTGGTCCTCTTTCTTGCTCACTGACCCCTCTCCAGGACACTGCCCCTGAAGCCTTCGCATCTCAGCTCTTCACCCCCGGGAGGCAGCTGATTGCCCTGCGTGCTGTGTCGCTGCTTCAGTCCCAGACACAAACCAGCACATCAAGGGCCCAGCCCCTCCCCACCCCGGCATTTCAGCGTCAAGTGCACTTAGCGGGGTGCCCAGCTCCCCCAGCTCCCACACCTGTCCTGTGTCTCAGGGTGGTCCCAGCTTCTCCTTAGACAGCCAGAAATCGGAGTCCCCATGCCCGCAGCACGTTTTTATTGTGATCAGGGAGTGTGTCTAAGGTGCCCCCTAGTCTGGGCAAGGCCCGATTCCCTCATGGTGCCTTGGGGAGTAGGGGTAGCATATTGGCTTGGGGGCGAGCGTTAGACCCGACACAAAGGCATTGATCAGGGCCCTGGCACCACTATCACCACCCACCCCTTCCTACCAGCTGCTGCTAGCCCTCTGTGGTTGTGCACCCCCTTGCCCCCATTCAGGGGCCGACTAACACCCTTTATCCAATGGTGCTAACCCCGGCTTTTCCTGTTCTGCCCTACCCACGTAAAGAAGCACAGGCTGCCCCCTGGGCAGGGGCCCGCCGCACACCCTTTTCCTGGGGCCACCTTCTGGCTGGCTTCTGCCAGGGGCTCAGAAGGGGCACAAGAGGGGGACAAGAAAAGAGCAACAAAGCGAAGCTGTTCTTCCTATTCCCTTCCTTGATGCCAGGGCACCAGACTGATTCTGAGGCACAAAATAAAGAGGTTTCAAACCAGATGCTTTTCTACCTAACTTTATTGGGAAGGAGTGCCTACGTGGGTGGGAGGCGGGGTCTCTGGAACCTCAATGCCGGGATGGCTGACCTAGGGTAGGAGGCTGCCCAGCTTGCATTTGCTAGGGTCCCCAGGATTCCAAAAAGGGAATTAGGGGGGAGTCCCCAGCCATCCATGCAGGAGGCACAGACTTGTACCTAGTAAAACATTTCATTAATTATGCCTCAGTATTTTTACAGATTCATCAAAGAGCTGGAGGCAGTGGGGTGTGTGTGTGTGTGTCTAAGACCTGCTTCCTTATGCCAGTTCTCCTGAGATTTCCCTGGTGGGGTCTGTCTGTCTCCAAGGAGCTGCCAAAGAAGGGGAAAGCCCTCTGCTAAGGATGGATAGATGAAGCTAGTGGGTCAGGCTCTGCCCGCCTCAGAAACGGAGGCTGCCCGTCCGCCCTCACACACTATGCGGGGAATTGAGTGAGCTTGTTAGGTTAAATGTGGGGATTTTCCTGAGACTCCGGAATACCTGTTGACTCTCCATCCATTTGAGGTCAAGCCCAAGCTGGTCAGTAGCCCCAGGCAGCACACTAATACTAAGCACTTCCCCTGCCTAGGGTAAGGGACAGAGAGGGACACCACCTCACCACTAAGCACCATTGCTAAGGCCAGCATTATCCCAGGCTCCCTCTAGGCCCGATCCCGTAAGGTCGGGGACCTAGTACGGAGCTTAGTCCTTGCCACTTAAGATCTGTGTGTCCAGGTCTCCTGTGAGGGACGGAGTTTGTTTTCTGGTCTCACCCCTAACCCCAACCCCAGGAAGCAGGGTGCGGAGTCCCAGACCGAAAGGGTGCTGCCAGTCTGTGTGCCCTGCTCCATCGGGTCTGCAGCGTGCAAAGCTTTGCAGCACGTATGCAGCGCTAGTCCGTGCCATCCACCAGCTCACACAGCATGTTTTCCAAAGCCGTAATGCGCTCCTCCTGGGCTTGCACCCGCTCCCGAAGGGCCTTGATCTCCTCCAGCAGTGTCTCCAGGGTGTGCTGCTGCTGGTATGTGGAGAGCAGAGGAGACCATGGCAGAGAGCAGAAGCTCGGGTAGAGCTAGGGTGGAGCGGGTCAGATCTTAGAGCTTACCGATAAGGGGGGTTCGCTGGCTGACTGGCTGCGCCGGGGACCGGCTGGTGGACGCACATCCAGGATGTTGCGCTTGGTGATCCGGAGCTCGCGGTGTTTGGGGGGTACGTAGCCTTCCTTCAGCGAAATAAGTACAGGTTCTGCGTCCTGACCTGATAGCCACTCATCTGCTTCCAGGGCTGGCTCAGGGCCGGGCGTGTCTGGGTATAGGTCATCCTGGAACAGGTCGGACTGAGGGGTGGGGTGGACAGGAGGGCCGGGGTGAGCGGGGACACTGGCGAGCTGCCTTTTGATGCTTTCCAATCACCTCCGCTCCCCCCCCCCCCCCCCCCCGCCACGTGGAACTCCCTTCCTCACCTTTCGAGGTACAGTCATGACGATGGGTTCACACTTTCGTTCATGTAACTTGTAGAACCTGCGGGGCAGGGGAATTCAACACTCGCTGTCTCCCAGTTGTTTTAAAAGCCCCGTGTCTGGGACTAAGGAGTTGGAAGCCAATACGCTGAGTAACTACCACGTACATTGAACTTTGCACACATGATCAGTTTGGGGTTAAAACATCCCTGGTGGAATGCCAGGTTGGGGGCGCTGGGATAGTCACTGAAAAAAGATTAATATGGCTCTTCTCTTTTTCAAAGAGCAGCATAATTAGGGGAAGGCCTGCAATAGCTAACATGAGGAACAGAGGCAGGGGGATAGAAGGGACTAAAATGCTGACCTGGCGATTTCACATTTGCTGACATCCAGTCCCCGCTTGGGCATGAAACCCATGCCCCGTTGCGGCTCTTTGCTGCTGAAAGTGTTCAGATAATGCACAAAAGGTGGTTCGTCCGTGATTTCAAAGTACCGAATGCTACTGTCTCCCTGCAAAACCAGTCAGTTCAGAGGCAGGGCCCGAGAGGGCCTTCACATCTCCATCCTGGCCCTGGGCCTTCCCGCCTAGCCTCAGCACCTTGCCACACAAGTAGACAATGCTGGAGTCGGGATCGTAGAATGGCAGTAGCACCCCGTTGCTTGTGTCCATCTCCTGCAGGGCCACTGGCTCCTCAAAGTTGTTCTGCCGAGCACAGGAAGAGTGACCAGCTCTGCTCATCCTCCCGGGCTGCTTCAGAATTCGCTTTATGCCCACTCCAAATCCCATGCGTTCCCAAGGCCGCTCTGCTGAGAGCTACAGCAGGGCTCTCTTCTAGACTTATCACTCCCTCGCACGAGGACGCCCTGTGCGGTCGCATGCAGTCACAGCAAACCACCCCCAGGGACTAGGCATCACCAGGAGGGGGCGCCAGCGCGAGCTCCTTCAGGCGATGCAGCAAAACTGGGCAGTGTTGGGTGTGAGGTGGCAGCAACCTTCAGCCCTGTCAGAATGGGCATACCCTGCGGGCGCGGGGCGTCTGGCCCCTCGCCCGTGATGCCAGTCCCCGGGGCACACACCCCAAGCCTCCAGCTGTGTTACCGGGTCCCACAGGCCTAGCTCTCGCTGGCTCATGCGGGTGAATCCCGTGGTGAAGATATGACCCAGCCGTGTGAAGACAGCCCGCATGGGCCTCATCCCCTCGTGGGCTGCAAACCTCTCCTGGGGGAGGGAGGGGGGAGAAGGGAGGAGCATCACCCTACTGCCTGCCTTGCCAACCTGAGTGTGGGGTGGAGGTGGGGGGAAAGGGGTCTTAAGAACGAAGCTTCACGGAGGTCAGTGGCAGGACCCTGGCCTGGAGAATATCAGGGCGGGGACCGAGCAGGAGGTGCGGAGCTCTGAGCAGGTCCCAAACCTTAGGCACCCTCAAAGGCTGATCCCTGGGGCAGGCGATGTCTCTTGGCTCCCGGGGGTTGCAGCGGGGCTTTACCCACAAGGGAGCTCTGTGCTCCGCTTGGGCGTCTTGGGCCGGGCTCCTGGCTGAACCTGCAAAGCGAGCCATTGCGCCGGCTCGGCCTGGCCTACCGGGTCCCAGAGTGCGAGTTGCCGCTCACTCATCCTGCTGAAGCCGGTGCTGAGCAGCTTCCCGTCTGCGGTGAAGACGGCCCGCAGCGGGCGGGCGCCCTCGTGAGGCCGGGCTCGCTCCTGCTCGCAGGGTTAGTGGGTTAGAGTACCAGCTCTCCCTCCCTCTGGCTCCCCGCCGCGCCAAGCCTTCGCTCCGGGCAAACCTGCATGTCCCTCCCACCCCCACACCCTCGGTTAGATGGAGGCTGGCCAGGACAGGGGGATAGGGCTATTGCCTTCCCAGGGCACCCAGCTGGGACAAGCAACCCTTGAAGATTGTTTCATCCCCACCCAGTGGGTCAATGGGTGCGAAGGGGGTCAGTCGGTGGTCAGGCCCCAGACCCTGGAAGATGACGTTGGATATCTGAGAGGAGAGGGTCCCGGACTTCAGGTTTCATGCAGGTTCTGGTTGGAGGATGGAGTTTCCAGCTTCTCCCCTCAATCTAAAAGCAAGGAGCCCTCCTCGGAGCTCTGAGATGCATGGGAGGGGAGCGAACAGGAGCAGGCAGGGGGTTGCAGCCTGGGCACTAACTCAGGGCAGGGATTGAGGCGGTAAAGCCTGCCAAGGGTGCGGGGGTGGGGTGGGTGGGGGTCATGACTAATCTCTGGAGTAGAGATGGGACAGGTAAAAGCTGGGACCAGAGGTTCTGATGACGGTGGGTATCAGGTGCTAACAGCTGGTGCTGAGCAAGGGGTGCTAGGGAGTTGCCAGGCCAGGAACTCACCGCCACCACTTGACTCTTTCGGGGGTCAATGATTCGCAGGGTCTTGTCCTTGCAGGTAGTGGCTAGCAGGCTACCATTGCTGTTCCAACACACACTGTGGATGACGTCAGGGTGTATGTCGTCTAGGCTCAGCAGTACCTCTCCAGTGCCCACATTCCAGATGATGATCACATTATCACCACCTGTCCAGAGTGTCCAGGCGTGGTCATTGGGCCCCGCCTTCCTCCTCCCACCATCATCTATAGTAGGGATCCTTCTTAAACATCCCCCAGACCTGCACTGAGCAGGACATTCCTGGCAGTAGGGTGCCAAGAGAGGATGCCCACGCGCTTGGAGTGGCCCTCAAGGGTGATGACAGGTTCAGTGATATTGTGCACAGGGGTGTAGTCTGGAATCTGCCACACCTAGATAGGAAGAAAAGGCAACAAGTAGGTGGGATGCAGGGATGCTCCGCCCCCTCAATGCTGTTGGCCCTGTTGAGTGCTAAGTGTCAAGTCCAGGAGAAGGTGTGGTTCTGTCAGGACAGAGAAGCAGCAGTTCAGGACCAAGGAGCATTGCTAGCTCTCCAGAGACCTCCCCATTCACTCTGTCAGGAAAATTTCAGAGTGTTGTACCCCTGCTCTTAGGGCCCCAAGTTGTCCACGGTTATAATTAGTTCTAGGCAGTGCATTCTGGGAGGGAGTGGGTATGTATTTAACTAAAAATAATCTGGGAACCGGCAGGGCAGGGCTCCTGGTGCCTGCCCCATCTATCACCTTCCCCAGCACAGGTGAGGCACCTCCCTGCTTCCCTAAACCCAGCCTGGCAGCATCCACCTGGCTCCTACCATGACAGTGGTGTCGTCTGAGGCACTGGCGATGACGTTGTCATTGTGTGGGCACCAGTCAATGTCCAGTACAGGGCCAGTGTGCCCAGTGACCAGTGGGTAGTTCTTATCCACTCGTCCTGTCTGGAGGGGTGAGAGAGGGAGATGTGGGACCGTGTGTGTGTGTGTGTGTGTGTGTGTGTGTGTGTGTGTGTGTTGGTGCATGTACATGCACTGGGGCCTGGCACTTGCTAAGCAAATGACCATCCCCAGACCCTCCTGTATGTGGTTTTGGAGTGAGCACTGGATTTGTTTACCTATCGATGCTGTATCATTAATTTTCTTTTTGCAGACCTCTCTCAGCCTCTAAGCCTATCCAGTTCACTCTTTGAACTTTGCTGAAGATGCAATGTGAAATCATTTGTATGAGGGAATCTAATTCAGAGAGGCACAGTAACTTAACAAAGGACCCACAGCAAGACACTAGAACCCAGACTTGAATTAAATCTAGTGTTCTTCAAAAGACACTTACTTAGAGAAGGATTTTTCTTTCTAAATATAAGGTCTCATTATGTTTATTAGCCTACGTTGGTCTTGCCTCGGTCTTCTCAGTGCTGGGCTCACTCACAGACATGTACCCATACACCCTGTGAGGAGGCTGTATTTAAGCCCGTTCCCCCAAGTTGGGATATCTGTGGGAAGCTCCTAGAAGTGGGTTTAGTGAGTGACCCTGAGTGCGGTGTCCTAGCCCCTGGAGCAGACCTGTCCCTTGGCTTCACTCGGAACCACAAGCAGGCAATCCTGGTGCCTAATATCCCCTAACCAGGCTGGGGCCCCACTTTTCTTTTTGTCTCCATGAGTTGATTTGGGGAGCTATGAAGACTCTGTGGGGGGTTGGCACTGGCCCAGACCATGCAGTCTGGAAGAGAGGGTGGCTAAATGGCATTGAAATGACAGTCATACCGGGGAGGAGGTGGCTCTAGGTGAAATCTGAGCCCTTGGGTTGGTGTTTCTGGATGCTGTCTGCATTGTCCGGGGTGAGTCATAGGCCATTGTCAGGCCTCTTCCTGACCCTGCCACTTGTGGGGCCTCCTCTGGTAAGTATAGGGGTCAGTATCTAGGTCAAGGTTATGCTTTGGGGTGTTTATCCTGGGGTAGAGATGGCCAAGTGTCTGCAAAGGTGGCAGTCATTGTCTGGCCCCTTTTCCTGCTTGGTGCGCAGAGGAGCGCTCTGGCTGTATGTATTTTGTTTTCCCTTCCTTTTAGTTTCATTCTACCCCATCTAAGACATCCTCTCTCTCTGACACTAGGGAAAATAAGGTCAGAATCTGACTGCTTGGCTCTGCTGCACCCCAGCCTTCTACATCACTAACTCCCGTTTGGTCCCTGCTCGGAACAGGGTCTGCACGGACTGGAGAGCGAGCATCAGTGAGCCTAGGGAACGGTGAGGGGACAGCAGCCAGTTCACATAGACTGCCCTTCTGACTGAGGACTGGATTTCAGTGAGATATCCCAGAGGCCCCAGCCAGCCACCTCCCAATTGCTTCCTTCCCCTCATCCCTCACCTTGGCCAGAGGCAGGACAATGAAGGCACCTCCACCTCCAGCCTCTACAATAATGGCCAGAAATTTGGGGTTGACGGCACAGAAGGCACTGTCCCATGTGACCTTGGATACCCGGATGTCCTCATAGGCCTGGTCGGCCTTTGCTGCCTGACCAAACACATGGCGGAATTTGCTTTGCCGAACCACTCGCCGGCTCATGGCTGGAGCAAAAAGATAGGGGATATCAGAGCCTAGAGGCACGTTGGTCCTTAATCCTGCGAACTGTGGGAGGGAGGTATTAGTGAGTAGAATTATCTGGTAAGGAGCAGGGAGCTTCCTTCCAAGTGACCAAAGGAGGAGGCAGATCTTCATCACCTGTCCAATGGTGTTTAATTTGAGGGGCTAGGACCGGGAGTCTGACCACAGGCTAGGGGGGCAATGGAGACGGACACAGGGTTGAAACTTCCTGGGAGACGGGGACGTTTTGAGGAGCAATATCAGTGGGTCCCCTCCTGCTGCAGGTCATGGATGAGCACCTCTTTGCAAGTGTTTGTGCCTCCTGGAGACACCCTACTCAACACACTCTCTCTTAGTCACTGGACCTTAGTTCAAGGTTAGTTGTGGGGCTAGGATTCCAGCCCTCAAGATCCCCAAATTCTCATCACTGGCAGAGTTCAGGCACATGTGTCTTTTTCTACATGCTTCCTGTCAGCCTGTCTCAACTCCCGTTTTCATCGGTTTCCTCCCGGGGTGGGGGGATATGTGGGAGAGAGCAGTAGAAGGTAGATCTCCCTTTTGTCCATTCCACCAAGCACAGGCTTCTCTGAGAAGCCCGACCATGGTCATCTGACATGAATACCGCACTTTAGTCCAGCTTCTTTGGGTGTGTTGCCTGTGCCTGTGCTGGATCTTCTAGTAGGTTCTCCTGAGAGTGGGGGCCCCCGACCCCATCGGCAAGGACCAGATGTGCGCCGGTGAGGAGGTGAGGTCCTTTTCCTGGAACCAGGACCTCAGCTATGCTACTTTCCCCAAGGGGACACACCAGCCTCTCCCAGAGGCCCACTGCTTCCTGCCCCTCCCCAGCCCGGGCATCCCTGTGCCCTTCAAACCGCTCCTGCAGCCCCAGGCCTGAAGCTCGGCCTACCCGCACCCTCCTCTCGCCTCTTGCCCCTGCAGTGCGTTCTTGTGAGACTAGGTGTCTCCTCGCTAGCCTCTGTCCGGCCAAATATAGACACCAAGTCCGCCCTGCCGGACCGAATTTAGCGGCGGGGAGGGAGGGGGGCGCAGACCTCTGCCCCCTCCAGAGACCCCGCCCGCTCCGTTGGCTGCGGTGGCGGAGGCGGGGAGGGGGGTACCTGGTCCTAAGCCGGGCGGGGGTGCTCTCGCAGCGACTCCTCTGCGGAGTGGGTCGGGGTACGCGGGGGGCCGAGGGAGGCGTCCGGGGCCAGGCACTGGGTCGCGCGTTCCGGCCGCCGCCTGCGGCTCTCAGCTGCGGGCTCCGCTGCAGTCCCAGCTGCTGCTGCCATCAACCTGAGGGGGCGGGGCCGAACGGGGGGGGGCAGGGCCAGGCCAATACGGCCACGCCCTGTCCAGCGCGGGAAAGTCCTGCGTCTCAACTCTGCCTGCGCTGGTAAAACGGGAAAAGTGAGTGTGCATGCCCCGTGTCTCCCTCCGGCCCCTCGCATGTAGGTTCGGGAGGCCCAGGCGCTTGGCCCAAAGCGGGACACCGAGACTGGGAGCCACCGCGAACGATCAGGTGCCTGAGCGCCGCATTCTTGCCGCAATCGCGCTGCTAATTTAGTCGTTCCCAGCGGGCGGGGTTGTGGGGCAGCACAGCCAGGACCCGCTGGTTAGAGGCCCCTGAAGATGCTCTAGGGGAATCGTCTCAGTCGCTTGATGAAGGTCAAGGCTGGCCCAGGGCAACTTCGAGGCTAAGGCTTTTATTAACAGCGGTAGCAATCGTTTGAGAACTTAAAACACTGGCACTGGTATAGGCGTTTCGCCCTGTTAGAAGGTTCCATGAAGCAGGAGGCTCAGACACCAGGCAGAGAAAAGTGAACTCACTCCCAGCACCAGGTTCAAGTGGAAAAGGCTGGCATAGATACTTGGCCACATTTTAGAGGTCGGAGGAACCAACTCTGAAGTTGAGGGCCTTTGTTTGAGACAGTCCCTCTATTCTAGGGCAGGATTCCCTCACTCCCAAGACCTACAGGTCTGAAGTACTTACTGTTCAAGGTCAAGGAGATAAAATACAACCAGGGAAGAGCAGCCAGTTCCTGGAGTTGCTGTTTACTCAATGCCTGCTCATGATTTCATTTCTTCCCTCCCATCTTACGTCCTGGAGGGCAGTAGGGGGGTCAGTTTCAGGCCGCACATACAATCAGTCTTCTGTACGGTAGAGACCAGTGTGTGTGTGTGTGTGTGTGTGTGTGTGTGTGTGTGTGTGTGTGTGTAGGGGGAGGAAGGAGGGGAAAGAGAGAGATAGATGCATAAGGGTGCCCACAGGTGTCTGTTTTTCAGGAGGGGTCTAGGTATTCAGTGGCTTGTAGAGGAACAGAATCAGAAATTGTTGGCGCTACAGAAATAATTGAGGGCTTCTGTGTGTGTATATAACCATGAGGATGGAAGGAGTCTTTTACCTTAAGATTCCAGGTACATGGTTAGGCAGACAAGACTCAAGTGACTAGTTGCTCCTTTATGATAATAATAACTCATGTTTTTCTGGGCAATCTACACTTATTAACGTTCTGGTAATCCACGTTCAGTTCCCAGAACCCACACAACAGCTCACAGCCATGTATAACCCCAGTTCTTGGGGATCCAACACCCTCTTCTGGCTTCCACAGGTATCAGACACCCATATGGTGAACCAACATACATGCAGGCAAAACATCCACACATATAAAGCTGCTAGAGAATGTTATTTTAAGGTGTGTTACTTTTGTTTATGTTGCATTTGTTTAACTCTGTGAAGCTGTGTTACTGTGCCTGTCTAAAACACTTGATGGTCTAATAAAGAGCTGAACAGCCAATAGCAAGGCAGGGGCAAGGATAGGTGGGGCTGGCGGGCAGAGAGGATAAATAGAGGGACAAATCTGGGAAAAGATCAAGGAACGAGAGAGGAAGGAGGAGGACTTCAGGGACCAGCCACCCAGCCACACAGCCAGTAACGGAGTAAGAAAGAAAGATACACAGAAATAGAAAAAGGCAAAAGCCCACGCTAAAGCCAGGCATTTATAAGTATGAGCCTCTGTGTGATTTATTTGGGAGCTGAGTGGTGGGCCTTCAAAAAGAGCAAAAACATCCAACAATGTAAAGCTAGAAACAAAACAGCAGTCAGAGGAAGAAGACACTTGGGCTTGGTGACTCCACAGAACTATCAGTGGGATTTCATTTTATGATCTCATTTTCTGAGAGGCCTGACAAATGAGACATGATTTGGTCCATTTGCTTTGACAAAAAAAAAAAAAAAAAAAAAAAAAAAAAAAAAAAAAAAGTTGGTCAGAAGCCTGAGCACTCCCAGAATATTTTGTGAAGTGACTCTAGCTTCACTACCATGCACGCCCACTAGAGAACAATGGTGTGCCACTCACCTGACTTGTCTGATTCAGAGAGAAGTGGGCTGCAGTTTTCTTTGGAAACATCAGCAAGTTTGGTTGGCAATTGGGCAAGTAATACCTGAGCTTTCCCTAGATAGTGGTGTTCTTTTGGACATGATGAATAATACATTAAACATCTCATCATGGGGTTGTGAAAAGGCAGGACCTAGCCAGATATACCCATTGGCTCTGTCTTTCTCTTGCAATCTTGATGTATATTAAAAAAACATTTTTAATTATGTGTATGGGGGGGGGCAAAAAGCATGGGTGTCTGTGGAGGAGAGTTAGAGGGAGTTATGAGCCACTTTATGTGGGTGCTGAAAATTAACCTCAGGTCCTCTGCAAGAATAATGTGCATTTTTAGCCCTTCACCCATCTCTGCAGCCCAGTGTAGATTTCACTGTGCTGAAAACTTGTATTAATGTCCAGTGAGGTCACCGCAGATGTCCCACACCAGTCACTCTTCACCACAGATGGTGGAAGAATTTTGCTTATTCATTCTAACGTTCAGGTGGCAGCTTTGGTGAGTACCTCTTTGACCTGACAAGTCCCCAGCCTGCTCACCTGACTGGAGCCTCATTGTCGCAATTTTTGGTAACCCCGTTTCCTAGTCAGTCTTTTGTGTAACGCAGGTTATATACATGCACACAAACAAGTGTGTGTGTGTGTGTGTGTGTGTGTGTGTGTGTGTGTGTGTGTTTATTCCCCACTCTATAGTTCTTGAGTGTGTGCTTGACTGGAATGTGTGCACGCTATTCTGTTTGTTGTCAGTGTTCCCTTCTACCCCCCCCAACTTTCCCAGCACCCTCTTCCTTTGTTGCATTTGAAGCACACATTTTGTCTTCAAAATAAAAATTTATTCAATCTGTAACAAGAACATTGAGTCTGCACATCTGCGCACAAATTCACATTTAAAAACAGCGGAGCACATCAGTAATAATAAAAACAACTATGATACAAGTGGGACATCCCAACCACCAGGAAGATTAAGGAAGGAGATGAGACCACTCTTTATATTCTGCTTTAAATGCCTCAAAAAGGTCCCAGAGATTCCAGGGAGCACCTGCTTTTATTTAATAAAACGAGAGCATAGAAGTTTGGGGTAGCCTGGGCAAAGGTAACAACAGTCAGTGCGAGTCTTTTGGACTTGTCTGTGTTTTGAACAAGTTTTACAAAACAAAGTTTAAAAAAAGGGGGAGGGGAAGGCACCTTTAGCTATGCCAAACAAATCACAATAAAAACCCATAAAACCAAACAATTCCCAGTGGGCTTACTGACTAGGAAACATCAGGTTAGTTCCTCAGTTTTCCATTTGGGGTATCAGCTCTCTGTAGGCAGGACACTGTGAAGACAGATGGCAGCCCCAGCCATATACCTTTTGGGGAGGGGGCTCTTCAAGCTGATAAGGGATGATTCCAGTTTAGAAACCCCATCCTAGATCTCTGGGACACTGAGATGAGGCTGGTTCTCTTCATAGCAGAAGCTAGGCCTAGTCACCTCCGCTTCAGGCTGGAGCGACACAGAAGCACCTTGCAATAGCTCTCCATGGCATCAAGAAGTCCCAAAGCCTGGGGCAAAGGAGTGTGCAGTTTCCTGCTTTGGTGGCCCGCCTCTTCCTAATATGGGTGCCAGATGAGTCGAGGCAACACATACACTTATGTCCAATACATGCTTGATCTTTTAGTCTGGAAGGGATAACAGTGTCCATGATGCTTTAAATTGGACTGGTGCTGAGACAATGAAAATGTCACCTTGTCTACCATCGAAAATTGAAAATGAAACCACCATACTAGCCATTCACCATCACCATCATCACTATGAAGACACATCAGCACTGAGAAAAAAGACTGCTGGATGAGTGCAGGGCACAGATGGAGATCAGCCACACCTGACCCATTTATCCACAGGGGCTGACAGTAATATGGCATTTCTCTGGGGAAGGACTCACAGGACAGACATGGCTTCGGTGCCTGAGTAGCCACCAAGATGATGCATATTTTAATACTCACAAAGTAAACAAAGTATCCACAAATAGTTTGAAAAAGCCCAAAAAATGGCTTTTCTTTAAAATGCCCTTAAAACTTTTTGCATAATGCTTTCTTAGAAAAAACCCAACTCGCACAGAACATTTTTACTAAATGAAACTCTCAGGTGAAGACTCTTGTGAGCTGCGGAGCCAGAGGCTTCTCAGATGAGGCATCTGGGCTCAGGAGCAGGAGGCCTCAGAGCCTGGGATGTATTCCCAGGCTGCCCCTGGAGCTCTGGGTACTTCCCAAAATGAGAAAGGAGGGAACAGTGTGGAGAGAAAGGTGCAGAGCAGGAAAACATTGAAGATCCTGAAGAGGTGGGGATGCAGGAGCAAATGTGTTAAAAAGAACGAGAGGCAACCAAAATGCGTGTGAGTGCCCCCTGCTCTGTTGCTGCCGTTTCTAAAAGCCCACAGTGGCTGGGCTCCTCCCCTACTTCCCGGTCCACCCAGACTACAGCTCTAGTCCTGTCTGCTCCTGGGCC
This sequence comes from Peromyscus eremicus, assembly GCF_949786415.1. Taxonomy (NCBI): domain Eukaryota; kingdom Metazoa; phylum Chordata; class Mammalia; order Rodentia; family Cricetidae; genus Peromyscus; species Peromyscus eremicus. The sequence continues at coordinate 60,573,810 of NC_081423.1, read as the reverse complement.
ATTATCCCAGGCACTGAACTATCAGCCCAGCCTGTGGAAGCGCTCACATGTGCGCTCACTCACACACTCTTCCAGGACCACTGACAGGACTACAGTGCTCTTCAAAACAGTAAAGATAGGAAGGCATTGAGCAGGAGGTGAAGTGCTGGTCAAGGTCAAGGTTTTTCCTGCTTAGCTGTTCACCAGTTAGTCTGGACTTTCCACGAACAGAAAAGGCAAAGAGGTTATCTGAAATTATCAAAAGTTGAAGCTTATTATGTACCTGCCTTAGCCATGAACATGACTTAAGAACACCCAAATGTGGGGGTTTGGGAGGGCTGGCAAGACCCTTTGGCATAGCTGAATTATAGACCCTGTGTGAGATACCTAGGCAGGTGAGTTAAATGATAAGAAATTTAATTAAGAAGGAAGACAGCACAAGATGGTTTCTCCCATTTTTTTTAAACAGAAATAGGTACCCCCCCCCCCAAAAAAAAAGCATTAGAGGGTTTTCTCTCAGTCTCTGCTGTGAGAAATGCATTCTGTATTGGCAAATGAGAGGATAGTGCCCATTGTTGATAATGTGTGGCATATTGATGTCCCTTTTTTGACACAGTGTCTCACTCTGTAGCTTAAGCTGCCCTTCAACTCATAGTGATCCTTCTGCCTCAGCAAGTGCTGAGATTACAGATGTGAGCCACTACACCCAGCTTTTATTACTACTTTTTGGTGATGCCACTCTCTCAACCTTCATGCAGATATTCCTTACTCTACCATATTTTCCTGTCCTACCATCATATTGGTAGACAGGGCTCTTTAGCAGAAAGCCCTGGAATTCATCACCTTGCCTCCCAACCCCCCCTCACACTGGTACACACCACCTAATGAGACAACACAGGACTCACAAAGCTGTGGCATTCAAAGAAACCACTGAAAGACAGCACAGGCACACATACCTCCTACACCATACGTTTTCAGCAGCTGGCCTCTGCCTGCCCCCTGGCAGTGACATCATACCCAACCATGGCTTTAGTATGGCAACTGGATCCACAGCTCTGAAGAACTTGAAAATGGACCGTTTCCCTTTTCTGTATCCCACTACCTGCTCCCTCCAAATTCTGTCTCTGATGATAATCTGTGATAAACTAAAAACCTGAGTCCCTGGCTCTTACCTACACAATCCTCAGCAATGTGGACATCAACAAAAGCCAGCAGGAAACAAATGTGTAGACCTTTTCAGTTTTGATGCGCTATGGTGGGTTACTGGGTTATTTGTTTCAGGTCAGACGTTTTCTCGAAGACTCTCAGAGGCTTATTTACAGCAGGTCCACCAGTGTTAAAGGGCATCACAACACAACAAAGCAATGGGACCCTAAATGGAATCTGTGCCTTGGCTGAGCCGCCCCAAGCCTCAGCCCCACAGGAGGCTCCTTTGAGCAATGCACACACATTGCCTGGCTGTGCTTCAATTCTGACAAACAATGTTCTGAGACGTTAGCATTCAGGGGGGTCTAACGGGAGCCTACGAGGGCTTCTGAAGAGGAAGTGCATAATTTGGCAGGAGCTGGCAATTAGAAGTTTCCATTTAAAACAATTAAAGTCACCATCAATATACTGTGTAGATTCCTATCAACAACTATCAGTTTATTTCTGGTGTCTGTTTTCCAGTTGCAACTCTACTCCTTAAAAAGAATAAATCAAAAAAGACCCCACAATATCAACAACAAAACATTAAAAAGTGACATTATGTACATAAATACTGTGTATGAACTGTAGAGAAAAGACAAACCTTCCAGGAAAATGAGGAAAAAAAACAACTTAGGTCAAGTGTTAACAGGGCTAACATAGAAAACTGTGTTCAATAGGTTATATGTATTCAATGTAACAATTAAAATATAATTTGTGAAATTAAGGAAGGGGCAGGAGAGGGAAAACAGCAAGAGAGAAGAAAATGAATTGGAAAACTACGGCCGTTCAACTCAGAAGGCCCACAGAATATTCAAGTAACGGAAGGGTTAAAACCCCACATATGAATTCATTTTACAAGAACACACTGATGCTGCTGTTTTTCAAGCCTGTGGCAGAGCCTGTCACCTAGCAGAGGGGCCAGGCCCACCTGTGTGGACCCCACTAACCACAAGTCACTCGGGGGCTGCGTTTCCACCTCTGCTTCAACCCTCCCTCAATGCGTGTCTACTGATGACCTTGGGTTTGGCTTAGGGTCCTCTCAGATTTTCAGATTGTTTTCTTGGGGAAAATTATTTGCTTTGTAGAATTCTATCGCTAGGCCAATCACCAATCCCTTTTTCATAATGATTGATATGTTCTGGTATACCAGAAGAAACAGAGTCTCAACTGCCTCTTAAGGCAGAGCAGAACCCGCGACTTCATGAGCTCCAGAGAAGGGCTGGAGAGGCAGGCCGGAGCAGCGACCTCCCCCTGCCCTCAGTGGGCAGGCCGCTTTGGGCCTGGTGAGGCCTCTCCAATCCCCAGCCTCAGTGCCACCTGCCCTCTGTTCTTCCCTCAATCAATCAGAGGGCAAATGAGAAAGTGACAGGTGGCAGTGATTGAAAAACAGCAATTTGCCTTTGAAAAAGGTGCTCTTTGAAAAAAAATTTTTTTGAGGTTTGAATTTTTTAAAAATAAAAAATGATCTTGCCATCCAAATCCACACACACACACACACACACACACACACACACACACACACACACACGCACACAACACACACGAAAAAACTCAAACCCTGCATGAGCCAGGAACAGTAAAATGACAAAATATTATAAAATTAACGATAAAGTGCACGTTCCTCACATATCACACCGCCCTTCACAAACATTTCTCTTAGAAAACCGTGTGTGCAGGCTCAGGATCACATGGTGTTATAGAAGGGGTTGGTTGTCCGTTTTTTATCATTTGCTCTTTTCAGTCTCCTAAGGGGGTGAGTTCTGCCGTGTTGCTGGCGGGGTGCCACGGCCAGCCCTGGAGCGGGGCCTGTACACTGCAGACCCTGTGTCTGTAGCAAAGGAAGGCCTGCTTCAGAACTAGTCAATTCTGGTCTTGCCCTAGGGAGCAAACACTGCTGGCTGTACCCAAACTCTTTGGCATACTGCACAAGGGGCCTCTCCACTGGTTTGCTCTGCACAATACACTCTGTTGTTTTGAGTTGCTCTACGAAATACTTGGTGGGCTGTGGGTTCTGGTGGGCACCTGGGCTTTCTGAGGGCTCCTGGGCCATCAAGGCATGCATGCCTGAGTCTGTTCTGATGAAGGGCTGAAGCAATTTGAGATGAGGGGATTCCGAGGAGACAAGCTCTCGCTCTGCTAAGTAGTCTTTACAAAGGTCCAGGTAACCCAACTTGGCAAGAGAAGCCGAGCGCCTCATTTGTGATGTTTTGGTGACCCCTCCCTGGAAGATCACTCGAGACTCAATTTCTTTAGTGCGCTCCTTCACTACACCAGGGCTGTGGCTGAGATTTCTTATATTTTCACTACTAGAGCTATGTGGGATTCGACAGGCTTCAGGTGACGATGACGGGTCCAGTTTTTTCTGTGATACCCCAACATTGTCCCCAAGTTTGTTAATTAAACTTAGGTCTTCATTACTTAACTGAGAGAACTTGTGTGCCGTTCCACTGCTACCTACAAGGAAGCCCTGCTGGCCGTCTTCCCAGCTAACCTGCTCTGTGGACGGCTCGCTGTCTGTGGTGCTGCTCCGCTCTGTGCAGCCTTCCAGGTGAACCACAGACTGGGGATACAGGTAATCCAAGTTGGCGGATGCTATGTGGGTACTGCAACTGACCAAAGGTGCTGCTTTCTCCAAGGGTACTGAAGGGCTGTTTCCCTTGTCTTCAGGGCTACTTAGGATGGGGGTTGGGTCAGTGAGCCTGTCATACTCGGAGGAAGAGTGAGGCAGAGGTAGCACTTGGGGATGCAGGGGAACCTGGCTGGGGTCCAGAGTCCTGTTGAGATTTTCATCCAGCGCACAAAACATAGCGACAGGCCTCTCCATCGTCACCTTCCTCAGTCCTTGTTTTTCACCCTCTTTGCTGGGTGCTGTTTCACCTCCTGGCTCAGTGGGATCAAGTGATGTAACTGTTTGTGTGTACTCGATGATTTCTATTCTCTTGGGAAGGGGAAGAGGGATGGCCTGTATCTCGAATCCCTGGTTTGGAATCACAGTCCTCTGCTTCTTTATATCTCCTTCCTGCTTCTTAGTTCCAGTGTCTGACCCTCGGCAGTCCTGAGGTGCTTGCAAGGGATGACTTTCCAGCAGCTCAGGGGCCGGAGCAGTGGCATTATGCTCAGCATGGGATAGTGGTCCAGCTTCCGCCCCACTCAGTTTCCCTTTCCCCTTGCTCATCTCTGCTTCTCTGAGGGGAAATGAATGTTCTGGGGTGGTTTCATCACTTCTCCATTTTGGCATTAGGTCTGCTACAGAAGAATCGTTCTTAGAGTTTTTGCGATTGGATAATGTGGTACCTGCAGAGGCAGTGCCATGGTGCTCCTGCTCCTGTCGCAAGCGCTCTTCAAACTCCAGGGTGGCTCGCTTCACAGACCCAGGGCACCACTTGGCACCAGGCTGCATCCCTGGGCCCCAGTCCTGTTCTCCCTCACCTGGTTCCTCTTCTTCCAAGTCTACTGTGGATGAGTGTGTGGCTGGACAGCCTTCTGAGTTGCACTTCCCTGATTCTTCGGCTAGTTCAGGCTGGTCTGCATACAAACTCTCGTCTTGCTCCAAATGTCCAGCTTTGTTCTCAGGGGCCTGTGCCCTCTCCAGAGGCAGCTCTTGGATGGTGTTCTTCTTTGGTGTATGGCATGGGTTAGAGAGTATGTCTCCTTTTAACTGACCCTGCCCAACTCCTTGACGAATGGACTCAATTTCAGTGACAATTTCTTTGACTGAAATTGCATTTTCTGAGTGAGATTGCATGATGGTGTCTGGGCTGACAAGTTCTGAGACTGCCTAAGAAGAGAAAATAGTGAGATGATTATGGCAAATTGTGGCTAGTATTTCACTTAGTAACCTCTAATCCAAGAGAGCCTGTCTATCTATGAGAACATAAATTACGGGTACCAGGTGCACAGGCTCACTGTGTTGTCAGACCATGGAAACAAAACAAGACTCATCATTAACGCCAGGAGAAAATTCATTATAAGGTATATCACTGTTTACTAGATTTTGTTCTGTTTACTCAAGCAACATTTTAATCAAGGACTTTGAAAACTTGCAAATAGCTATGGGGATTTATAATCCATATTTTCATAGTATCGTGAGCCTCCAGGACTTAGACCATGAAGAGGTGAATGGAACCTTTCCTAGCTGGCTTATTAACTTCTAATGTGATAGGAACTTATTCAGTGGTGACCACAGTTCTTTCAATATGCCTAGTATAAGATAGGGCCATCAAGATGGCTGTGGCTGTTATCTGATGTCTGATTTGAAGAGTTACTGCTCCTTTCTCTCATTAGCTTTTACCACATCATCGTTCCTTCTAGCTGGGAGAATTTGCTTTGTATCTGACCTCACAATCTCTAAATTTCTTTTTCTTTTAAGCTTTTTTTCTTTTTTTTCTTTCTGAGACACGTTTTCTCTGTGTAGCCCTGGCTGTCCTGGAACTCACTCTGTAGACCAGGCTGGCCTCAAACTCAGAGGTCTGCCTGCTTTACTTCCCTAGTGCTGGGATTAAAGGCACTAGTATACCACTACCAGCCTCTTTTAAGATTTTTAAGTCTTCTGTGTAGTGTATGAATGTTTTGCCTGCATGCATGTGTACCATATATGCATATCTAGTGCTTGTAAAGGTCAGAAGAGGACATCAGGTCCCCTGGAAACAGAATTATGAACAGTTATGAGCAACCACATAGGTGCTAGGAATTGAACCCAGGTCTGCAAGAACAAGTGCTCTAAACTGAGAAGCCATTTCTCCAGCCCTTTCTTTTTTGAGACAGAACTCACTACATAGACCAGGTCTTGGACTCAAAGAGATCTGCCTGTCTCTGCCTCTCTAGTACTGAGATTAAAAGCATGTACCTGGCAACAATCCCTAAATTTCATGTGGCTCTTTCTGGGAAAGGTATCATTGGCTTGTCAGCCATGGCTTGGACTCAGCCATGGCCCTCAGCAACCTTAGGACCCTGATCTCTCATATTTTACCTCTTTACTGGTAACAATTCCCATGGATTGAGAACAGACACCCCCAAACCCAGAAAAAAAAAAAAAACAAGTTCCACTGCAAAAAAAGTATTAACTTCAAAAACTAGAAATGGCCCTCCTTCAAGTCAGAGCATTATCATTATCAGCATGGTTTGTTAACATTTTATATAAGACTTCAGAACAATATTTCCTCAGGAATTGTGCTGGTCTTTCTCCTTCAAAGAGTCTTAGTTGGTATAAACTAAAAAGGTCAGTCTTGCCTTTGGGAGAAATCTGCCAGGACATCAAGCAGAACTGGTGACATCTTGGCAGAACTGGTGAGCCTGGTATGTGCACGGCCATGGAAGGAGTACTCATATGACCAAGGGCTCAGTGGGAAGGCTATTTCTGTCTGCTACTGCACTGACTGGTCCATAAAGAGAGCCTAAACTTCTGACTTCCCATAGAAACACAACAAAGGCAGAAGACAGAAGTGGAGGCAAGAGTTGTTTTGGGTGGTTGAGGAAAAGAAATGACGTATGAAATAAGGTAGAAATCATGAGATCTCAGGTATCTATCCAGGGCTGTTAGTACCAAGCTCAGCTGGTAAAACTCTCTCCTGGTATACACAGGGCCTTGTGTTCAATACCCAGTACTGCAAAATAAATACATCACAAAAATATAATCAGGTCCATTAAGATTATTAGGAGAAGTTTTGTATGTTAGAGTAAATCTAAGAGTTTGTTTCAAAACAAACAGACAAACAAAACAAAACAAAGCAACTCTTTTGATTATCTACGGTATTTCCTCCTACTTCTCATATGGTTCATAAGAAATCATATATTGCCAGGCATGGTGGTACATGCTTTTAATCCCAGGGCTTGAGAGGCAGAGGCAGGCAGATAACTAAGTTTGAGGCCAGCCTGGTCTACAGAGTGAGTTCCAGGAAAGCCAATGCTACACAGAGAAACCTTGCCTTGAAAAACAAAACAAAACAAATCATATGCCACTTAGGAATCTTAGGATACTGTCTGCTCCCAAATTCACTCTCCCAAATCATCTCTTGACTCTTGAGCACCACAGGACTGGAGATAAATTCATAAATGTTATTAACAGCATCACTGAACTCAGCATGGGCATCTGCTGCTACTCCAGCAACTATTTGCACATGTTTAGCTTGTAAACTTTCTGAGATAAAATGTTTCTCAAATAAATCCATCTTCTCAGAGACAGATCTCACTCAGGCAGCACTATGGCATTTCATCATTGCTGAGATTTGATCTGAGCCCCAGGGGTCCACAGAAAGGACCCCCCCTTTGCTTAGTCAGGACATTTGTTTTGACTCATTCTCACCTTTGTTACCCCTTTCAGAAATGCTCCAACAGGGGATAGAGAGATGGCTCAGCAGTTAAGGGCACTTGTTACTTTTGGAGACCACCTGGGTTTGATTCCTAGCACCCACACAGTGGCTCACAACTCTAGTTCTGGGGGAGCTGAAGCCCTCTTCTGACTTCTGTGGGCACCAGGCATACATGTGGTACACACATATACATGCAGGCAAAATATTTATACACATAAAATAAAATAAATCTAAAACGACACCAAAGCCTGAAAAGATAAAATCCTTAAAAAAAGCACCCTACGTTTTAAAGGAAGATCTCAGCTCGATTGTTTCACTGTTTACTAGTGAAATCTTTACTAACATCCAAGAGAGTCAAGGGGCTGAAGAAATGGCTCAGTGGTTAAGAGCATGTATAGGGATGACAGCTCAGTCCCCAGCACCTGTGGTGGGTAGCTCACAACCCCTGTACTCAAGCTCTAGGGGAATCCGATCACTCTGACCTCCCTGGGCACCTCCTCTCATGTGAATATGCCAACACATATACATATAATAATAAAAAAGAAGTTAGGGCGGTAAGCTCAGTGGAACACTGCTGGTTTAGCAAGAGTGAGGCCCCCCCCCCCCACAGAAGTTAACACAGCAGAATTTTCAGTAGTTTCTTTGGTGAGAATTTCATTAAACAGAAACCATAAAGCAGTTTTACCTTTGACTGGTCCTCATCCACTGAAGATTCTTCAGATGCATGGGGAGTATTACTCAAAGAGCTGCTTCTCTGGTCATCAGCTGCCATTTCGGAAGGCGTTACTTCTAACATTGACAGGCGACAACCCTCACTCCTTCCTCCACCTAGTTCTTCTGTCCTTGAGTGGGAAAAAGATCGAGACCGGGTTTCTTGAGAAAGCTCTACAAATTTCTCAAGGGCACTAAAGAAATCAATACGATCTGTACTAAAATCGGAGATGGCAGCTTGGCAGCTGGGTTGGGGGCTTGGTGACTCCGGATCAGGTGACATGGGGAGGTCTTTCAGTCGCGATGTCAACTCTTCCATTGGCAGTAAGTGGACACTCATGTCTGCCTTCAGTGCATCTGTCTCCAAATCTTCCACTGCTAAGTCTGGGAACTCATTGGCCACTTCAGAGGCCTGTCCAGGTTGCAGTAAGGCTTTAGATGCGTGGCAATTGTCAAGAGGAAATTTTGATTCATTGAGACAACACCCTGATGAGCATCCATTGATGTCATTTAAGTTTAATTCATCTTCAATCTGTCCGGCATGATAGTCCTGTGACGAAAACTCCAAGCAGATGACTCTTTCTTTGGTACAAAGCCCTTTCTGATTTGCATCTTGTGGAGCCACATGCTCCACAAAGACAGGCGGCATGGCTGCAAGGTTCTCCACAGTCTTTACCTCAGCAATCTGGTCTGCTGAAGTGGTCATCTCCTTCTTGTTGAGCTCGAGCCCAGGTTTGCAGATGGGTTCGTGGTGGTCTGAGAGGTCACTATCTGAATGAGATCTCCAGAGTTTGTTATGCCGTTGTTTGCTGTGGATGACACATACAGGAAACACGTTACTTTGGTTTGTGACAACAGTCAACATCCTTCCAGGAAATCACAGCCAGAGAAACCTCAATCACCTGCAAAATGCCTTGCTACTATTCAATGGACCAAGACAATAAACACATCAAAATGTGCACAACTTAACAGGAGCAAAATCAAACAAAGCAAACAACAATACATTGCTGAGACTAATTTTTTTGTCCCTGTTGTTTTGAGACAGGGTCTCACTACATAGCCTTGCTGACCTGGAACACACTATGAGGATCACAGAGCTCCCTCTGCTTCTGCCTCTGAGTGTTGAGTTCTGATTTTTTTTTTTTGTAATCAGATTGATGATAGCCAAAATTGTTAACAACCATTGTTGACAAGTTCTTTCATGGTGTTGGTGAGAGTGTGAACTATAGACTTTAAATTACTTTTTAATTGCATTTACTGTTTGTGCCATACCATGGCATACAAGTGAAGGTCAGAGGACAACCTGGGAGAGTTGGTTCCTCCTTCCAGCACCTGGGGATTGAACTTGGTGCTTAGTAGCAAGCGTTTTACCTGATGGGGCCTCTCACTGGTCCTGCAGGCTTTCTTTTAAGAGTCAAGTGTGGCAATAGCTCTCCAGATTTAACCCTTAAAAATAATCAGTTTTTCCTGTTATACGTTTTCTTGGATAAATACTTTAAGGGCGTGTATATATACATATGGATATTTACTATAGCATTGTCTGTTGTATTAAAAAAATGAAACACCAAAAAGAAAAGTGGATTTATTTAAACTTAAGGCAGGTCTGGAAAAACGGTTCAACTGGTAAAGAGCTTGCCATACAATTGGCAAGCTCCATGTTCAGTGAGAGACCATGTCTCAGCAGGGTGAAGAAGTGACTGAAGAAGACATCCTGCACTGACTTGTGGCCTCTGCACGCACATGTGCACACATATCGGCACACACACAGAAACACATGCATACATACATAAATACAAAGAAAAAAGAAAACTACAGGCCATATAACTATATGCTATAAGGTATAAGGTTGTTAAAACTGTCAGACATTGGGGGCTAGAGAGATGGCTTAGTGGTTAAGAGGACTTTCCACTCCGCCAGAGGACCCAAGTTCTGTTCCCAGCACCTATATCAGGGGTTCACAACTGTCTATAACTCTAGCGCCAGGGGAATCAGATACATCTGACCTCTCTGGGCATCTGCACACATCATATACTCTCACACAGACATATATACATAATTGAAAATAATAAAAATGGGGCTGGAGAGATAGCTCAGTAGTTAAAAGTACTGGATTCTCTTCCAGAGGACCTGGGTTTGATTTTCAGTCCCTACATGGTGATTCACAACTGTCTGTTAAGAGGATCTGATGTCCCCTCTGGCACCTATCTACACAAAATAATAATAATAAAATAATTTATTTTTGTTACTTTTAATTATGGGTGTGTGTGTATGGGGTATGTGACTGTGACTGCAGGTGTCCACAGGGGCCAGAGATATTGGATCCCCTAGAAATGGAGTTACAGGTTGTTGTGAGCTACTTAATATGGGTGCTGGGAACCAAAGTCAGATCTTCTGGAAGAGCAGTAAGTGCTCTTAGTCCCCGAGCCATTTCTCCAGCCCTCCAAATAAAATATTAAAAAATAGAAACATTTTTTGTTAGTCATTTCAGTGGACTGATATCTGAAGTATACGGTTAAGTGGAAAAGTAAGTTTTACATGTTAGAGTAAGAATGGGGAAAAAAAAATCTAGAGGAACATCATTTGGTAGGTGATTCCTTTAAGTTAGGTAGAAATCATTCTAGGGTAAGCTATTACTCTCTGCTTCATTATTTGTCTAAATTTTGAATTAAAAAAATGAGCATGTTGGGCTTGGCTGTAGCCCAACAGAGGACTGGGGTTCAGTTCCTAGCACCCACAGGGTAGTTCACAACCACCTGTAACTCCAGTTCCAGGAGATCTGATGCCCTCTTCTGGCATCCAAAGGCACATGGGCACCAGGCACATTTGTGGTGCCCAGACATACATGCAGGCAAAACATCATACACAGAAAATCAGATAAGTAAATCTACTCTCTTGTGGGAGTCTGCTGGAGTCCAGCTCTGACCTGCTCCCACCTATCGAAGGGTTCTTGTGGGGAGGAGAGAGGAATGAGGAAACATTAGGTAGAAACATAGTAAGAGATGATAAGAAAGACAGAGACATAGGATAGTTTTGGGAGGGCCCTGGGTCAATACCCAGTTGCCCCGAGGTTTATTCAAAAGGGCTTTTTATAATATGCCAAGGAGAGAGGCAAAAGATCTCCCCCTTACAAGATCAAAGCACACCATACAGCCAAGTGTAGACCCTTCCAAACACCTGGTAGCCACGCCCCTGGCTAAATCATCCCATTATGCAGCCCTGCTGGGTAAAGCAAGCCCATATTCTCTGACCCTGTGTAAAGTCTCACTAGATAGCCTCTGTGGGCTCTCACACTCTCTTCAAGACTCAGGGATCTACGTGGAAAGGAGGCAGAAAGATTGAAAGAGCTAGAGGAAGTGGATGACTTCAAGAAAAGGTATTCTAGTCACAACAGGGCTGATATGCATATGAACTGCACAGAGACTGTGACAGTACACACAGACCTGCACAAATTCAAACCAGATTAAACCTCAGCACAGAGAAAGGGATGTGGACGCAAAGTCTTAACTAAGAAGCTATTTATAATTGATATTTGCTGGGAAATGGAAAATCAATTTTCTCCACTAGGGTGTCACTGGATATATCAACTGTACTCCAGGGCAGGCCCAACACAAAATGGATGCCACGATTTTTGGGGGTGCTTTTTGTTTTGTAACTTGTCTTACTGTTTTTTTGTTTGTTTTGATCTATGCTTTTTTTCTTTTTTGAGAGGGAAAGAAAGGCTGGTGCAAATGTGGGAGAATAGTGATCATGATTGCTCTTTTTAAGACTTATTTTTATTTGTGAGGGTGTCCATGGAGGCCAGAAGAAGAGTTAGATCTCTAGGAGGTGTTGTCATAGGAGGTTGTGAGCTACCTAATATGGGTGCTGGACACCAAACTTGGGTTGTTGAGCCATCTTTGCAGCCCCAAGGTGATCAATCTTCTTTGTTTTTTTTCTGGTATTTAAGACAGGGCCTTTCTGTGCGGTCCTGGCTGTCCTGGAACTCACTGTGTAGTCTAGGCTGGCCTTGGACTCACAGAGATCCATCTGCCTCTGTCTCCTGAATGCTGGGGTTAAAGGCATGTGCCACCATACCTGGCTAAGGTGATCATTCTTAAGTTAGAAAATTAAGGTATCCTAGTACATCTGGAGAGAGTGATCCATTACAGAATGAAGAGGATGAATATAAAGGTCACGCCTTTTCCAAAAGATCTTAGAAGTTGATGAGACAACACTTGAAAAAACACGTGGGCCAAAGAGAGTTCTTCACGAACTCAAAGACCACTGCATAGTCATCCTTTGGTTACTTCATGAAGTAAAGTCTGAGGTGACGATGAGATTCACTTCAAACTACATGCTTATAGGAAGCACAATCCCCAAAGCTCCAGCCAAAACTTTTCAGCTGCCTGTATGGTTGGTCAGGATCACCTGCCCAGAGATTAGCTCTTTCAGTATGGTGCTTGGCAGTCCCCATGATTCATAAGCAGACAAAGAGTTACCTAACTTCTGGGTGGAAGGGAAACTCAGCCTCAAACAACTTGCCCTGGGCTTGGGGCCACACAGGTTCTGCTGAGTCACATGCCTACACTGATATGACCCTATTTCTTCTCAACTCTGCACCTGCTCTCCATTCCCTCTACAGTATGCTGCTTGGGAGGGGCGCTCTGACTCAGGCCTTCACAGCAGAGGGGTGCTTTCCCTTGTAGGGAACTGCTCAAGTCTGTTTATGAAGACAAGCTTAATCGCTTTGCTGGGTGCACAGTGGAGTTTTTACCCTTTTCAAGCCGCATGACCTCCAGCCACCCCTAGGAGGAGACAACATATCACACATCTCAAATAAAGTGAGAGGTGCCCTGTGGGGCAAGCTGACTACTTTGGGTAAGTGTGGACTAAACTATATTATTTCCAACCAAGGCCAGTTTGCTTCCTATGAAAGCTTCTTTTCTTAGATCTGGATGTCTTTGTTCCCAGGCCTAAATACAGCTGTTTCCTAATTTCTATACTGTCACCTATCATGAGGTTGTTCAAACCTGTCCTCTTCCACACCACAGGAGGATCATGTGACTGTGATCATGTGACTGAGGAGACAGCTTAGAGGGTAGCTGGTCTTAGCCATCTAACAGCATAAAACAGCAGCTGACTCTATTAGCCAACAAACAAACAAGAAGTTTCCATGATCTCAAGAATCCCTCAAAGTATAATTTTTTTTTGTTTTTGTTTTTTGAGACAGGATTTCTCTGTGTAGCTTTGCACCTTTCCTGGAACTCACTCTGTAGCCCAGGCTGGCCTCGAACTCACAGAGATCCGCCTGGCTCTGCCTCCCGAGTGCTGGGATTAAAGGCGTGCACCACCACTGCCCGGCAGAGCCAGGCGGATCTCTGTGAGTTCGAGACCAGCCTGGTCTCCAAAGCGAGTTCCAGGAAAGGCGCAAAGCTACACAGAGAAACCCTGTCTCGAAAAACCAAAAACTTGCAAATTACTTATCAGTCAGGACTAGAGCGATGACTCAGTGGTTAAAAACATGTTTTGCTCTCAGAGGACCCAGGTTCAATTCCCAGCACTCACATGATGGTTCACAACCATCCATAACTCCAGTTCCTCTTCTGACCTCCATGGGGACCAGGCATGCATGTGGTACACATACATATATGTAGGAAGAACACTTATACATAAAATGAATAAATCTAATACAATAAAAAATTATCAGTCAAAAGGGAATATGAGATGGAAATTATGCTAATGAATGTAAACAGCGAATGTTTCAGAGGAAGTGGCTAACATCACAGCCTGATGCCCAGCAGGGACTTCCTTCTGTTCCTGGAGGAGTGAGCATCAGAAAATACTCCACTGGGGCTTGGGTACACAACTGACACTACTTATAAAAGAGAAAGAAAAAAAATCTAATCCGAAGATGGGTCTGAAGTGGAGTGAAGGCAGCTCTGGACACAGTCCCGTTATTACCATCACTGTGAAAGGGCCCCACCTCCACATGCTCCCTGTGACCCACACTCTCCACCCTCCATGGGGGCTGCCTCCCTCTTGAATTCTGTGCTTATCATTCCCTTTCTTTTCCTTAAAATGTTGCTGCAGCTGTTTTCCTCTCTCTCTCTCTCTCTCTCTCTCTCTCTCTCTCTCTCTCTCTCTCTCTCTCTCTCTTTTGTAAATGAGTCTTACTACATAGCCCTGGCTGTCCTGGAACTCACTATGAAGACCAAGCTGGCTTTGAACTCACAGAGATCGGCCTACCTCTGCTGAGATTAAAGGTATGCCCACCAAGCCGGGCGATGGTGGCGCACATCTTTAATCCCAGCACTCGGGAGGCAGAGGCAGGTGGATCTCTGTGAGTTTGGGGCACCAAAACTACACAGAGAAACCCTGTCTTGGAAAAAAAAAAAAAGAGAGAGAGAGGTATGCCCACCACATCCGAACCTAAAACATCATTTTGGTTAACATGTTTTCAAGCTCCATCACTGTATGTAAATGTATTTTCATAAAGTGAAATAAATGTGTCAAAATTAATTTATCCATATGGTTGACAAACAGTGTTGGCTACTATAAACAATCCTACCAGGGACATTCTTGTGGCTGGTATACACTTCAGTTTATCAAAGTTGTTATATGACAGGAGTAGAATACATGGGTCATAGAGCATGTGTGCACCACTGGTTTTACTGGTAACACTAGACTGCTTTCCAGTGAGGCTCTGGAGCCAGTGTACTCTAACGCTTTGACACCGATAGTGTCAATGTACAACATTAGACCATATCTATTATTTTAAACTGTTAACTTTTAATCCAGCTGACCCCCCCCCCCCACTCCTATTCTAGGCAGGCCAAGTAAATAAACAAGTTGCCAAAAAAGAACTTCAGAGCTGGCCTGTGGCCCAGATGATGCAACCATGTCTCAGATCTCCCCTCCCCTGAGTGGCCTCTGACCTGATTTTGGATTCATGTAAATACAGACACACATATGACTGGTCCACTCTGGGCAAAAGTTTAGTGTTTTTTTTTTTTTAATTAGATGAGCAGGAAAGAAACATAAATGACAAGATGTATGATACACTCCATTCTCTTGCCTCTGCTTTCTTGTTATATGTTAGGTGAAAGCATCAACTCTTAGAAATTTATACAGAGAAAAACAGCGCTAGAGGTGTAAGACCAGGAAAATGAGACTCACGGTGATTTCTTTCTAGGGTACTAAGAAAAACACTGGGCATTTCTGTGAGCTGTGCATGATCCTGGATAGTTTTGATTATTTAACTAGAAAGCTATTAAGAAAAAATCCTTTTAAGACACAACTAGGCTCGGCTATCACGGGACCAGAAAGCCATGTCCTTTCATTTTAGGCTCCCTGCTGCTAGCTGGCTGTCTACCTACACTGCTCTTCACCAGGCAGCCAGGGTAAAGAGAAAGCCCTGTCTCCTCTGGCCCTCATGACCAGGTTCTTCAATAATCAAAATGGACGTGTCTGAGGACATGAGGCACAAACTCTCCTAGCTGACACTTAGCTTCTCCTCCCCTCCCCCCGACTGGAACCTCATACCATAGACACATGGTCCAGCTCACAAATGGTAGGCTTGAAACTTGAACCTGTCTGACAGAACACAAGCCTGGCAGACTATGATCAGAATACAGAATGACAGAGAGAGCTGCTGGCAGTTTAATGGAGCTTCAGCACTTGTTCTGCCTATTACCACCCCACAACTATAAAAACAGAAAAAATAAATCCAGTATGAAAAATACCAGTAGTTTAATGATGCCATCCTTTTTAGGTCTTCCTGGGGAAGAGTAAATCAGCCTTTTCTAAGCTATCAATGGTATTTTGAAGGCTATAAGAAGTCCTTTGCGTTTCAGAGGACTGACATGGGGCCTGTGCCCTCATGCTCCCATTTTACTGTAGTCAATTCAGATGTTACTACCCAGAAATGCATTAGGAGGCCCCACACCAAGCTCTCTCCAACTGACAGCTGCCACTCCAGCTAATGCCCAATGCTGCTCTGAGTAACTGCAGCTGCAGGATGCTGGGGTCACAATTCTAACTCTTTGAGAGCCACCTTGTGTGTCCTAGGATATGAAATACAGAACAAAACAAAAAAAACAGTTAAGAAATATAAGACCCAGGACAGGAAATGGAATTTCTTAGAAACTGAGTAGGATTTTTCTAGGGATTCGATTCTTCTGGTTTCCTAAGCTATACAGCCTGGTAGAGCCTTAGATGGCCACAGGAGTCTGAGGAATCCATTTTCTTTGCTGCTACTTTATTTGCTGAGACAGGATCTCATGTAGTTCGGGCTGGCCTCACACTTACTATACAGCCAACTTCTGATCCCCTGCTATCTCCTCCCCAGAGCTGGGAGTACAGTGACTCTCCACCAGGCCTGGCTCTTCACTGCTCTTCTCTTCTCTTTCTTTCTTTCTTTCTTTCTTTTTCTTTTTTTTTTTTTTCCGGAGCTGAGGACTGAACCCAGGGCCTTGTGCTTGCTAGGCAAGCACTCTACCACTGAGCTAAATCCCCAACCCCCTCACTGCTCTTCTCAACAGGCAGATCCCAGTGGAGGACTTTAGGGTCAGCAAGAATCTACTGGACCCGACTCACTTGCAGTTAGCCTACAAGTACCAAAGTTTCGACCGAATACATCATGGACTAAGACTACAAGAAAGAGGTGGAAGGCAGGATTTTTATGTCTCCAGTTTTTCCTCTCTGCAAAGTCACCTCAGGCTGTGTCCCTCTGACCCAAAGGTCATTGCTTGTCTTTGAAGGTATCTTTCTCTACATGAGTCTCAACTTTCAGGCTATGGTAAATGTTCTCTCTCTTGAAGCTTAAGAACTATTACCAAACAGCCTAGTCGTGGAAGGTCCACTTTTGTAAATAATTCACCTCTAACACCTTCTTTAAATAACCCTAACCTGAGCAAGCTGTTTCTTGTTGAGACCCTCAGTAATGAAGGTATTCTATTATTTGCAGCCAAAAGCAGCCCAAGTGATATCCCTAACCTGGACATCACAAGAAATGCCAGGAACACTTCCCATCCCAGTTTTTGGGGGAGTTAATGTGCTTGTGATGTTGGAAGGGTGATTAATGTCAATGAAGAGGGAATAAATAACATATGAACATATGCTTCTCTGGTAACCCCAGAGATAGGAGATGAGAGACAACCCTTAATACACAGTGGTATGAAAAATGAAAAGAATAAATCAAGCACTTGGGAGATAAGGCAGGAGGATTAGGTGCTCAAGGCTAGCCTTGGCTACATAGTAAGTTCTGGGCTAGCCTGTGGTATGTGATAGCCTGTCTTAAAAAAAGAGTGTTGTTTTGTGAAAAAGAAAATACAGAGAACATTTTTTTTTTTTCAGGGATGGAACTCAGGTTGTCAGCTTTGAGCAACAAGTACTTTACCTGCTAAGCCATCTCACTTGCCCTGTATTATTTCTTTTCTTTTTGGTTCTTCTGAGACAGGGTTTCTCAGTGTAGCCCTGGTTGTCCTGGACTCATGCTGTAGACCAGGCTAGCCTTGAACTCAAGAGATCTGCCTGCTTCTGCCTCCCAAGTGCTGGGATTAAAGGCGAGCGCCACCACCTCCTGGTTCAGAATGAACATTTTTATTCCAAAGTCTACAAGGGAGACTGACATCTTGAATTTTTTTTTTTTTTTTGAGACAGGGTCTCTCTAAGTAGCCCTGACTATCCTGGAGCTTGATATATAAACCAGGTTGGCCTTGAATCTACGGAGACCTGCCTGCCTCCAAGTGCTGGAGTTGAAGGCATGTATCACCTCTCTCAACTTCATCTTTTTTTTTCCTTTGGTTTTCTGAGACAGGGTTTCTCTGTGTAGCTTTGGAGCCTGTCCTGGATCTCCCTCTGTAGACCAGGTTGGCCTTGAACTCAGAGATCCATCTGCCTCTGTCTCCCAAGTGCTTGGATCAAAGGCATGCGCCACCACTGCATGTCCTCAACTTCATCTCGATGTTTTAATTTTACAGATGGCGGTCAGGTGAGGACTAAAAACATGAAGTAATTCTGAAGGCTGCAGCAAAGGGGTGAACCAGGAATAGAAAACAGATCTAATGATGCAAATTCTGTGGTTTTTTTTTTTTTTGGTTTTTCGAGACAGGGTTTCTCTGTGTAGCTTTGCGCCTTTTCCTGGAACTCACTTGGTAGCCCAGGCTGGCCTCGAACTCACAGAGATCCGCCTGGCTCTGCCTCCCGAGTGCTGGGATTAAAGGCGTGCGCCACCACCGCCCGGCTCTGTGGTTTTTTTTTTTTTCTCTCTGGAGTTTGCCCTCCCTTTATGAATCAAGCTCAGGAAGTCAGGATGGAACAGAAGAAGAAAGGAAAAGGGAAGAGGAAGTGTGATTTTCTGGTTTATTCTGCCCTTCACAACCTCATTTAAGATTTTTCTGAAATTCCTTTAACATCTAAGAAAAACCACACTGGAGGGAGGGGGTTCTGGGGGAGGGGAACCAACCCAATAGCTTGCAGTAGCCTGGGATTCCAGAATAAATACTGAAGTTGGCAGAACATGTAGTATCCTTCCTCTCAGTAGGTCACATGAGGACATTGCCTAATATCCGTTATGTGTGTTGTGTGTGTCTGGGAACATACAATATTTATGTTCTCCTCAAACGCTTAGGTACCTTTTTCTTGTGCCAAAAAGATTTTCTGTGTCCTACCTTCTGATTTAATCTAAAAGTGACATCAAAAACTGGTCCTAAAGACTTAGAACTTCTTAGAAACAGAGGAGGATTGAGTATTCTCCCAGACAAAGGCTCAGATGAAATCATTCCAAATGCTGAGTAAATGGGAGGGGTTTTTAGTGGAAACCATAATGCTACGTTGTGGTCACATTTTCACAATTCTTTGGGGGCTGGGAGGGTGGCCCCTCTGCCTGGATAGGCTGGAAGGCTATTAACATTCTCTTCTGTGGAAACACAGCCCAGATTTGAGAGTCAAGACCAAGTCATGAGACTCGCTGGAGTCAAACCCTGGCACCAGCAGCAACTGCTTTTAGACAGCTGTGCCATTACCCTAAACCACAGCCTAGAACATGCTCACAGGGAAAACAGACCAGATCTGCTGTCACCCTAAAAACATAGCCTAGAGCATGCTCACAGGGAAAACAGACCAGATCTGCTGTCACCCTAAAAACACAGCCTAGAGCATGCTCACAGGGAAAGCAAACTAGACCCATCAAGTCAGAGAATTTCAGCACGTGACAGCTCAACAAAATGGTCCTCAAGTCATGTAATATCTGACACAAGCGCAGATGACGATTTTAACCCCTAAAGGTAGTGAAATCACTCATTTTAACATCAACTACCCAATTATTACTGAAAACAGTTGTCTCTCATTGATACAGGAAACGACTGGAGACAGTGTGGGTAGAAAGGAAGGCCGAAACAGTAGTTTTTGTGGGAAAGTATCAAAATGCATGACAAAGCAAAGCCTAGAGAAACAGGTAAGGCAGCCTTGACTATTATTTGTGGGTACTGAATCTAAGGTGTTTTTCCTTTGTAATTTTTTCAGTTTCACACAGCACATATATAAAATTTGATTAAAGATTTGTGTGTGTGTGTGTGTGTGTGTGTGTGTGTGTGTGTGTATGTGTGTTTTTAAAGAGTGAGCTGTTTTTGGGTATAACCCTCAAATGGGGTAGTACACAGCTGGTACATGACCAAAATTACTAGAGAGCTCAGTAAAACTTAATATTGAAAAAAAAAAGAATTTTTTTTTTTGTTTTTTTCCGTCAAGAATTTTAGGGAACACTAGCAGTACTTTAGGAGCATCCGGTATCCATCTTGACGAGGCTGTAGCCAGCATCATAAGATATTGACAGGTGGTAATTAAATGTGCACCTAATTGAAAACTGGAATGAGGCTCTAATTTTTCTTTTAGTCTATATCTATCAAATACCTGAAAGATTACCTGCCTAATCTTCCATGCCAATCTTAAATTCACATTTTGAAAAAATTGATAGAGAAATGAATCCAAGTTTAAAAAAATCATATCTAAGTTAGGCTGAGCACTGGCTACAGAAAATGCCTCTTAGCTTGCCTTATGGAAGTGTACGGAAATGAGAGTCAGAGAAAGCCACGTAGGGACGCACCTTGCCAGCAAGATCCCTTGGTACTCTTCCAGTTGTCTCATGAAGCTGGGGTTAGGCTTGGTCACTGTGCGCCTTTCCTTCACGTAGTCATAGGCTCGGTCCAGATTCCAGCCATACTCCTTCATTGCGTAGGCAATCACAGTGGAGGCCGAGCGACTCACCCCCATTTTGCAGTGCACAAGGCACTTAGATCCATGCTTCCTAGTTGGGAGATTGAGGTGAAGACAGGACAGCGTGAGAGCTGGTTTTCCGTCCCTGGACGGCCCTCCTCTCACCCTCTTTCCTTTTGCTATGTTTCAAAGTTTTCGTCTTATACATCCATGTGACTCTATGATCAAATATGAGGGCCAAGCAGGCAGCTTCCACTGCACTTTAACTAACAGTTACTTGTTTTTCTCAAGACAAGGTTTCTCTGTGTAGTCCTGGTTGTCTTGAACCGAACTCTGTAGACCAGGCTGGCCTCAAACTCAGACATCCACCTGCCTCAGCCTCCCCGGGGCTGGGATTAAAGGAGTGTGCTACTACTGCCTAGCTCCCCCACCCCCAATATTAATATTAAGTCTCTTAATCTACTTAGTAAAGATTTAACAAGTACTTACCATATATAAGATAATATGTACAAGGTGCTAGACACAAACTTAAGTAATGCACAGCTTTTATCCTAAAGGGTAGGATTTAGTTCCATAAACAGATCATTAAAATTCAATGTGTTAGTGAAGGTCACAGAGTGGAGAGGAGAAGTTAGCTTTCAGAGCTGGAGCTCATTTCCTTTGTGGTGGAGGCCAGTTTCCTCATAGCCCTCGGGCATGGCTCCTGAGTTACAGGTGTGGTAATGACTCATCCAACTTATTCTAATAGAGTTGTTTCTAGTTAAGTTCCCAGGAAGGGCTCTGTCCCTGGAGGAAAGCATACACGAAGCCAACTTTTCTTCTCTATTCAGACAACTGTAGATAGCACTGTTCACACAGCACCACAATGCCAGAGACAGAGCAAAGCATGTGATATAGCACATGCTTTCTTAGTGATGGAGGTGGAATGAATGGCAGCTGTTTTTTTTTACATGCTCTGAACTAAACTCAGGCTCCACACATACTAAGGACGTGCTCTATTGTTAATCTATACCCCAGTTCCTGAGGGTTTTTAATGCAAGGGAAGGAAGAGAAAACAATGCTACCACAAAGCAAACAAAATACATCAGTCTGAACAGGTCTTAGTTAATTATCTTGGACGTGAAAACTGTTCAGTTATGTTCTAACTCTAACAAGGTAGTGTTATAGCACACAGTCAGTCTTCAAGGATCTGTTAAATGCATGAATAAATTATGGATCTGCTGATCACATTTCCCAGCTGTTGAAGAAGGAATATTTTAAAACCTAGAGAAAAAGAACAGCTACTCTTATGGCTACTGCTCATAGATCCTAGAATCCTTTCATGTAACTGTTCCGGTAAATCAAAACATATATAAGTGAGCATAAGGGGACAAGCTATTTATTTGCTTACTGACTGTATTGATGGTTGACAAGCTTTCTTTCAGAAGCTTATAATCTTGTTTTTCTGGAGACATGAGCTATATGAATGAGTGAGGAATTACCAGTGCAAGCAAGTTTAAGGTGACTTGTCCAAACAAGTGAGCAGATAAGCAAAGAATGCAAAGTATGGAATGGAATATTTTTCCTTACTTTTAAAAACTGCATTTATCTATTTGAGTATGTGTGGGTGGGCAGGCATCTGAGTGTGTAGTACACATGTGGAGGTCACAGGATGACTTGGAGGAGTCAGTTCTCTCAATTTCTACCTTGTGTGTTCTGGGGATTAAACTTAGGTCATCAGCCTTGGCAGCAAGCACTGAGCCATCTCGCTGGTCCTTACTATAGAGTTTTTATTAGTCTACAGTTTGGAAGCCAATGCACAGTGACTCAGATGAAAACTTAGATGTGTGCTCTACATTTTCCAACTGAACTCTAACAACTTCAACATATCAAATTTTAGGCCTTTGTCTGTAGGCATGGAATGTGCTTAAACTTGGACAAGCCTAAGTAAAATAAAATTCATTCCCTATGAAAGCACCGCTTTCACATTTTTCTTTTCTTTTCTTTCTTTTTCTTTTTCTTTTTTTTTTTTTTTCAAGACAGGGTTTCTCTGTGTAGTCCTGGCTGTCCTGAGACTCACTCTGTAGACAAGGCTGGCTTTGAACTCAGGGATTGGCCTGTCTCTGCCTTGCAAGTGTTGGAATGGAAATAAAGGTGTGTGCTACCACACTAGGCTTCTTTGGAATTGTTCAACTGAGCTTTTTAAGTGCAAAGCTTCTAACTTATTTAAGAAGGATTTAAGTTAGTTTTCATCTAACCTATACTTCAGTTTCACCCCTCAATCCCTGTGTAGGATGGCTGAGATTGTCTGGCATCATCATATTAGGAATAGGGCCTTGTAGAAAGAATTATAGAAGGAGGAGTTCCCTCTCAGACTCTGACCCAAACTTGAGAAACTTATGACCAACTGCATCCATTTATGACCTTGGTGCTTGTGGTGGCTGTTTTGGTTGTCAGCTTGGCTACATCTGGAATCATCTAAAACTCAAAATGGCTGAGCACACCTGTGAGAGATTTTTGCTTAATTAAATCATTTCAAGTGGGAAAATTCACTTGTAATTGAGATCTTTGAGGTGAGAAGATGAACTTTTAATCCAGCTCTTTTGAGGTGGGAAAACCCACCTCTAGATCTGGACCTGCCTTCTGCTGGCAGCTTGTATAAAGGAAATGGAAGAAGGAAGACTTGCTCTTTGCCTGCTTGCTCCTACCCTTGCTATCAAGACCATTCCTTGACTGGCATTAGAGCCTACTTCTTTGGGATTCCAGGGTATCCTGAAGACCAGTGGAGACATCCAGCCTCATGGACTGAACAACTCCTGGATCCTTGAACTTTCTGTTCATAGGCAGCTACTGTTGGGTTAGCTGGACTGCAGCCTGTATGTAAGTCATTAGAATACACACACACACACACACACACACACACACACACACACACACCCATTCTAAAAGTTCTCTTAATCTAGAGAATTCTGACTAATACAGATATTGGTGCCAAAAGTGGTTCTAGAGTAATGGAAGTATAAGGATGAATCTTTTAAACACCTGGAATAGGCTTTCCAATTTGCCAGCCTATACAGTTATAAAAGCCTCTCCTGTTACTGAAGCCTTTCTTGGGAGCTTGAAGAATATTTAAAGCCCATGGTGTGCACTATTTTACAAAAGTAAGGAGACAAATGCATTCGATGATCCTGATTCACCAATTGTGAGAGGCAATTGATCTGGTGACTGTCCTGTCTATGAAGACTGTTAAGGGGGTGTAATTTCTGAAGGAAGTTAATAAAAAAGAGGTATTTCTCATCTACTAAAGATGGTTTGAATGCTGTCTTTTCTGAAGAGGGATGTGGCCAAGTAGCTCATTTATGATTCATTCTTCCTAGTGAAAGGATGAATAAAATGGGAAAGGAAGTCCTCAGAGCTTTAGGAGTCAATTAATTTGAAGACGACATGACAAAAGGCAAGAGAAAAACCTCACCATTTAGAGTAGCCACAATAAAGCCATTGACTGGGAAGATTTCCAACGCTCACTGCTTCTCTTCTTGTATTCAGAAAGACTTGGTATATTGCCTATTCACAATAGTTTTTGCTGTACAACTTACAAATATCTCCAGTGCCAATTTACGAATTTAATTCAGAACCAGGCATGGTGGATAGTGCATTCTTTTAATCTCAGCCCTTGGGAGGCAGAAGCAGGCAGATTTCGGTGAGTTTGAGGTCAGCCTGGTCTTAAGAGTTTCAGGCTATTTAGGACTACATAATGAGACCTTGTCTCAATTTTTTTCCCCTCCATTTCTCATTTTAATTTCTTTTTCTTTTAAGATTTATTTATTTATCTTATGTATGTGAGTGCTCTATCTGCATGTACGCCTGCATGCCAGAAGAGGGCATCAGGTGCCATTATAGATGGTTGTGAGCCACCAGGTGGTTGCTGAGAATTGAACTCAGGTCTTCTGGAAGAGCAGCCAGTGCTCTAAACCGCTGAGCCATCTCTCCAGCCCCTCATTCTTTAGTTGCAGTATAATTCCATTTTCTTTCATTTTCTGCTTAGTGGAAAATGAGGCTATATGAGGTTATTTTATTCTAAGGGATTTCATTTGCTTAAAGGGAAAGTATTAGGTCACTAATCTTTTGTCTAGGGTTATAAAATCTCAGGGCCTTTTTCCCCTTTATATCCTTTTCTCTAAGCACTATCAGTAAATTATGTCAGTCTCTCATCCCCAGTTATGTTCACACTATGAAGAGGGATCCAAATGCTGTGTGGGACAATACTCACTTGGCTTTAGAGATGAATTTGTATGTGTCATTCCAGTAAGCCAGGAGATCTGTTGCCTCTTCATCATATACTCGGATGTTGTGATACTCAAAGACTCCAGGGAAGAAGTTGTCTATCTCTCGAGTGACATTCAAGATGTACCGTACTCTGTGAAGAAATCAAGGGAGGGTGTGTATTCTGTTTCTCAGGCTAAAATGAATTCCCAGCACCATATCTGCCATGTTCAATACCTAAATACCATTTCACTTTATATATGGATACAGGATCTCATCTTTGATAGTATTTTGGAAATAGTCCCCATATCTGTATCAACTAAAAATCAACCTAAGACCCACAACCTAGCAATTTCTGTTCTTAAAATTTCCAACAATAGCCGGGCGGTGGTGGCGCACGCCTTTAATCCCAGCACTCGGGAGGCAGAGCCAGGTGGATCTCTGTGAGTTCGAGGCCAGCCTGGACTACCAAGTGAGTTCCAGGAAAGGCGCAAAGCTACACAGAGAAACCCTGTCTCGAAAAACCAAATTTCCAACAATAAAATTTTATTTGGAAGTTGTTTGTATAAAACCAGATGACTGATATACTCCAAGAAAAAAGAGAAAAGGAAAATTTTCTTACTTTTCTCAATGCCAGATTGTTAGGCAAGAAACTGTGAGGGTCCATGGAAAGCTGGGCCTGAAACTCCCTCAAGTCTATCTGACTGCATTCTGCCAAGAGTTCTCACATGTTGAGCAGTTAGCAGGAAAGGATTTCTCTATTAAAAACTTTCCCATCATCTCTCTCCCTGCACCACCTTAATTACTGTGTGGTTTAATTTACCAAAGGCTCTTTTTTCTTCAATGTTGTATAGACTTAAACATCACTGAAGTTTACTCCAGCAACACAGGCTCAGTTCTTTCTACAAAAACTGTTTCCTTCAAATAAGCACATGTGGGGCTCCACAAACTCAGTTTCTGAAGAAGACACAGAGTTACTACACTAGCATTAGCCCCACTCTACAACATGCATACATGTGATCCCAGCATCATTATTCACGACAGCCAAAAAGTGGCTGTCAGCTGATGACACACACCAGTGGCTTCTAGAAACAGGGAAGAAGGGAACATGACCAAGGAAGCATACACGGTCTCCTTCTGGTGTGAAAAAATGCTCTCAATTAACTAGGTGGTTTGCATAACTCAGAAACATTTACTAAAACCCACAGAATTGTCCATTTTAATTGTGTTAACTATATTGCATTATGAGTTACATTCAATAAAATGATTAGAAGAAAAAGCAAAAACATTTATTTTATTTTTATTTACTTATTTTTTTGAGACAAGATCTCTATGTGTAGCCTGGGCTTGCCTGGGACTTTATGCAGACCAGGCTGGCCGAAAATTCACACATCTACTTGCCTCTTCCTTCTGAGTGCTGGGATTAAAGGTGTGTGTCACCATGCCTGGCTCACTGACTTTATTGTATTTAAAATAAAAATGAGGGGCTGGAGAGACGGCAGCCTTAGAGTGCTTGCTGCTCTTCAGAGGGCCAGGGCTCAGTTCTCAGCACTTATGTGGAGAAGTTCACAACTAGCTGTGATTCCCAGCTCCAGGGGCTTAGATGCTCTCTTCTGCCTCCTCTTTGACTCACAAACATGGAGCGTGTGTACACACACACAGTAAACTACAACAACAAAACCCAATCAATCTCCTACTTCTTTTCTTTTTCTTTCCAGAGCTGAGGACCGAACCCAGGGCCTTGCACTTGCTAGGCACGCGCTCTACCACTGAGCTAAATCTCCAACCCCAATCTCCTACTTCTAATCCTATACTTCAGTAATGGATTATGGCATCATCTCTAGAGAGTCAGGAAACAGTTTCCTAATTCTTTTCATTCTGGAGCTGAAAATGCCCACTGCTGATTGGTGCTGTAACTCCTTGGAATTTCTTTGGTGTATCAGCAATTCTGTAACTTTAGTTCCTAAAGTCAGTAGACTATCTGGAAATGACCTTACTATCAAAATTGCAATTTGAGCTGGGCGGTGGTGGTGCATGCCTTTAATGCCAGCACTCAGGAGGCAGAGGCAGGCGGATCTCTTGTGGATTTGAGGCCAGCCTGATCTACAAAGCGAGTTCTAGGATAGCCAAGGCTACACAGAGAAACCTTGTCTCAGAAAACAAAAAAACAAACAAAAACCAAAAAAATTGCACTTTGAAATGCCATAAATCACTGTCAGGAAATAGTACATACAGTTTTGTGACAGACTAAAGTTTAAGACCCACTGAATTTAAGAAATAAGACCCAAGTAGATGTTTGTACATCCAATCATTCTGTTTTAAAGACAATTGGATTTAGTTGTATTTTGAAGTTTAGCCTTATAAGAGTAAATGATGGCTGTTATTCCACAGTAGCATGACTACGGATAAGTGCATACTGTATATTTCAAAAAGCAAAAAGAAAAGATTTTGAAAGAAAACAGGACCTCAAGAAAGACACAGGGATCGCCCAATGATGGAGAAATGGATGAGATCTACATGAACAAACTGGACGTTGAGTGGGGGTAATAAAGGGCAAGGGTCGAGGGAAAGAGAGCTTAGGGGAGAGGGAGATCCCAGCTGGATCAAGAACAGAGAGGGAGAACAAGGAATAAGAGACCATGATAAATGAAGACCACATGAGAATAGGAAGAAGCAAAGTGCTAGAGAGGTCCACAGAAATCCACAAAGATACCTCCACAATAGACTACTGGCAATGGTCGAGAGACAGCCCGAACTGACCAACTCTGGTGATGGGATGGCCAAACACCCTAATTGTCATGCTAGAAACCTCATCCAATGACTGAGGGAACCGGATGCAGAGATCCACGGCCAGGCCCCAGGTGGAGCTCCAGGAGTCCAATTGGCAAGAAAGAGGAGGGTTTGTATGAGTGAGAATTGTTGAGACCAAGGTTGGAAAAAGCACAGGGACAAATAGCCAAATGAATGGAAACACATGAACTATGAACCAATAGCTGAGGAGCCCCCAACTGGATCAGGCCCTCTGGATAAGTGAGACAGTTGATTAGCTTGATCTGTTTGGGAGGCATCCAGGCAATGGGACTGGGATCTGTCCTCAGTGCATGTGCTGGCTGTTTGGAACCTGGGGCTTATACAGGGACACTTGGCTCAGCCTGGGAGGAGGGGACTGGATCTGCCTGGACTGAATCTACCAAGTTGAACTCAATCCTCAGGGGAGTCTTTGCCGTGGAGGAGATGGGAGTGGGGAGAACAAAGGAATCCGTGGCTGATATGTAAAATTAAATTATAAAATAAAATTAAAAAAATAAAAAAAAGAAAGTTTTCATCATGAAGAATTGATAAGTGGGGGCAGAAGAGATGGCTTAACAGTTAAGAGCCAGCATAGCAGCTCACAACCATCTATAACTCCAGTCTCAGGGGATCTGATGTCCTCTTCTGGCCTCCAGGGCACCAAGCATGCAAGCAATACACAGACATATATGCAGCCAAAATACCCATACACATAAAAAGCAAAATAAAACTTATTAAAAAAAAGAAATGAAAAATGTTCCAGATGACAAACTTGATTTAAAACATTAAATATATGTACCTAAACATCACATGGTACCACATTAATGCATACAATTTTAATATTTTTATAAAATGTTTTAATAAAAGAAGCATATGAGATGGAGTCTCATCTCCAGCTAGTATTATAGCCTATTAGATGTCTATACAATGTGATTACAATGTATTTGGCAAGCAGTGCTATGTCAACTCGCAGACTTCATATTAAAT
Source organism: Peromyscus eremicus (assembly GCF_949786415.1). Classification (NCBI taxonomy): domain Eukaryota; kingdom Metazoa; phylum Chordata; class Mammalia; order Rodentia; family Cricetidae; genus Peromyscus; species Peromyscus eremicus. Next base: position 60,545,413 of record NC_081423.1, on the reverse strand, counting down.
ATCATAAGTTTTCTAGAATGATAGAACTTTCAAACTTTACAGAATTGTAAGCTGTCAAAAACTGGTCCCACTTTCAAGGAAATTTAAGTGAACTTCTGTAGATAAAGTGGAGTCAATGTTGTTTTTCAAGTCCAATCAGGGTCTCATCTTCAAGGGCCCTGTCAAGAAACCTACCAGTGAACAGTTTATCTAGTTTGTTTAATTAATTAATTTATTCTTTTGTCTTTCTAGACAGGGTTCCTCTGTGTAACCTTGGCTGTCCTGGAACTCTCTCTGTAGACCAGGTGATCTTCAAACTCAAAGAGATCCTCCTGCCTCTGCCACTGGAGTGCTGGGACTAAAGGTGTGTGCCACCACTGCCCAGCAAATTTATCTAGTTTTAAGAGGGCAAATGAGGGCTGGAGAGATGGCTCAGAGGTTAAGAGCACTGACTACTCGTCCAGAGGTCCTGAGTTCAATTCCCAGCATCCACATGGTGGCTCACAACCATCTGTAATGAGATCTGGCACCCTCTTCTGTATACATAATAAATAAATAATTCTTTAAAAAAAAAAAGAGGGCAAATGAAAGACACAGGATGAGGGTCTAGGTCTTTGAATTCTCAGCCCACTTTATTAGTTGATTCCTTCCTTCATCTGTCATTAGGCAGATGACAGTTCTTACATGTGTATGAATTTTTTATCATTCATTCACAGTGAATATCATCTTAGTGTAAAGCTTTGAACTAGGATGATAAAAATTCAAAAGATAATATATAGTCTCTAAAAGCTCCAGACCAGTCCTTACTAATTAAAATTTTCCAAGTTATACTTATTTTTGTATCTTCAACTAAGCAACTAGATTTTCATACCTGGGTTTTTTTGGTATGAAAACAAGAAGTTCATTTTCGTAATTATGAAACACCTTTCTTGTCAGGGAGAAAAGTAGGTAGTGTGCATGACACTTATCAGCACCTCAGACTCTCAGTCTATCATGGCAATCAGAAATAATTCATTCTCTTCTTCCTCTGGCCTAGGCAAGCTCTATCACTTAACTACATTCCTAGCAACTCAATTTGATTTTTAAAGAGTACCAAATACTTGGGAATTTGTTTTTCAAAGCCATTCCTTTAATACAAGTGATGTTTCTTGGGAGGGAAGAGGATCAAATGGTTGAGAGAATAACTGCTCTGATTTTTTTTTTTCTGTAAGATAATAGCTGAGAATTGAAAGCGACCCTAAGGATCAAAGTTTACCCATTGATATTTCTTTGACAGGAAAACATAAAGGTTAAACAGGGACTTCTGTCATACAGAGATGTCAGCAATTGCTCTGTGTGCTCACCCTCGGTTCTGTAAGTCCTCTAAGTTCGAGGCATTCCATTCTGAGCCCTATGGAGCCAAAAAGACAAGGTTAGTATTATCAAACCAACTAAACAGGGTAGTTGGGAAGGAGCACTGTGGGGAAACAGTTTCTGAAAAGTGACTCAAAAACATGTACTCAATGCCTCTAAGTACCAGGAACTTTATGTTATCACACCTAGTTTTTATTAATGATAGTACAAAAAATTATCTTTTTTTTCAGGGTGGAAGTGGTGAGTGTGTGTTCATATGTGAACGGACAAGTGCCACAGTATATACGTGGATATCAGAGCAAAATTATTCTGTGTCCAATACTCTCATGTTTCTCATGCTAACCTAAAAAATCCTGCTTTTCTGCAAAAGGTCTCTATTCATATGCAGGTTTTTCTCAGCCAAATTAGCCTCCAGGAGAGCCGTTGATACTGAAATCAGGTTGGACAAAGGCTTCTAGCTCAGAGAAGTTGTAGAAACTTATGAGGATTTAGATGAATCTTTTTTCCTAATGATAACCTGGCTTCCCACCAATCAATCTTTCCTTCTCACTGCAGGTTTTCTCTGAACTATGTTCTAAACATTCCTTCTCCATATCAGCTGATACCTTTCTGAATAAACAGATCCCTGTGCAGTATAATGCAGAGCTGAGCATTCTTCCAGAGGGAGGGGAATTGCAACCTTTCCTCTAACAATCTGGTTGAGCTCCAGGTATGGCAACTATGCGTGAAATGAGATGACTTTGAGAAAAGTAACCCTGCAACTTGAAACTGGGATAGATCTCTTTTCCCATGTCAACTGCTGGGAAAGTGTACACTCCCTGGGGAGGAGAAAGGGGTTTGGACATAGGACATGTGGTACATAACCAAGGGGAAGCCACCAAAACAAGTATAAGATGCTTAGTTAACGTCTTCAAGCAATTATTTTGCATTTTGAATAAGAGTTAAATTTTATAATTCTCCTATTTGGAAGTTTTTTTTTTTTTTAAATAAGAAAATTATTCATGGGGCTAGAGAGATGGCTCAGCAGTTAAGAGCACTGACTGCTTTTCCAGAGGACCCAGGTTTCAATTCCCAGCACCCACGTAGCAGCTCATAAATGTCTGTAAGTCCAGTTCCAGGGCATCTGTCACCCTCACATAGATATGTAGGCAAAACACTAATGCACACAAAAATAAGTTAAAAAAAAGAAAATTATTCACACCTTTAATCCCAGCACTCAGGAGGCAGAGGCAGGAGGCTCTCTGAGTTTGAGGCTAGCCTGGTCTGTAGGATGAGTTTCAGAACAGCTGAGGCTACACAGAGAAATCCTGTCTCAAAATAAAATGAAAAACAAACAAACAAACAAACAAACAAACAAAAACCCAAAACAAAACCAACCAAATTTACAAGTAGTAATAACTCTCATACTCTAATAGTAGACATGTACCATAAACATGTCTAAATTCAAACATTCTATATAATTTATGGACCCAGCTGATAATGATGTGCCAATCAATGCAGGTTCATCAACTCTAACAAATTCATTTATTGAGGCAGGGTTTTTGTGTATCTTGGCTTTCCTGGAACTCGCTCTGTAGACCAGACTGGCCTTTAACTCATGGAGACCCACCTGCCTCTGCCTCCCAACTCCCAAGTGCTAAGACTAAAGGCATGCACCACCATCGCCCGGCCCAAATGTACCACACTCTTGACAGGGTATGCTGATTATGTGGCAGGCTATACATTCATGGCAGCTGAGAGTACACGGGAAATTTTTAATCTTCTGCTTAATTTTCCTATGAATCTAAAACATCTCTAAAATTAGAGTCCATATACTAGATGTATGTGTGTATATGTAGTAATATATAACGAGGAAGCAATAACAAAAGATAACAATGTTACCTTCTTGGGTAATGATTAAAAGTGATTTATTATCTTCTAAAATTGAAAAAAATTCTACAATGAACTTTAAGTATTTTATTTTATGTGTATTAATGTTTTGCCCATAGCCCATATGTGCTCTACCTGTGTGGCCTTGGAAGTCAGAAAAGGGCTTTAAATGCCCTGGAATTGGAGTTCTGGATAGCTCTGACCATCATGTGAGTGGCTTGGACCTATTCAGTATGTAGTTTGGGTTGACCTTAAATTTGTAACAATCTTCCTGCCTCAGCTTCGGCAGTATGGGATTATAGGCATGAACTACCATGCCTGGTGAACATAAATTATTTTTGTAATTAAAAAATTCAAAAAGGAATCCTAAGAGAAATCTGTTGGTAGAAATAAATACATTTGTAGGTGATTAGGGAAATATAATTTGGGGGAAATTGGACTGTTATTTCTGCTTTCAGTAATATTAAAAATTGCTATATACCATAAAATATACTAGTTGAAGAAAGGGTAAAGAGGAGGCAGTTCTGAATTCTAGTTGGAAGTGAGTGGTGGTAGAGACATAGGAAATATGCCTGCCTGGAACAAAACAGGTTGACCAGTCAAAAAATGGCTATACTTGATATTTATCATGTCTGTATCATTCATTCATTCATTCATTCGAGACAGGATCTCACTACATAGCTCCGGCTGGCCTAGAACTTACTATGTAGCCCAGGCTGGCCTCAGATTCACAGAGATCTATGTGCCTCTACCTTCCAAGTGTTGGGATTATAGGTGTCACCATCATGTTAGGCAACTTGTCCACATCCTTTGTGTGTATGGTGCTGGCATTCAAACTCTGGGCCCAGGACATGAGAGAAAAGTTTCACAGTTTTTAAAAAAGTGTTAAAATCCACATTTAGGGCTGGGAATGTGGTTCAGTGATAGAGTCCTTGTCTACACAAGTCTCTACACTTGATCTCCAGTACCAAAGAAACAAACAAGCAATGTTTGATGGTAAAATGATTTCTAGTTTGATCCTGACCCCTTTCTTCCTAGGGTCTCATGGCTCCCTGATTAAATTCAAATTCTCTATGCAGCCGAGGACGACCTTGTCCTGAGTACTGGAGTGTCACCACACCCAGCTTACATGGTGGTGGGGACCAAATTCAGGATCATATGCACGACAGATAAGACATTGGACCACTTGGGGTACATCTTCAGCCAGCTCTTTTTGGCTACCAGCAATTTGTCCTTCATAAAAATTCAGTCATATTTCATGGAGTTTGGGCAAAGAACATCTGAGTGAGTGGCTCCTAAGATTTCTACAGACAACACGAGAATTCCAACAATGGAAGAGTAGGATATTTTTGAGACCTCATGAAACTATACACTACAGATAACAAATTCAGGCTCCTTATCCATAGAAAGGCCAGTACAATCTACACCCAGAAATAGCAACACAGCTGGGTAGTGGTGGCCCACGCCTTTAGTCCCAGTGCTGGGGAGGCAGAGGCAAGTGGATCTCTGTGAGTTCGAGGACAGCTTGGTCTACAAAGTGAGTTCCAGAACAGCCTGTTACACAGAGAAACCCTGTCTCAAAACAAAACAACTAATCAACAACAACAACAAAAAACTACAACAAGCCGGGCGGTGGTGGTGCACGCCTTTAATCCCAGCACTCGGGAGGCAGAGCCAGGAGGATCTCTGTGAGTTCGAGGCCAGCCTGGACTACCAAGTGAGTCCCAGGAAAGGTGCAAAGCTACACAGAGAAACCCTGTCTCGAAAAACCAAAAATAAAATAAAATAAAAAAAAACTACAACAACCCAGAAATAGCAACACATATTAGCCAAGTTAAAGTATTGGGAAAAGGCCAGGTATGGTGGCACACACCTTTAATCTTAGCACTTGGGAGGCAGAGGCAGGTGGATCTCTGTGAGTTTGAGGCCAGCCTGATTTACATAGTGAGTTCCAGGATAGCTAGGGATATGTAGGAGAAACTCTGTCTCACCCCCAACTCCTCCCTCCCCCCCCAAAAAAAAGTACTAGAAGAGAAGATCCCCTGTCAGTCCACAGCTCTGCACAGTAATTTCCTAACTATGGGCCATATGAATCAAAGTAGAGACAAATATGCTCTAAAATGTCAAGCTTTCAATAGTACCAAGTCTGACTGCACGTTAAAATAAACTCTGGAATGTTCAGAGTGAGGTAATACAGTTTAGTCAGTTTCTGTGTGTCTATCCCTCTTCTATCTGTATCCTAGCTTCTAAGCAGTTCAGTTCATATATGCGCTCATCAGAAAAGAGAGGTGCCACATTTCTGAATGTAGATAGTACTTGGCCTCTCTATGGATCAGGACAAGAAGCTTTTCCAACATATTTTTGGCCAAATTGTATAGGAAGTGGAAACAAAATGATAGTTTAGCATTCTTCTTTGCTTTTAAGTATTCTTGTTAACTTTGTTCCTGCTACCATGTACACATGAAATTAGAATTCCTCAACCTTAAAGGCTTCCTATCTAGTTTCTCTGTGTCTTTCTTGAGGCAATTACAGGTCACTGAATGTTTCGGAACTATGAAGAAAAATTTTTAGTCATTGACTTTTTGGTAATCATGAAAAGGAATTTTGGGGACTCAAAATGCTGTGACATGGTTTCATTATGTTTAAAAGTTGAGAGCTGAGGATGTAGTTCAATGGTAGAGCATCTACTTAACATGTGCAAGGATCAGGATTTGATCCATAGGAATCCAGAAAATACCGAAGCAAATAAATCCCAATAGACTTTCTGTTATAAGCTGTCCCATTTGCTCAGATGAAATACATCAGGTCTTATATACATTCAGTAGACTAGGAAGGTGTAAAAATCATCCTAGTTAGATATACTGTGTGAAACCACAGCAGACTAGCATGTTTGACTCTGAGTATTAAAAAAAAAAAAGATGAAATATTTAACAACCTAGAGGAAGAAAGCCCTGGTTTGTAGTATTTGATAAATTCCTTGGTATAAATATTACCACCATACTCAGCTTTAATCCACATAAAAATCCACTGAAAGAGGAACTGGAAAGAAATGAACAGCAGCAGCAAGCCATTATGTACTATTTCCACCATACAACACATACAAATAACCTTAAAAAGTAGTGTTAGGAAAATAATATAGCAAAATTATTAGAAAACAATGAGGCTTGAGTACATATTGCCTATGCTTTTAATCTAGCTACATTAACCATTTTTTAGATTTATTTACTTTATGTGTATGAATATTTTGCCTGCATGTATGCCTGTGTAGCAGGTGGATGCCTGGTGCCTGCAGAAGTCAGAAAGGGGCTTCAGATCCACAGGAACTAGATATGGATCTAGTTGTGGATGATTTTCAGTCACCATGTGGGTGCTGGCAATCCAACCCAGGTCCTCTGCAAGAACAGTAAGTGCCCTTAACCACTGAGGCATCTCTTCTGTCCAGTTACATTTTATTTAAATATAATAAAACAACAATTGTCTAGAGTCTGAAGCTAGTTTCAAAATACCACTTAAAGTGGCTTTAAAACTTACCAGGAACACATGCTCAAATATCTGTGTAGGACTATCCATCTGACCAAGGATCACTATCATTTCATTATCTATGAATTCTTTGAATTCTCGCAAGTTGCACACCATCTGCATTTCCAACTCTGTACGTATCTGAAACAGAGAGGATGTACTGTGTTAATCTCTGTAAAGTTCTTCTGTGTTTTCAATACCATTTTTAGTTCCATACCTATTGTTATTCCACTTCTAGCTTTGGGACAATGAGAACTCAGTGTTGCTTACCTCTTTGGATGTGATATTTTCCAAATCCTTTTGCATCATAATCTCCCTTAATTTGGTTTTAATAAGCCTTTCTGTTCGTTCACGTTCAGTTGGTCTGAGGATAGACAAGTAATGACTTTTCTTAAACAAGAATTTAATCAAAGTAATGAATTCACCATTTGATTATGTTTCCAAACTACTTCTCTTACTCCATATTTATATTGCAGAAGCATAGCATAGCAAATGAAAACTATATCTATCTACACAGTGAGTTTCAGGCCAATGTGGGTACTACATAATGAGACAATGTCTAAAACAAAAACAAAAACAAACTAACAACAAGAACACCTTCCCAAACTAAACCAACCAAAAATAAAAAACAAAACAAAACAACAAAAAAACATATAGAACATAATAAACAGGTGAAAATTACTGCAACAGGTTCTATGTGTTTAAAAGTTTTTAAATACACCAAGAATGTATAGATCAATGAAGAATCAAAGACAAGCTGGGTATATTGAGTATATCTCATGTCCCTATCAAGAACCCCTGGATATCATCACCTACTGAGTTAGAATGCCAATCTGGGTAGAATAGTGGTGTGACTCAGTAGAACCAGACCCTAAAATGCCATCCTATGCTGATCATTCATTGCTGTGGGCTTATAAGATAGGAAGGAGTAAGACTGATCCAACCTCCTCCAACAAGGCAAGTTTTATTCCAGAATAGGTTGTAGGGTCAGCTATCTGGAATACTTCCATCTAAAACACTTTCCTTTTCATGGTAACTCTCAGAATAGCTCCATGAAATTTTTTTTTCTTTGAGACAAGGTCTTGCCATGTAGTCCAGGCTAGCCTAGCTAGCTTTTCAATCTTCTTGCTTTAGCTTTCCAAGTACTGGGACTATAGGTGTGTATCACTGCCCTTTTCTTCCTGCTCACTTCTGTGAAATTTTTATAATAACTCTATAGTTAAGGAGACAAACATGTTAAAAAAATATGCTGATAATCACACATATTATCAGGAAAATCAGACCACTCAGTATAGCCCAGCTCTCTATCTGCAGAATTGTGTTGGTTTTTAGTTTTCGGACTCTAAATTACTCAAGGCCAGGTGTGGTGGCACGTCTTTAGTCCTAACACACTAAGTTAGAGGCCAGCCTGGTCTACATCGTGATTTCCATGACAGCCAGGGCTACATAGTGAGATCCTGTCTCAAAATAAATAAATAAAAACAAATTTACTCAGCTGGGCAGTAGTGGTGCATGCCTTTAATCTCAGCACTCGAGAGGCAGAGGCAGGCATATCTCTGTGAGTTCAAGACCAGCCTGGTCTGCAGAGCTACTTTCAGGACAGCCAAGGCTACACAAAGAAACTCTGTCTTGAACCTCCCCCACTCGCCCCCCAAAAAAAGAAGAAGGAAGGAAGGAAAGAAGGAAGGAAGGAAGGAAGAAAGAAAGAAAGAAAGAAAGAAAGAAAGAAAGAAAGAAAGAAAGAAAGAAAGAAAGAAAAGCATTAGTTCAGTGTAACTGGATGCTTCTCTCTCGTGGCATGGTTCATATTATGGAGAATTTGAGTACTTTCTGTCCCATCTTTGCTCCTACCCACTCAAGAAAGGTATCTACTTTGAATCTCCTTATTTGGAAACGGACATGGCCTAAGCCTTCAGGCATCCTGCCTGTTCCTGCTGCTTACAGCCTTATCACTGGCTGCAAAAATAGCCTCTGTAATCTCCATTTCTGTATGCTGCATCTCCACACACTTGGAGCCCGACATTGCTTAGGCACTCAGCTTCTCATGAACTTTGCAGAACACAGCTAATACCTGTTTGGTTCTGCCAAGGCATTTCTGTCTCGAATAGGAGTGTAATTCTTATCTAGGCTTCATTTTTCCTGGACACAGTAGTGTGAGAGGAAATGTGTAATGACAGTCTTCCATTGAAAAGATGTATTGATAAAAACAGATTTCAGTACCTGTGTGCATGCATGGGCTCATTTCCTAGTTAAGCAGTTTGTCTTTGAGTCCTTCACTCCCTGAGGTGGAGTAGTTGGGAGTAGACAGACCTAGGTTTAGTCATAGCCCTACTACTTACAGTTCATGTGACCGTGAACGAGGTCCTTCTCTTTTTGTTGTTTTGTTTTTGTCCCTGTTCCACCCCCACCCCGACATACATACAGGGTCTCTCTGTGTAGCCCTGGCTGTCCTGGAACACTCTCTGTAAACAAGGCTGGCATTAAACTCGGAGATCCACCTGCCTCTGCGTCAAGTGTTGGGTGGGATTAAAGGCATACACCATCACTGCCTGGCTTTTTAAATTTTATTTTATGTGCACTGGTGTTTTGCCTGAATGTATGTCTGTGTTGGATCCCCTGCAAGAGCAGCCAATGCTCTTAACCACTGAGCCATCTCTTAGATTTCATACCATTACACATTCTTGATTACAGACACTCTATTGTACCCAGGAGTGAGATTCCTCAGGCCTTTACAGGAAATAAAAGGACCTTCATGTACAACAGAAGTGTACTCTACATTATAACTATTGTCAATGGGGCAGAGTTAGCTCCTAAGGAATATGCTGCCTAGGACACAAGAAAGGGCGTCCACAATCCTCAGCACGCCAACTTACATGTCTGTGAAGAGGGCTGGAGAGTCAGGCCGATGAGACTGCACATCCTGCATAGCATTCCATTCATTGACTGAAGATTGATCTGAGTTGATATGGCTCTCATAATAACTCACCCAAGTGAGAAAAAGGCTGCCTGGATAGTAGTTATGCATTCTAGCCACTTCACAAGCCTTGTGCAAGCTCTGTAGTGCAGACCTGAAAGATAGGCCTAGAAATGAGCACTATAGAATTATGGCATACCAAAAGGATTAAACCCATGTCTATCTCAAACTCCTCTAATTTTTGAATTCTACAGAGTATTATTCTCTGTAGAATTTCCTTCCTTTCTGGAAGCCAAGATTTTGTGATCTTGATGCATCCTCAAGGCAAGGAGCTGGAGGAGGAGAAGAGAACTGACAACTAACTCCCCAGTGAAAAAAAAGGTCTAGGAACCTATGGCCTCATGACTCATGTTGTGACTGTGTCATTAGCAAACAAAAACTCAACAATTAACTAACTATTCAAAATTTGTTTCCCTTTGGCACAGAATCATGTGATAGCGTATTCTCTCCGATTCTTACAGGCTCCACAGAGATCACATAGCAGATGCCCCTAAGCCATGAGGCTATGTCTTTTGATGTCCAGGAAGTACTGACCTAATGGCATTTACCACTCTTGTTACCTTAGTCTCCCAGTTCTTTAAGCCATTTATTCATTCACATGAGTTCCTTTCTAAGAATAGCTCTGGCTACCCTGAGGCTAAATTAAACCTTCTGACTCTGAGCTCAGAAACCCAAGAAGGGTAAACAAAACTAAAAACCATGTTTTTTCTATTTACCTAAGCTAAAGCTAGAAATGCTAGAAGTAAACAAAGACAAACAAAAGAAATACTAGGAAGTAACTTACACAAGACCAAAGACCATTCTACATTTTGTTTATTGGTCTATCTCCAGTGATTAAAAAGGCCTAGATCATAGCGGGAGCTCAAATAAATGACTTATTAGCTACGAACTAATATTTTTCTCTTGAAGGAAAAGGAAATGTAAGAGAATTCCATGGCTATTCATTTACATACTTTTCTTTATAACACTTATTTTTTTTAAATTATTTTATGTGTATGAGTGTTCTGACTGCATGTATGTCTGTGCACCATATGTGTGCCTGGTGCCCAAGAGGTTAGAAGACGATGAAGGAGTCCTTGGAACTGTAGTTACAGAGGATTATGAGCCACCATTTGAGGGTTGGATATTGAACTTGGGACCTCTACAAGCACATTAAGTATTTTTAACTGCTAAGCCAACTTTCTAGCACCTATCATTTTTTAAGTGTGTGAGTGGGTGCACATGCCACAGTAGCATCTGTATGTGGACAGAGGTAAATTTGGGGGGCATTACTTCTTTCTTCCACCAGGTGTGTCCTGGAGATCAAACTCAGACTCTCAGTCTTGGTGGACAGTGCCTTTACCTACTAAGCCGTTTCAAGTGATCTTACATGCTCATTTTGAAAAAGTTCTATAGTTAGCCAGACATGGTGGCATCTGCCTTTAATCCTAGCAGTCAGGAGGCAAAGGCAGGCAGATCTCTGAGTTTGAAGCCAGCCTGGTCTTCAGAGCGAGTTCCATGACAGTCAGAGCTATGTAGAGAGACCCTGTCTCAAAAAACCAAAACCAAAACCAAAACATAACTAGTTCTATAGTGCTTGTGTAGTGTGCAGGAGGCACCGAGTTTGATTCACAGTGCCACAAAATAAACAAACAAAATAATGTCAGGAATATCATGTAATCCTAGCATCACTATTCAAGTTTGGAGCTACTCTTTCCAATTCCTTGGTCTACTCACAGGCTGTAATAAAAACTGTATGGCTGTATCATGTACTTCTGCATATGCACTTGCTCTTTTCCTTTACAGCCTGTCATCAACATCTGACTTCAATATTCTCCAACTATATTTTTTTTGAGACAGGCTCTCATGTATCCTAGACCTGGAACTCACTGTAGAGTTCACTAGGACTTTGAACTTAGAACATCTACTGTCTCCACCCCTGCCACTCCCCGAGTCCTGGGAATACAGGGGATGTGTCTCAATGCTCAGTTTTAACCAGATCATTTTGTAATCATTAAAATTTAATGGTTATTTAATAGTCAATTACACGCATGTGCCAAAAATTTAACTGATTCCCAGTTTTCAAGCATTTAAATTCTATTGTTATTACTAGAATCCCAACAAACATTCCTTATAGCTAAAATCTTTATCCATTTTTATAATCTCAGAGTAAATTTTTATAATTACTACATTAAAAATGATAAGGAATATTGGCAAATCACTCTCCAAAAAGGTTACTCCAGTTTATTCTTCTACCAATGTCTGAATCTATTCTTTAAGTCCATGTCAATTTTATATCATATAAACTTTTTGAAAAATAGCTAATTGAATTAAAGGCTTATTTGGGGGGGGCTTGTTTGTTTGTTTGTGACAGGGTTTCCCTGTGTAGTCCTGCCTGTCCTGGAACTCACTCTGTAGATCAGGCTGGCCTTGAACTCAGAGATCTACCAGCCTCTGCCTCTCTGGTGCTGGGATTAAATGAATGCGCCACTACTGCCTGGCTTTGAGTTAGTTTTTTAAAATTAGATTTATTCATTTTATTTTATGTGTTGAGTGTTTGGCCTGCATGTACATATGTGCACCATGTGCATGCCTGGAGGTCAGAAGAGGGAGTTGATCGCCTGCAACTGGATTTACAGATGGTTGTGAACCACCATGTGGGTACTGGGAATTGAACCTGGGTCCTCTACAAGAGCAACAAATGCTCTTAATGGATGAGCCATTTCTCCAGCCCCATAAATTTTTTTCCCCCTTAACACTAGTTTAGTTAAGGTAACCCACCAGTTACTTTTAATTATTAAAAAAAAAATTTTTTTTAAAGACAAGGTTTCATGGTAGCCCAGACTAGCTGCGAACTTGTTATATAATCAAGGCTGTCCTTGAACTCCTGACCCTCTGATCCTCTTGCCTTCTAGATACTGGGATTAAGATGTGTGTTCCCATGCTGGGCTAGATTTAAAACAAACAAAACAAAGTTGTAGGGGTTGGAGAGATGGCTTAGAAGTTAAGAGCGTTTACTGCTCTTGCAGAGGACCTGGGTTGGATTCCTAGCACCTACAAGGTGGCTCACAATGGCCAGTAACTCCAGTTCCAGGGGATTCGACACCGCCTTCTGGCCTCCTTGGGTCATGGTGCACATGGTGCATGCAAACTTATGCAGGCATACACATACACATATACATAAAAATAATAAATTAAAAAAACAAAGAAGTTGTAGACTCTCTAAAAAGTATTTTAAAAATATAACCTCAGGTTTTATTTCTGGAGTGTGTACGTGAGGTAGATATATGCGTACACATTTGTGTGAATTTACGTGGGCATTTGTGCATGTGTGCTCCTGCATGAAGCCAGATGTCAATGTTGGGTGTCTTCCTCAATCCCTTGCCTCATTTTTTTTTTTTTAGAAAGAATTTCTCATTGAGCTTAGAGCTAATCAATTTGGCTAGGCTAGTTGGATAATGAGCTTCAGAGATTTGCCTGTCTCTAGCATTTTTTTCCTTTTCCTTTTCTTTTTTAAAGTAGATATTGCAGATTGAATAAGTCTCCAGGCTTGTGTAGCAAACACTTACCTGACTGAGCCTCTGTCAGTCCCCTAAACTGTTTCCTAGTACTCAAAATAGGCAAATGCTCAGAGAATTTCAGTTTCATTCCAGTGATTCCACCCATGCTCTCTTCATTTGGAAATGTATGCTTTATAATCATACCTCACAGAGTCTGCTGAACTGCCCTACAATACACTCAGTGTTAGCTGCTTCAGATACAACGGCTGCCTGTAGGAGTGGAGGCCACAGTCGCTAGGGTCCAGTTAGGGAAACACCTGGTCTCAACAATGCTTGGGTCCACATCACTACTATTTCTCTCCTATGACTTTCAATTCAATATTCTTAAAAAAGAACTGTGACTAGTGAGTTTACTTTAAACATCAATTCTTGATCTGAGATATTACTTGAATTAAGGCTGCTTTGTCTGCCTCCTCAAAATGTATCTGAAAGTACTGTCATCCTACTGGTACCCATGGGATAGACAGGTTAGCTACTTTTAACTGAGTATTAGTCAAAGGAGATCATTAAATTTTCTATGAAGGTTCACCTGTGAACTATGCTCTAAATCTATAACTGTGGTCTAAGCTCATCTAAAACCCTGCCCACCTTAATTACTGCATAAGAAAGTCACCTGTGTAGTGACACTGAGGATTCTACACACCTAATCCTATCGCTTCCGTTATGCAGGGTTAGATTATTCCCAGACTTATTTCACTTCTTCTTTTGTTTGCCTTATCTCCATTCTGCTCAGTATGGGGGACTTCTACTATAGGACAGGCAGTGGAAAGAGAAGCAGAAATTTATTTATTATTTATTTGTTGTTGTTGTTGGTGTGTGTGTGTATGTGTGTGTGTATGTGTGTGGTCTGACTGCATATGAACAGATTTGTGTGTGCACATGTATGTGTATGCTCCAGTAGGTCAGAGGTCAATGTTGTATGTCTTCCTCAGTTGCTGTCCATCTAATTATTTGAGATAAGGTCTCACTGAATCTGGATCTCATTGGCTTAGCTAGACTGGCAGGCTTGCAAGTTCCAGGGATTTGCCTGTCCCCCATCCCTTTTCTTCCCCAATTCTCTGTGACACGGGTACAGATGAGCACTGCTGTGCCTGGCTTTTTACATGGGCATTAGGGATCTGAATTCAGATCCTTATGCTTGCATGACACTTTACTGATTGAACTATTTCAGTCCCCAGAAGCTAAAGACTACTGAGCCGAAAGTCTCATTATTCCCTGGTTATATTAGATCATTTTTTAGATGAGTGAACAAGAGTCTATTCTATCTAAATAAACAAGATACTCTTAGGCCAGACATGTAACCCTTGCAATGCCTCAGTTCTTTCATCCACAACAGGGTGCTAACAACACTATTGTGCGGCACCAGTTTAATGATTAAATACAAGCCATGTGAAACATCTGGAACACAGTGAATAACTTGAAAGTGTCAGTACATGGATGGTAATTAACAATGGTTTCTTTAGGCTTTATTTGCATTACACAAACAACTGTCAGTACTTTAAAAGGAAATGTATCTATCTACAATGCAACTCTGTCAAGGCTATCTCTGACTATCTTAGGAAATCAAAAAAGCTAGTGTATAGCAGTAAAATGTCTAGACTTGGCTCTCACACTAAGCATGGTCAGTGTGAAACACAGTTCTAACACATTCTCTAACCCATTAGCATCTCTTCTAAAGCCCCAAATTACCTCTGAATTTCACTTTTTCACGAATGTACAAAGCTTTCCACTGTGACATTGTAAAAACTGCATTTCTAGGCTACCTTTAATTATGGTTACCACACAGATCGCACACACATACACAAATCCTCTACATATACAGTATGTATATAAATAGGGAATTGTATCATTTCAAATTCTACTTCTCTCACAAAGCATTATTTTAATAATGTTAAAGAACTTTTTTTTGTAGAACTACTTTAAAAAAACAACATGGTTTTATAGAGATATCAAAAGCCATCTTACCACATTGCTTGCACAGATACTGGTTTGAATATGTGAACTCTGTTATCTGTTGATACGCTGAACCCACTAAGAGCAAAAGAGAACAGACAAAAGTCCACAAATAAGGTCAGGTATTTCAGGTTTGCTATACCAGCTGACAGATTAAATAGAAGAAATAATCAGTGTGTCATCTGGAAGTTAACTAGAAGTAGGATGTGACTGAAAAGTTCCAACATGGCAGCTGAGAGAAGGACAATCGGCCTTCTCCAGGGACAAGGATTATCTGCTAGGTAATCCAGTTCCAAGAGGTCATATCTAAACACATACATATATGAGCAATACTAAAGGAACTCAGCAAGCTGTAGTTACATATACATATGCATGAAATAATAATTCAAGATGAAGTAGTCATAAATTTGAGAGGAAGTGGGAGAACGTAAGAGGAGTTTGGGGGAGGGTGAGAATTATATAAATACAGTACTCATTATAAAATTCTCAAAAGTACCACAACAACAACAACAACAAATTCTCAAAAATAAATTTAAAGAAAAAAAAGCATCAATAAATTGACTTTATCTACTAGGCAAAATTAAGTTGTCCTGATATATATTTCTATTTGGAAGTCTTTTGATTCATAGCAAACCTGACCTGGGTTTATAAATTGGAGTAAACATTTCGGTCTCTTGGGAACACATTCTAAAAACACCAGGAGGTGGGGGTGGCTGACTGGAAGGAACTGGCTCAGGAAAGGGGTTACACAGCAGGCTGACAGCTGGCAGAAGCCACAGAGGTTATTTGAAACAGAACACATCATCCTCAGGGAGAACACTGCAAGAGCAGTCCCACATGTTCACATTAAAGGGTGAGCCAACAAACTACTACTTCTTTGTCTGGCTTCCTACCATAGTCAGCTTAGAAGAACAGAAGTGAGAGACCCTGGCAAGTTGTACTTTATTCTACTTACAAAACGGCAGTTTAAAAGGCCTCACTGAGCTGCCGACATGTCAGTTCAATTGGGCACACTGAGCCTCCCATTCAGCTGAATGAATGAGCCACTAAGACTGAGATGAGCCCACACCCCTCTGCTTTCTGTGGGAGGAGGAAGAAAGAGAAAGCTCTTACCCGTCACCATCCAAATGAATTAGGGTATCACTCCAGAGAGGCAAGACTAAGCCCATGGTACAAGTGCTACTGCAAGACAAGGAATAATCATTAAGTTACTTCCTGTTATCCTAGGAAGCAGTCACCATTTATTAACTTTTAACACAGGGATAAACCTCCAAGCAATAAAATGTGTCATCAATGTTAGAGTAGAGAAATTTCTATCATAATACTATTAATCCCGTACATGTTCTCAGGAGTTCTTTAAAAGGGATGGCCAGCTATTCCTTATATATTTGACAAAGAAAATTTATTGACTGAACTTCCCGTATTGTCTTATAAGTAGCTACTATCTTAAAAAATCCAAGTAATTACTGCTGACTTGCATTTGGTAGGTCTCAACCCAGGATACAAAATCCAACTCAATTCCAAGCATTATATCTTTTTATTTTTTCAGGGGTTAAGAGGCATGAACAAAGTCTCATACAGCCCAGGCTGGCCTCAAACGCACAACAAAGCAGAGGCTGGCCTTGAACTCCTGATCCTTCAACCTTCACCTCCCAAGTGCTGGGATTACAGGTGCGCACCACCACAGCTGCCCTCAAGGACTAGTTCTAACGTCAAGAACTATTGCTAATTGCTCAATATCTTGGAATAAGTGACTTGTTCAATTCTAAGATTTACTAAACACTAGGAATACCCAGATTGTTATTAAGTTAGAGAAATAAAAAATACAATTTAAATGAAAGAGTACTTAGTCTTGTATGTGTGTATATATGTGTTTAAATGAGATTTAAAAACATTTTATTAAATTTTATTTTTATTTTATGTGTATTCTGCCTGCATGTATTTCTGTGAACCATTTGTATGCCTGGTACCTGTGGAAGCCAGAAGGGGGTGTTGGATCCGCTGGGACTGGAGTTACAGATGGCTGTGAGCTGTCATATGGGTGCTGGGAATTGAACCTGGGTCCTCTGGAAGAGTAGCCAGTACTCTTTTAACTGCTGAGCCACCTCTCCACAGTCCTATTTTGTTTATTTTAAGAGAGTCTCACTGTGTAGTCCAGAGTGGCCCTGAACTCCAAATTCTCTTGTCTCAGCATTCTCTACCTTGAGATTACATGCTACCACACCTGACAAAATAATGCTATGTACTGACCTAGCATGGCTGAAATGTAGAATAGAGACATCAGCAATCAACAAAAGGGTGGTCCTACTATGGCATACTAAAATACTGCTCCAGGTTCTGGGGGTTGCAACTCAGTGGTAGAGTACTTGTGAGGCCCTGGGGTCAGCTACACATCAGCTTAGAAAGGAAACTGGCTCTAAGCGAATAGAATAGGCTAGTGCAGGGAGTCCTGGCCTCCTGACCAATTATTGTATGCTCTGTGACTCCACTTCTCTGGACAACCTTTACCATTTTTGTCCCTTTCTCTTCTTCAGGATCTTTAAAGTTTTTAGTTTTTTTTTTTTTTTGGTATGGTAGCACACACCTTTAATTCCAGTACTTGGGAAGCAGAGGCAGCAGATCTTTGTGAGGCCAGTCTACTCTACAACAGTAAGTTCCAGGCCAGCCAGGGTAACATATAAGACTTTTATCTCACACACACAAGAAATCTTTTTGAAGATACATGAATGTGTACACATATCTGTGTGTGGGCATGTGCACATGAGTGCAGATGCCTGTGGAGGCCAGAGGCTTCTTATCTCCTGGAGCTAGAGTTATGGGCAACCACTGTTGATGCTGGGAAGTGTGCTTGGGTCCTCTGCAAGAAAAATGTTTATTCTGCTTAGCCATCTCTTCTGCCCCTTTCTAAGGATATGTCTTAAACTACTTCCTGCTTCTGGTCATTTTCCAAAGGATCCTTCATCTGCTCCCTGCCAATATGTCTAGAGACAGCAGTACAGCAGAAAGAACACGGTGTGGGAGTGGGACACGGAGTGGTTAAGATCATGGGCTCTTAGTCAGATGGACTCTGAAACTGAGTTCTAGTAACAATCTTTCTCCCAGGGCCTTGTACACGCTAGATAAGAGCTCTCTGCCTCTGAGCTACACCTCAGCCTTTAACTATGCAGTCTTAAACAAGTTACTTAATTGCTTTGTGTTGGTCTCTTCATCTATAAAAGAGGGACAAAATAACCTTTATTGCATTGTTTTAAGATCAATCACATGTATAAAAGCATATATAAGGGTGCCTAAACAATAATAATTTCTATTTAGTAAGTATCTACTATGTCAAAATGTCTGGATTTGATCTCTTTTGGTATTGGAACGCCTCTGACCAGTTACTTAACTCCTCTCAGCCTTAGGTTCTTTATCTTTAAACATAGGTAATAGAACCTATCATCATAGGAAGCGGTTAGAAGGAGGAAAGGAGGGAGAGGATGATATATCTTAATTTAAAAAGATATCACATAACAGCTTACAACTATCTATAATTCTAATTCCAGAGGATCCAACACCTTCTTCTGGCCTCTGTGGGCACTACATTCACACAATGCACAGACATACATGCAGGCAAAACACCCATACACATAAAATAAAATTAAGAAAACAAATCTTTAAAAGAAGATTTAGAATAAAGCTAGGCATGGTGACACAAGGTACATGGGAGGGTGAGGCAGGATGATTGTGAGCTCAAGGTCAGTCTGAGTTAGAGTATGTTTCAGGCATTGGCTTATAGAGTGGCACCCTGTTGCTCTCCCTGGCTCCCCCAGCCCCCATCAAAAAAAAAAAAAACCCAGAAGGAGAAAGAAAATATAAATATTTAAGATCCCTCTCTAACAGTTATTCAAGGAATCAAGGAGACATTATAATTTAAAACACAGGTGCACCAAACTCTGACGCATTCAATTTCAATTTTAGCTACTGGAATTAAAGACCCATTATGAGTAGGTGTTTCGCCGGGAGGGGAGGTGGTGGTGCATGCCTTTAATCCCAGCACTCCAGAGAGGCAAGACTAAGGCAGAGGCAGAGGCAGGCGGATCTCTGTGAGTTTGAGGCCAGCCTGGGCTACAGAGTGAGTTCCAGAAAAGGCGTCAAAGCTACACAGAGAAACCCTGTCTCAAAAACAAAAACAAAACCAACCCCCCAAAACCAAAAACCAAAACAAAACAAACAAAAAAGCTATAACAAAACCAAAACCCCAACCACCCCAACCACCTAAAATCAAACCAACATAGAAACGACAGCAACAATCAAAAACCAGAGGCCAGAGAGATGGCTCATTAGCTAATAGTGCTTGTTGTTTTTGCAGAGAACCTGAATTCAGGTCCCAGCAACCAGATCAGGCAGTTTACAACTGCCTGTAACTCAGCTCCAGGGGATCTAACATTCTTCTGGCCTACATGGGCACCTCCAATGCATGTGGTGTTTGCACATGCATGTGCTTAGACACATACACACACCCCTAAACAAACAACAACAAAACCCCAGAGTTGGATATGGTGATACACGTATATAATTCCATCACTCAGGAGACTGAGGCAAGAGAATTTTGAGTTCAAGGAAATCCTGGGCTTCATAGTGAGAATCTTTCCCAAGGGGTGGGGTAAGGTGAGGAGCAACAAACAAGCACAAAAGTTCTGCTATTTTATAACCTGAAGCACATGTAGTATATTTTGAAAAACAAGGTTACAATGTATTATTAGGATACTTTGTAACTTGGTACAGTTCTCAAAATAAGCTAAATGAATTGGCTACAACATTACTACCTTGTACTTATCAAACAATCTGGCTTCTACTTTGACTAAATAGTGTTTTTGTTTGTTTTGATTTGGTTTGGTTTTTCCTTTTTCCTTTTTTTTTTTTTTTTTTTCGAGACAGGGTTTCTCTGTGTAGTTTTGGTGCCTGTCCTGGAGCTCGCTCTGTAGACCAGGCTGGCCTTGAACTTACAGAGATCCGCCTGCCTCTGCCTCCCGAGTGCTGGGATTAAAGGTGTGCACCACCACTGCCCGGCTGATTTAATATTGTTTTAAAACACTGTTGTTTTCATATCTGGATATATGAAATGATACGAATTCCTTTAAAAGTAACTGAGAGGAACTGAGCACTAGTATTCTGAGGTCAAAGCCTTTCTTTTACTGTTCACAGGTTCACTCAAACAGAAGACAAACAAGATTTTACAATGCTAGGCTTAACAAAAAGAAACTCATTTCTAGCTCTTCATGTCCCAGTTTGTTTCTGAGACACTAAAATTTGATCAGTGCAATGGCATCTGTCAGGTATGATCCAGATAGACTAACAGAACAAACTGATGTGATTTGCTGAGGATAAATTACTAGGCACCCATGGAAAGTCCGCCCAGCCATCTGGTGGTTCACACTCTGGAGTCAGAATCTGTAGTTACTGCCTCCAGTCTCCAGGGGAAGGAAGCCTCAGCTCAAGTTTCCATGCACTTGTAGTTCCTTCCTAGGTTTTCTTTTCCTTTTGTCTTCTTTCTTTTTGTTTTTTTTTTTTTTTTTAGACAGGGTTTCTCTTTGTAGCCCTGGTTGTCCTGGAACTCTGTAGATCAGGCTGGCCTCAAACTCACAAAGAACCTCCTGCCTCTGCCTCCAGAGTGCTGGGACTAAAGGCGTGCATCACCATGCCTGGCATCTACAGGTTTTCAAGGGAGGGGTCGGGGGAACTAAACAAAGGAAACATGGCCACAGTAATTCTGTCTAACTGAATTTCCTGCAATAATGGAAATATTCTGTACACATGTGCTGTCCCATATGGGAGCCATTCATCACACATGACTACTAAGTATATGAAATGTGACTAGTTATGAAAGAAAATTTTTTAAATATATCATTATTTTAGTCTTTATTTACTTAAAAAGCTACAGGTGTCTAGTGGCAAATGTACTAGACACTATAGGTCCAGACAGGTAAAAGTCCAAATCAGAGATCATAAAATTCCAATGTGGAAACATAGGTAGTTTCCTACTTCCTCCTCCTTGAGACAATCTTGTTATATATAGCCCCGGATGGCCTGAAACTTACTACATAGACCAGGCTGGCCTCAACTTCTTGGCAATTCTCCTGACTCTGTTTCTGGAGTGCTGGAATTACTGGAGCATGCCACTATTCTCACAAAGCAAGTACTTTCTTACTAAAAGGCCTGTTATTTAGGAAAAACATCAGAAGTCAAAACTTCAAGAGGAAATTTCCTACAAGCTGTTGCCAAGCCTCTGTCAATTCAGAGCATATAAGTAAATGCTGTAACTGGAGTACAAGTTCACAGCTCTAACCTTGTCATCTTTATGAACTCAGAAGTCATTCCCCAAGTTGACCTCTGTCCTATTTATTTATTTATTTATTTATTTATTTATTTATTTATTTATTTAATTTTTTAAAAAATCAACTTGACACACCTGGGAAGTGGGAATGAAACTCAACTGAATAATTGCCTTGATTGGATTAGTCTGTCAGCTTGTCTATAGGGGCATTTTCTTGCTTGCTAATTGATGCAGAAGGTGCTAGCCTATTGTGGGCATGTGAGCCTGGGAGCAAGTAAGCAAGCAGCATTGGTCTCGTGGTCTCTGCTTCAGTTCCTGACTCTAGATTCTTGCCCTGCCTCCCCTTGACGTTGGACTGTAACCTGTAAGCTGAAATCTTTCCTCCCCAAGTTGTTTTTAATGATTTTGTTTTGTGTGCATGGGGTAGCATGTTGGAGGTTGGAAGAGGACAACTTGAGGGAGTTGGTTCTCTCCACTATGTGGGTCTCAGGGACCTGAACTTGGGTTGTCAGGCTGGGCAGCAGGTGCATTTACCCACTCAGCTATCTCATCAAGTCTGTTTCTGTCAGAGCTTTATCACAGCAACACAAAGCAAACCAAGACAACTTCTATGTACAAACTAGGGTAAAGGTTGGTTTTGGAAACTTTCTAGTGATCCTGGGATCTCCCTGCCTCTCTACAAAATCAGGACAATGAGACTCGCTAGCAATCCTGCTACAAACATTTCTTTTCTTTTCTTTTTTTTTTTTTTTGGTGGATAAATTTCCCCAGGCCTGGGTCACACTCCTAGCTACTGCACAATTCCATTCTAGTCCTGAACCAGGAAGTCATGGTTTGAGACATCTGACAGGATTTCCTGAGGCTTATTATCTCAGAGTGTAAAGATCTGCTTAGCAGCCACATTCCATAGTCTTCCCAAAGGTTCTTCAGAAAGAGTAGAAAAATAGAACAGAAAAGCCTTAAGCCTTTAGGACACAACCCCCAAAAGCCTCAAAACAACAACAACAAAAATCTAGGTTCTGTCAGAGGTATCTTTAACTACAGGAAGCAAAGTACACCTGATTTTTTAACCCAGGACCATTGGTACATTACCAAGAAAGGCATGTACCCTGGGATTACCAAAGTAGAGAATCACTGATGGAAAGAATTAGACTAACAGGAAAAAACAACATTTCCCTGATTTGCTTAATTATTATCATTAGTACCTAGTAATGGGAAAGATAAGGAATAAAAATAGTAAATTAGAAATAGCCGAAGACATTTAGCAAGTGTGCTTGTCTTTGAAGATCATGGCCAAGACTTATTTTCTAGTTTTATGCCTTGATTTTTCTGTCTATGTGTGTGTGTACATGTGTTCATATGTTTATGGGGTGCATGTGGAGGTCAGACATCAACCTTGGGTAACTTCCTCAATTGCTCTTCACTTTAGAGACATAGTTTCTCACTGAACTTGGTTCTCACAGATTTGGCTAGGTTGGCTCCCTGGCTGGCCATCTGTCAGCCAGCTAGTCCCAGGGATTACTCTGTCTCCACTTCCTCAGTGCTGGGATTATAGGCACATGCTGCTGTACCTAGATTTTTCACCAATGCTAGGGATTGAATTCAGGTACTTGAGCTTGCATGGCAAATACTTAACTAACTGAACCATCTCCTCAGGCTGTCATGAATTATTTAACTTAAAATTCATTACCACATACTCACTATAAAAGATAATGGGTTTTACTGTGACACTTTCATATACATATATATGTCAATCATTCCATAAACATAAATATTGTGGTGGTTTGAATAAGAATGGCCCCCATAGGCTCATATACTTGCTTAGTCATCAGGAAGTGGTACTACTTGAGAAGGATTAGGAGGTATGGCCCTTGTTGGAGTAGGTGTGGTCTTGTTGGAAGAAATGAGTTACTCGGGGGTGGGCTTTGAGGTTTCAAAAGCCCAAGTCAGGCCCAGTGGCTCTCTCTTCCTGCTGCCTATGGATCTGGATATAGAACTCTCAGCTACTTCTCCAGCACCATGTCTGCCTGAGTGCTGCCATGCTCCCTGCCATAATGATAATGGACTAAATAAACCTCTGAAACTGTAAGTAAGTCCCAATTAAATGCTTTCTTTTATAAGAGTTGTTGTGGTCATGGTTTCTCTTCTCAGCAATACAACAGTGACCAAGACATATATCAAGAATACAAGCTGGGCATGGTGACTCACAGCTTTAGTCCTAGCACCTGGGAGGCAGAGGCAGGGTGATCTCTGAGTTTGAGGCCAGCCTGGTCTACACACACACACACACACACATACACACCCTTCATCCTCTTACCTTCTTGTTTAATTTTATTTTGAATTTTAAAAGCATAATTATGCAAGACATTTTTGTAATAGTTCAAATAACTATACTAGGTTAATTAAAAGGTAGTTTTCATGCTCCTCCCCCATTTTTTAATGGTACCATACCTGTCATTAGAAGAAAAATCCATTCCCAGGACAATGCTTTCTTCCGTGTCTTGTCTACCATTAGTTGAAACCACCACCATATAGCGTGTTCGATTTTGGTAAGTACTTTCCAATCTTACAGCCTGAGGTCAACAGATAACAAAGAAACAAGGAATTTAGAGAATTTTTAAATCATTTAATTTTTTTTTTAAACCAGCATCTCATAGCATGCTACCAAGGCAAAAAAGGTGATAGTTGGGAGACCTAAATTCAAAATTCAACTCAAATATTAACTATAAAATCTTTGATATAATACTAAATTAATGGGGGGTATATAATAATACCTATGTTGTTTTAAGAATCTTATAACTGGGTATACAAACCACACTTAAGGCAGGACTCAATGGTATTTTTGTAGATTTTTTTTTTGTGTGTGGGAATCTCATATTGCTTTTGTTTAGGCTTTTTTTTTTTAATTTAAAAAAAAAAAAAACCAAAACTTAACCTAACTGGTCTTTTGCTTGTATTATGGTTTCTGATTTTGTGTTTTCATTGATTTCTTTTTTGTGTGTGCATGTCTGTGTTTCTTGTGCATTTTCATTGTTTTTTCTTTTCATTTATTCTGATTTGTTTTAAAGAGAGAGAAAGAAGGTGTGGAGTTGGATGGATGGAGATGAGGGAGAGGAAATTGTGATTAGAATATTTTATATGAAAAAATTTATTTTCAATAAAAATAAAATGAACATTATATACAGAATAAGTATATAAGTCACTATAAATATACATTAAGTTGGTCAAACTCAAAATGCTATAGATGTGTATTTTATTGAAATATATAGTACTCATATATATTATAAACTATATACATAATACTTTATAAAAATATATATGTATTTCTCTGTCTTATATAGTCTATGTATCTATATGTACTTACCTATCTCCACAAGCTTTAGGGTAAGGTAATAATCATTCTTATCAAATCCGTTTCTCCTGGTAAAGAGTCTTTGTTTCACCAAGCTTTAGTTAGGCTCTTGGACTATGTCCTAGATCTATCTGTGCAATTACTTGCAAAATTAAACTTTAGCAAGAACCCCCACTAAATTTGTTTATCTGGAGTCTACATCATCCCTACTCGATACTCCTTGACATCTAACTGGGTTTTTCATCCTCTACCATCTCCCAAGTGATATACCATCACCCTGGCCTATCCTCAACTAAAATCCTCTAAATCATTTTAAGCCAAAACTTGATACTGAGGGTTCTCTGAAATAAAAGGCCTATTGAGCCATTACAGAGAAGGATCTTATCTATGGGTAAGTTTTTCAACCACCTGCAGGGAAGTGAGGTAGCAGATGGAAACATGCCTGCTGGGCCTCAGAGTGAAAGCATATTGTAATAGTTACTTTTTGTAACTCATAGAAGGAAGAGCTGATTTAGGCTTTAGGGTTCCAGAACGAGAGTCCATAATGGGGGACGTATGCCAGCAGTTAGCTAAAGCAAGGAAGCTCAGATCCCATTTCTGTCCACAAGCAGGAAGCACAGAGGCTATAAACCCTCAAAGTTTGTTCCCCATGAACTTCCTCTAGTTAGGCATGACTAATTTCTCAGACAAAATACAAACTGGGTACCAAGTTTTCAAATACCTGAGCCTATAGGAAACATTCTTACTCAAACCACCACATGTTTATACTGAAAAATTTGAGAGGGAAAGAATCCACACTGACTACAGGAAAGAGTGAACTAATGAGAAGCAGGCAGAGGTTTGAGACAGGAGGTCAGTCTGGATGAAGGACTCATTGTTTCTTGATTGGCTGGGGTGAACAGTCCAGAAAAATGCATTTATAATGAGAATATGGTGTACAGCCTAGTGGTCTGCTCTCTAGAACTCAGTCTAGGTTTCAAAATCTATTAAGTTAATTTGGCACAAAAGTGTTAACTGATTAGCTTTCCTTTCATATCTTGCCCTCTGTTCTCTAACCCTGATAATTTAGGATAGTTCAGGATTTTTAAAACTACATTGTTTAATTTCTGTGTGTATGTGTGTGGTGCACCCACCTGTGCATGGATCTGTAGAGACTAGAGTTCAATTCTGGGTACCTTCCTCTGGCCTGAATATTTGCTTTATTGTTTGAGACAGGGTCTCTTCACTGAACCCAAAGATCATTTTGTCTAGCCTGGCTGGCCAGCACTGGGACAACAGGCACACGCTGCCCCGTGTGGCTTTTCCTACACGGGTGTTGGGTATCCGAACTCACGTCCTCAGGCTTGCATGATGAGTACACCGCTGCCTAGCTCACAGATTTCTACCAACTCCCCATTTTCTTTCTTTCTTTTTTTTTTGGTCAATTTAGTCTCGGTCCTTCACTTATCTTTTATATTTCCACTCAGCAGCCTTAATCTACAGGACTCAACTCTGCTGTTTGGCTATGAATTCCTCCTGCCTGTCCATGCTGGATTTACAATTAAGCCCAATTCTACACTTGAGGTTTCCCAGCTTTATCTCAATAGTCTTGAATAACATTTTTTTAATCACCTAAAAAAGAAAGAATCTTATGAAATTATGAATGTGAATCAGTGCATGATACATGGTAAATGATTACCCACTGTAATGTGTTTCTATGAGCAGAATTCATAACAATTGCCAAAATATGTTCTATAAACTGAAGAGGGGCAAATGAGGAACATGAATGTGAACACTCATCTCATACATAAAATTTGCACAAGCTACTGTAATATGAAGCAAACTATTAGTATTATCCAGGGGAATACTGGCCCTGTGCAAATGAGTATCTGTTTGTAACAGATATTTATGTATATAAACAGATGTTTGTATATCTGTATGTGACAGGATTTTTTCCCTCTCCTACTCCTGATTTATTATTACTATTATTACTACTACTACTATTATTATTACTATTTGTGTGTATGTGTGTGTGTGTGTGTGTGTGTGTGTGTGTGTTGGTGCATGTGTAGAGGTCATGGGCAACTCTTTGGAGTTGTTTTTCTTTATCCATCCTTATGTGGGCTCCACAGATTGAATTCAGTTTATTACTTTATGTGGCAAGCACCTTTACCCACAAAGCCATTTTAGGGGCTGCCTCCTTTTGTTTTTTATTTTATTTTTTCTAGACAGAGTTTGCTATGTAGAGTAGGCTTGAACTCCTTCCTCAGCCTCTTGAATTCTGAGAGTACAGGCCTATGCCCCCATGTCAGCTTCTTCTTAGATTATTTTATGTGTACAAGTGTTTAGTCTGCATGTATGGAAGGGCATCACATGTATACCTGGTGCCTTTGGAACTGGAACTGGAATTACAGATGGTTGTGAGCAGCCATGTGGGTGCTGGAACTGAACTTGGGTCCTCCACAAGAGCAGCTAGCATTCTTAATGGAAGAGCCATCTCTCTAATCCTTTATTTATTTATTTATCCGCCTATCATTTTTAAAAAAAGATTTATTTATTTATTATGTCTACAGTGTTCTGTCTGCACATATCCCTGCAAGCCAGAAGAGGGCACCAGATCTCATTACAGATGGTTGTGAGCCACCATGTGATTGCTGGGAATTGAACTCAGGACCTTTGGAAGAACAAGCCGTGCTCTTAACCTCTGAGCCATCTCTCCAGCCCCGTCCTTTATTTTTTATTTTTTAAAGACAGGGACTGTCTATGTAGCCCTGGCTGTCCTGGCCTCATTATATAGTCTAGACTGGCCTCAAACTCAGAGCAATCTACCCGCCTCTGCCTCAACTTCTTCTTTACCTTCAACAATTAAAGATTCCTTTTTCAGAAGCTTCTTAGTTTTTAAAAGTTTTAATTCATTGTTTATGCATTCAAAGTGCCTTCAGAAGATTGGAATATAAACAGGGTCTTGGATGAAGTTAAGGGCTTACCTGCTAGTGTGATAATGGCAGCGTGGTTACTATCCCTCTGTTTAATATCTGAAGTAAAATGTCACATCACATGGTGATGGCTACCAAAGCTGACTCAAATAATTTCTGGGACTTATTTTCTATTTTGACTGTTTGGAAAATTTCTTAATAAGTTAAAAAAAAATCACTGTATAAACAAAGCAAAAACAAAGCAAAATGGTTTCCAGGCAACAATCATTTGAATATTTGCCATACATATGCTGCCTATGCCAGGACAGCACAAGGGCTAGGAAATCAACGGTGGAAGATGGAGACATCGCTCTCCCCTTGTGAGATGTATGCTCTACTCCTACTGTCTCAAAAATCAAGTAAATCAATTACATTAAATAAAGACAGTCTTATGTATCCCAGGCTGGCTTCTAACTTACACAGTCAAGGATAACTCTTAACTGGTCCTTCTGCTTCCACCTCACAAGGGCTAAGATTACAGGTATCCACCACCACGCTCAGTTTCTGTGGTGCTGGAGATATGACCCAGGGCTTCAAGGATTCTGGGTAAGCACTCCACCAACTAAGTTATAAACCTAGCTTTATGCCTCTGTTCTGATATTCCTAAGAAAAGCTAGGGAAGTAAAAACAGTGGATGTGGCTAAATTAAAGCTTCTTTGTTAGAACTGACACAATCAGAATGCAATGCCATCATTCTGACGCCAAAGACCCAAGCCATACTGTTGTTCACTTTATGTTCCATGAAGAAAAGTTTTGAAATCAAATTCACTTATGAGACACTACGAGGAACTAACATTTAAATGGACCACAGTCTAGAGTTAGTCAACTGAGATTGAGGAGGAACATTAAACACACAAAGGGTAACAGTAGATACACATGAGGTGGACTGGGAGGCAGCTCTGGATTTTCTTATAGAAACACTCAAAACATACATGTCATTTTTAAAATTATGTTTATTTATTTAGTGTGTGTGAGAGGTGCAGAAGTCAGTTCTCTCCTTCCACATGTGGGTCCTGGGAGAGAACTCAGGTTGCCAGGCTTGGTGCAAAGTGCCTTAACCTTAGTGACCAAATTATCTCACTGGCCCCATCAACTGTTATTTTAACCAGACAAGCTGGTGCAGGTAAAATCAGATTTGAAAACATTTAATTAATTGTATGCACATGAATGATGTGTGTGTACCATGGTGCACATATGGAGGTCAAAGGACAGACAGCCTGTAAGAGATTGTTCTCTCCTTCTGCCATGCGGGGCCTGGGGATCAAACTCAGGTCATCAGGCTTAGCAGTTGGTCTCAAACTTGCTATGTAGCCTGGGAGGAGAATTCCCTGGAATTTTTGATCTTCCCAGTGCAAGGATTACAGGCAAGTGCTATCATGCCTGGTGTATATGGTACTGGAGTTGGAACCCAGGGCATCATACATACTAGTTAAGCACTCTACCAACTGAGCTATATCTCTAGCCTCAGAACATCTAATAAACAAGATTTCAGACCTTATTACACGTTTAAACTTGAGCATGCCTTGGCAATCTTTAAACTAAATGTTCAATTTCTAAAATGTGTTAGAAGCAAATTTTACCTGCAAATACAAATGGTGTGGAAACAACTGAACTATGATTCTGAGAAATAAAAAAAATTGAAACATTTTTCTTTAGTTATGTGTTGTATATATGTGTATAGCATATATGTATATACTGTATTTGTGTGCACTGTGCATGTGGGTGTCTTCTCCAATTATTCTCTGTCATATTTTCTGAGACAGGCTCTTTTACCAAAACTTGAGCTCACCAATTTGGCTAGACTGGATGGCCAGGCAAAAGCAGGGGATCTTTAGGGCTTGCTGGCCATCCTGTCTAGCCAAATTGGTTGCCTCTCCAGTGCTTGGATTATAGATATGTACTATTAACACCAGCTTTTTAAAAATCTCATGTCCTCAGGGCTGTGCAATAAGCACTATACCGACTAAGCCATCTCTTTAACTTTCTCTGTCTGATGGTTCATACACCAACTGATTGATTAAGTCAAGGTTGATGAAAGAAAAAAGTCTTCCTAAATATAGTCTATAATGCTTGATATCTGGCTCAAGACATTTTGGTAAGTGATATTCAGTGCAAACATTTCCTGTCTTTTTAATATTCAACTTGA
This sequence comes from Peromyscus eremicus, assembly GCF_949786415.1. NCBI lineage: Eukaryota > Metazoa > Chordata > Mammalia > Rodentia > Cricetidae > Peromyscus > Peromyscus eremicus. The sequence continues at coordinate 60,515,462 of NC_081423.1, read as the reverse complement.
TAACATCAAGAGCTCATCATTCAAAGAATCACCTTAAAGCTCTCAGTCCAATTTAAGTATTGTACCTAAGTGGAGCAGTTCACAGATCCTACTTGGCACAAAAGCTTTTCTCATCCCCCTCATCTAATAGCCTGAAACAGTTTTCTTGAAGCATACATCACACATTTGTTTTAATTTTAATTTCATCATAAGTCTAGACCATGCCTCTGCATGCAGTATTTATCCTCAGGGAAGCCACATTATAAAGACACAATGTCTAGACAAGCAGCTCACCCAATCCATCAGAAAGGTTTCAAAAGTATGTAAGTATTAAATTCTAGCCAAAAGAACAAAGTAATAACAGTAGCTAAGATTAAAATAGACTTCAGACATGACATTAATAAATTAAAGAACACTGTCTTCAAGAGTTTGAGGAAGTAGGGCTGGAGAGATGGCTCAGAGGTTAAGAGCACCAACTGCTCTTCCAGAGGTCCTGAGTTCAATTCCCAGCAACCACATGGTGGCTCACAACCATCTGTAATGAGATCTGGCACCCTCTTCTGTATACATAATAAATAAATAAGTCTTTAAAAAAAAAAAAAAGCCGGGCGGTGGTGGCACACGCCTTTAATCCCAGCACTCGAGAGGCAGAGCCAGGCGGATGGATCTCTGTGAGTTCGAGGCCAGCCTGGGCTACCAAGTGAGTTCCAGGAAAAAGGCGCAAAGCTACACAGAGAAACCCTGTCTCGAAAAACAAAAACAAAAACAAAACAAAACAACAACAACAAAAGAGTTTGAGGGAGTGTCTGTTGAAAAAGAATATCAAGTTTAAAAAAAATCTATAAATTATATTCTGTCGAATCCCTGAAAACCATGGTCAAGGCTAAAGATATGGCTCAGTGGTAGGGCACTTGTCTAGCAAGCAAAAAAGACCCCAGGTCTGATCCCCAGCACAGTCAATACCTCCTTGCCAAATTCATGATTAATTTATTGACATGGCAAGATACCCACGACAAACAGGTTAAAAGACACTACACAGCTTACTTTATAAAACAACAAAACAAAATTAAGCATGGCTGTTAGTTCACCCGACTGCCCACCCCGACCCTATGTAAATACCAAGAGAGAGTGAAAGGTGCTTATTCAAATAGCCAGGAGTGGTTTTTCCCAGAGTGTGGGATATGGTGATTTCATCTTTATTCCTTTTTGAATTGTCTGATTTGGAAAACAAAACCAAACTGGACACAATGCACTTATACTTAGAAAAAAAATAAACTAATTTTCATTTGAAAAAACTTAACATATTATAAAACTAAAACCCAAAAAACTAATTTTCTAAAATTATCCTGCCAAGTTTTTAGCTTTTGCAAAAACTTCAATTGAAGCTGCTGTAAATATTCTTAAAATTGTTAATTTCTCATTTGGTTTTTAAGTAGTCCTTTGATAATTCAGAAGAACACTATAAAACCATTTCCTTATTTAACAACTAGAAGTTTCTTAAATACTGAAGTAACATTTATACCTGTACTTGGAAAGTAGAATTCCCCCAAAAGAAAACAATATTTTCAATGTTTAAGCAAAAAAGTAGGGTTTGGTTGAGTTATTAAGAAGAAAAAGGCCGGGCAGGGCTGGCACACATCGTTAATCCCAGCACTCAGGAGGTAGAGACAGGAGGATCTCTGTGAGTTCCAGGCCAGCCAGGGATAGACAGTGGAACTCTGTCTCAAAAAAAAAAAACAAAAAACAAAAAAAAAAACAACAAAAAAAAAACCCACAAAAAAAGAAAAAGAAAGAAAAGAAAAAAAAAGTGGACTTTCAGTTGACTATCCAATTTTTAACCTTATGTACAAGTCCTGAGATAAGAGCTTTAGCATTCCAAATTTAACTCCAAACAAAAGCCTTTGCTTTGGGTCTACAAATGCCCCTTTCAGTTAGAAAGTGCTAATTTGTCCAAAGTCACACAATGCATTTACTTATTTTCCTGAAGATGACTCACTCAATAATCTGAAACATAATGACTATGTGTTTGTAACAATTCAAAATAACTGTAAAATGGCTTATCATTTTAATGATTAATTCAGAGGCACAAGTTACAACTTACGTTTGAACTTACATTCTGTAAATGTAATACATACATGAGACTATCTGTCAAAATCTAAAAAGTTGAAGCTGCATATTTTAGTAGGAAAAGAGGCTTTCATCCTCAACTCTGCCTCCTAACTTTATTCTTAATTCTTTCAAGTTTCATGCGCGCGCGGGGGGGGGGGTTATCCCATATTTAGGGGTTCAAACTAAAGTTCAGAAGATAATGAATGAGAAAAAGATAAAACACACAATGACATCCTTAGCTCTGGCTCTCCCACACCGCACCATGTTCAAGAGCTATCGGCAAATAGCCAGCCTGTACTAGTGACTATGGTATGGGTTATGGGAAGTTATATTCAAAGTGTGATCAGCATCTTTTTGAAACTTGTTAAAAATATAAATTATCTCTACTTCCTCCCCACCAACCAAACACTGCCAGAGAAGCCCAGAAACTGATAGTTGACAGCAGCTCTTGAGGGGATTCTGATATACCCTCAAGTCTCAGAACCACTGCTTTAGAATACCAATGCTATAAGAATGGTGTTCCATGTCACACAGATGGATTTTTAAAGAATTATTTGAGAAAATACATAAAAAATGCAGATGGCCAGAAAGATACCTCAGCAGGTAAAACTGGTTGGCATACAAACCTGATGATCTGAGTCCAGTCCTTGGATTCCAGCATGGAAGGAGAAAACCAACTCCTGAAAGGTCTCTGACCTCCACACTACCTCATGGCATAAGTGTCCCTACTCAGTCTCTCACACGTACACATAAATACACAGATATACACACGTGAAATACTTTTTAAAATGCAGACAATGACGGGAAAATGGCACAGCAGGTAAATCTCAGTGAGAGACCTTATTTTAAAAAAATAAGGTAGAGTGTGGTGGGAAAGACACCTAATGCCACCCTATTGCTTCCACATGCACACACACGGTGAGTGTACTTGCACATATGTATATAGCATACATAAATTATTAAAAATTTTAAAGAAAAAGTGTGGCAGGGTGATGATGGTGCACGCCTTTAATCCCAGCACTCAGGAGGCAGAGGCAGGTGGATCTCTGTGAGTTTGAGGCCAGGACAGAGTGAGTTCCAGGACAGAAAAAAAAAAAAAAGAAAAGAAAAAGTGTGTATCAATCAATTAATAAATGAATAAGGTAGAGAGTGATTAAAAAGGAGAGCTATTGAGGAGGATGGTACTTAACATTAACCTCTGGCTTCTACATGTATACGTACACACACAGCACAGAGTCAGCATTTGAGAGAAAAAGTAAAGTAAATGATGAATCAGTGATTACCAGAGAGTTCAGAAGCTTGATCAAACTTTCTACAGTCAATCTCATACTTTACTCATGATCTCTCTTCTTGGACAGAAAGTAGAAGCCAGCTATTTGAATTTAATATGCTTATAGCTTAGTCAACTTCCAAGTTACTACTTTAACCTAGAGGGTTGAATAACAACTGCCTAGTGTACTTCCTTCTGTCTATTCTGAATTAGCTTCTAGAGAATCTTCCTTAGACACTGTAGCTGGATCATGTTATTTTTTGGCTCAAAAAACTTGTATTTCACAACTGCTTCATGAAGAGGGAGAGGTACTGACTGACTTTATAGTAATCTAGGGATCAAATACAAATGTAAATGTGAGATAAGCCACATGGATTCTAAACAAGTAAAGCCACATGCTCATCTCATGTCGTTTTTTCCTCCTCCCACTCCCATCCAGAGATGGAGTCTCAGGTTGTCCTGAACTCATTCTGTAGACCAGGCTTGACTTGAACTCACCGAGATCCGCCTGCTTCTGTCTCTCAAGTGCTGGGATTAAAGCTGTGCACCATTATGCCTAGGTGTTTTGTCTTTCAGACAGTGTCTTGCTAGTGTACTATTCTATCTAGACCAGGCTGGCCTTGAACTAGAAGTAGTACTCTTGTCTGGGATGATAGGTGTGTACCACTATGCTAGGTATTCATTCCATTTTGGTTTTCTTATTTTTATTACAGTCAGAAAAGTAACCATGTAAAAAAGACACATGACTTCCAAGTGTCCAGCAAACCTCAACCCAGCAGGATCTCTACATGCCAATCTAGTTGTGTTTTGTCACATGAGGATAAAATCTTGGCACTGCCAGAAGTTTAATCTTCTGAAGACCCAGATTTTGACTTTTATATGTAATCCAGCTTTAACATTCTGGGTAATATAAAAAATAAACCAAACCAAACAGCTGTGTGTTCTAAACAGAATCTATCTCTAGTTTGTGACCTGCTTGCTCGAGAGCTCTGTTTATGGCATTAAATCCTTCCTCACTGGCCTGCCGCACTCCTACAGCAGCATTTCATTCATTATCCTCCTCCTCCTCTTCTTCTTTGAGACAAGGTCTCTTTATAGAGCCCTAGCTGTCCTGGAGCTTGCTTTGTAAAACAAGTTGGACTCGAACTCAGAGCGATCCACCTGCCTCTGGCCCCGAGTGCTGGGATTAAAGGCATGCAGCTACCATACTGGCCCCCATTTCATACTTCTTAATGTGTCTATATAATCCTGTCAACTGTAAGAGCAGTCAACGAATGAGGAAAAGGGCAAAGACAGCCTAAGGTAACTTGTCCAGCATGACATGGTTAGCCCAGGTCTCTTGACTCAGTCAGTAACAATTGCTAGTTATTTCACTCATACCTCGTCCCTCCCTTTACGTCCTTTTGCTTAAGCTATGTTCTTATTTAGGATGAACTCTGTCTGCTTAATCTCATCATCTTTTAAGATCTGCTCAAGTTCCACTGTTAAGCATAAAACCTTCTCAACCAGGTCAAATTCCTAAGTTTTCTCTCCTTTTTCTGAACTTCAATTGTTGTTATGGACAATAACTTACAAATCAGCACTTAACAACAATCTTGAGCTATCAGAGTATTTTATATCACTTCATATTATGTTTTACAAGAATTAAACTCTCAGCTGGATTGGGATAGGTCATTCTTCATTTCTGTTCTACCTAGTTCTTAGCATTGTGTTTTTAACAAAAATTGACTTCAATATTGGCTAAATTAGGCAGGCTTTTGAGGAAGACAATTACGATAATGCCATTAACTTACCAGCCTTATGTTGTCTTCTGGGCGGAGTAAAATGAACATTGCTTGAAGATGTTGTTGGAGATCACCTGGTGAGATTTACAAAGCAAGGGATGATTAGTCTCCATTCAAAAATCAATAGAGAGGATTCCTTCTACCTTGGCAACTTGTAAAGTTATGATTTACTGAGAAGAGTTAAATTTTTTTTTTTACATTTTAATTTATTTTAGTGTGTGTGCATACCCACGTGCTCATGTATCATGGCACTTTCCATGGAGGTTGTGGGGATTGGTTCTCTCTTCCACTATGTGGGTGCTAGGGATTGAACTTGGGTTGTCATACTTGGCAGCAAGCACCTACACCCATGGAACCCTCTCATAAATTTTTGTTGTAGTTTAGGACTGGGTCTCACTGTATATCCCTGGCTGATCTGAAACTCCATACGTAGATGAGGATGGCTTCCGACTTACAGAGACCTGCCTGCCTCTGGAGTGCTGGGATTAAAGGGGTGAGCCACCATGCCCAGCTCCATCTCATATTTTTATCATGAGTGTAGGTGCTCAATGAGGCCAGAAGAGGGTGATGGAGTTGGTTGTGGGCCAACTGATATGAGTGCTGAGGACAAACTTGGGTCCTCTATAAGAGAAGTGCGTGATTTTAGCTGTTGAGCCATCTGACCAGGTTGCTGAGTCACAGAAATCAGTTAAGATTGTTGGTTTAACTTTTTTGTTTGTTTGTTTGTTTTTTGAGACAGGGTTTCTTTGTGTAGTTTTGGAGCCTGTCCTAGATCTCACTCTGTAGGCCAGGGTGGCCTCGAACTCACAGAGATCCGCCTGGCTCTGCTTCTCGAATACTGGGATTAAAGGCGTGTGCTGCCGCCTGGCTTAATTTTTTAAATAGTAAGAGATTAGTAGGCTGCATTTTTATATATTTACTTTCAGTGTATAGTATGTTAAAATTTATATCTGTCCTAGAGAAGATATACTTGAGAACACTCTCTATTTCATACAATGGTGGAAGTGGATGAGCAATCTGTTGGTGGAGTCCCATAAAGGGTAGTAAAAGAACTGTTTAAAGAATTATCCTTGAGTTTTGAATGGTATACATAATATCTTCTTCTGTAATAATAATACTGAAATGCCTTTAACTTAAATACTGTTATTTAATAATTTAATAACTTAAATACTGTTACTTAATAATTTAATAATAATTCCCTTTATTTTCAATAGTTTAAAATGGTTAATGGATGATATTAAAATGAGAATACTTATTAAATAGAACATATCAGGAATAGTTATTCTCCTGAACATATTAGATGCTTTAACATGGCCAACTATTTGAAACCTAACTTATTCTTACATATTTTTTAAAACTAAATTGAAAATCTCTGTAGTAAGATTTAAGATACTAGCACTCAGGAGGCAGAGGCAGGCGGATCTCTGAGTTCAAGGCCAGCCTGGTCTACAGAGCAAGTTTCAGGACAGCCAGGGCTTCACAGAGAAACTCTGTCTCAAAAAAGAAAAAAAAAGATTTAAGATACTAAGGATGATGCTAGGCATCATGGTTAATCCCAACACCTAGTAGGCAGAGGCAGGTAGATCTCTATGAGTTCAAGGCCAGCCTAGTCTACACAGTGAGCTCCAAGCCAGCCAGGGCTATGCGGTGAGACCTTGTCTCAAACAACAACAAACCAAAAACAAAAGAGACTACGATAAAAAACAAAACAAAACAAAACCCTGTGGAAACATATTTTATAAGCTTGTGGAGGTATACACACATACACACACACACACACACACACACACACACACACATATTTAAAAAGAATAGGAATTTGAACACAGATATATTGTATGGGTGGACAATGATTCCCACAGAAGACATGGGTTATTAACTGAAAATCACCAGTACTAAATATGAGTTCCCTCTCCATACATTATTAGCCAGGGAGGCTCGACAGACACCCCCCCCAAAATACAAGCTATTGTTATTGCTCTTAGTTTCTTACCAGAACTAGATGGTATGCCCCTATTGCTGAAGACACAATATACTTTGGTTGCAGGACACAGAAATCAAGCTGGAATTGACCTGAGAGTTCTTTCTGCTGACCAACTTTCATAGTGCCAGAAGGTGGTATACAGGCCACTGTGGGGAGCAAAGCTATGCAGTCACCCTGCATGCTGTACTACTCACCTCCCAGACAAGATGCTCTCACTGGTGCAACGATGGCACAAAGGTGAGGGGCTTTTAGATTGGATTTGGCTTGTTCCACAAGGAAGAGTTTAGGCCTGGAACTGTAAACCTGGTCAAAGCTCAAGGTTCTGGAGCAGAGGCTCTGGGGAAGTACCTATTACTGTTGTTTTCTTAAACAACATGTTGTTGGACTACCTTGTTAATATTTATTCTTATACTCATAGATTAGTACTGCCCTCAACCTTGACCAGAGAAACTTCTTTCTGCAGTGGTCAACAGTTATATGCACACTCCTAACTGATCAAGGTGCTGAGAGTGTCTGTTGAGGGCTCATCCCTAAATAGAACACCTATCCACCTCTCAGGCCTCAACAAAAGTTCTGGAAAATTGCAGAAGGGCAGAAGGAATGTAGGAGCTAGAGGCTAGGAAGGAATGTGAAATGCTGGGCAGCACACCCTGGAACTCACTGAAGCTATGGTTACCAGCACAAGATCAAGTCAAACAAGATCAGTAAACATTCTAATAGGCAGTACTAACTGGACTTAGTGGGTTCTTAACAAAAGAAGGGAAGACCATGAAAGGGAGAGGGGCATGTGCTAGAAGTGCCCGAGGAAGTAGGAGGGAGGAGCTGGGAGTTCCTGGGGGAGTAGAAAGGGTGTTGGGGATGCATACAATCGAGGTTGTTTGCATTATGAAACCATCAAAGAATATTATATATACATACACACACACACACACACACACACACACACACACACACACACACACACAAAGAGGGGCTGTTAGAGATGGCTCAGCAGTTAAGAACACTTGCTACTCTCTTCCACAGGACTGGGTTTGATTCTCACCACTCACAACTACCTATAGCTCCAGCTTCAGGGGATTTGATGCTGCTGGCCCCCTCAAGCATCTGCAATCATGTACACATACCTACATGTAGACACATACCTATACATAATTAAAATAATAATAAGCCTTTTGAAAAAAGAGAGACCAGTAAAAAAAAAAAAAGATTTAAGACACATTTTTTTTTTTTCCATTTCCCTCTTCTGTACTAGGAAATCGGAGGATTTGGCTAACAGGAGGCAGATAATATGCTGTCACAAATGATAACAATCTAAGAACCCAAGGCTTTATTTCTACCCACCTATGGCACTTTTTAAAGAGTTTTAAGATGTCTGATGCAGTCACATAACCATAGATGCCAGTATAGCTGGTTTTCACACTAGGCTTGAAATTTACATATATAATTTTCTGTGTGTTCACTTCATAGCTTTTAAGTATGACATTAGCTGTGCAAAAAGTAGTGTGAGGTAGGGAGAAAAAAATGCAAGTAGGTGTGATTAAAAGCTTGACAAGTTTGGAAACCTTTTCTCATTTTTTTCTCAAAGAATAATTTTTCCCCTCCCCATCTCACTGCTTGCTTCTGACTAATTCTAGTGTAACAGAATCCTTTAACCTTCAAAATTAAAAAGAAGATCCATTTTACTATGTTTCAAGCCCAGAGATACAATCTGAAGAAGCAGGATATGTTCTTAGGTATAAACACAAGGGAAATGAAAATACATGTACAGATGAAAACTTATATGCAAGTTCATGCTCATTATTCATAATAGTCTACAATTTTAGCATTTGGGAGGTAGAGACAGAAGGATCAGGAGTTCAAGGTTAGCTTTGGCTACATGGTGAGTTTGAAGCTAGCTTTGGTTGCATAAGACCTTGCCTCAAAATAAACAATCAGTACCCCTCCCCCCAAAATACACACACACACACACACACACAACCCAAAAAAAAAAAAAAAAAAAAAACCCTCACACCTGCAATCAGTGCACAAGAAGCTGAGGCAGGAAGATCGCTGTAAATCTGAGGCCATCCTGGGTTACAGAATGTGACTCTATCTTACAAAACGAAAAACTAAAATCAGGGCTGGTGATATATTAAAGCAGTAGAGGGCTTGCCTTACATGAAACAAGGCCCCTGGGTTCCATTCTTAGCACAACGAAGCAACAAACACCACCACAAACCTAAGTTCCTCTTGAGGACCACGAGAGTAGCCCCGGAAAACACTCAGGATGCAGAACCTCTGGAGAACCCTGAACAGCAGGCCCAAATTCCTCAAAGCACCAGTGGTGCAAAGATCCAGCTGAGTTATTTCAAAGTCAGACAAAAGCCAGCACTCTTCCTTCTGCTGTGAGGCCTCTTATCTGAGCTGTCTGTCTAGAAGCTTAGTTTCCTTATCTATGAAAAGTTTGGCCATGAGCAAGCAGGGTATTATTTTTTACAGGGAAATTCATGTTTACAGAGACTAACAGGCAATATACCTCTAAAGTCCCTCCTTTATTTTATACTCTTTGCACATATTTCACCAATAGTAGCTAAATTGCAGATAAAGTTTGATTAAAGAATTTTGTCATAATTTTCCTTAAATACTTAAAAATGTTTATTAATAATATAATTTGAAAATTCTCAAACAGTATTTGGATATTTTAAATGCCCAGATTTAAAAAAAAAACAAACAAAAAAAACAAACTCCAGGCACATTCAAGAACTACGCATAGGAACACACATTCAGACATTAAAGCATTTGACACATGCTCTTCTGCTTAGCTAAGGCAGTTACGTGAAGATTCGGCTTGTATATACTTCAGTTCTACATATATCATCCCATCTGTCTAGTCTGGATCACAAGTCAATTCCATGCAGTCCGTGTTAAACCTGCTTTTTCTTTTTACTTAAGTGAACAATGTCAAGTAGAAATATTGGACTGTGAAAATTTCATTAAAAAAAAAAAAAAGTCAACCAGGCCAGGCAGGAGCTTGAAAAGCAGCTAACCACCCCACTTACTATTCCATGCCAGGGAGTAATTCACCCAAAATATTAGTCAGATGAGTTGGATTTAGAACAATAGTTTGTCTTCTTTTTACTGTCATAAATATCCACACCCAACAGAAATAAAAAGCTTAGCGTGGCTATTTCCTTTGAGCATTCACACTTTTTGGCAAAATGCTCAACTCCAACTATGATGGGGGATACTGAGGAGGAAGCATTGTGAAAATATATCCAAGTTAATTTTTTCAAAAGTTTTTCTCCCTTATTTAAAAAAAATGCCATTGTCAGAGAGCTTTGGCAGGAAGTTATTAACATGGCCTAGGGAAACTAGCTATAATTGTGAACTGCTACATTCTAATGAGATGAAAGTCCAAACAAGAAGTAGCACAGCCTCTAAAGTAGCTGAGATTAGTCTGATTACAGCTAAACTCAACTATTGACTCAATAGGATCCAGTATTTCCTGCTTTCACCTCTGATCTGTATGCTCAAGGTTCCTTCCTTGTAATTTTTTCCACTCCTGGAGGTCACAAGTCAACAAAGTTAAGGTAAAAGGTTTGTGTGGTTAGCTTTAATTGTCAACTTGACACAGCCTAGAATCACCTGGGAAGAGAGAGTCAATGGAGGATTGTCTACATGGGGTGGTCTGAGGGCATGCTATACAGGGGATTGTCATAATTGTTAATTGATAGGGTAAGACTCAACCCATTACGGGTGGCACCATTCCCTAGGCATGGTGGGTCCTAAACTGAGTAAGAGTAGAGAAACTGAGCTGAGTACAAGCAAGCAAGCAAGAAAGTGAGCATGTATGCATTCATTTCTCTCTGCTCTTGACTGTGGATGTCATGTGACTACCATTTGAAATTCCTGTCTTGACTTCCCTGCAGTAATGGACTATAATCTGGAATTATGAGCTAAAACAAACCCTTTCTTCCTAGAATTGCTTTTTGTTTAGATATCTTATCCTAGCAACAAAAGGAAACAAGAATATATATATGCAGTTTTACCTGCATGCTTGTTGCGTCTGTGGCTGATTCTTGGTGTAGACGAGCCATTCCCCCGTGGTAGAAAAAGGGCAGCACCTTTGACAGTTAAAAAGCTCTCGCTGATGCTGTAAGGAAAAAGTTAAGAGAAACATTACTTACGGATGTAAAGCAAATAGGATGGAGACCCAGTTTAGGATTTCTCTCTCTTCTCTACCCAAAGTTCCAACTTCACAGGGTGAAGTATGCCTTTAATCCTAGCACTGGGGAGGCAGACACAGGCATCTGATCTCTGTGAGCTCAAGGCTAGCCAGCCTGGGCTACAAAGCATCAAGCTTCATGCAAATCAGGGTCACATAGTGAAGATACACCATCACAACCCCCCCACAAAACCAAACAAAATGAAAAGGAAATTAAAACAAACAATAACAACAAACCCAAATTAAAAGATCAATTAAAAAATTAAAAATAAAAAACACAAACAAAACCAAAATCCAACAATTTCAAGAGGAGAGATTATTCTTTATTCTGGTTGCTCACATATAGTTCTGCCTACTCTAGGTAATTTTTCTAAAACAAAACTTAAAATATTCTATTTAAATTACATGGCAGAAGTTAAGAACAACTTTAAATAAATAAAAGGGCAAAGACTCTGGAACAAGATTGTTAAGGGTCTGAATCCCAGCTCTATTGCTCTGTGGTTATTTATTCTTCTATAAAATGAGGTTATGAGAAGTCAGTGAACATACAGCTTCCTTGGGTAGTACCTGGGTTCACAGAAGTAAGTCTCCTCCCAACCCTGAAACAGGGTTTCTCTGTGTAGCCCTAGCTGTCCTGGAACTCACTCTGTAGACCAGGCTAGCCTCGAACTCAGAAATCTGTCTGCCTCTACCTCCCCAGTGCTGGGATTAAAGGTGTGCGCCACCACTGCCTGGCAGAAGTAAGCTCTTAACAAATATTAGGTATTATTAGTGATTAGTGACAGTGTTTCAATGGTGTTCTGATAAGATGTAAAACATTCTCTGTTTTCTTTTTCAAAATTAAGTTTCCTTTTTAATTTTTGTGTTGCTAGGTCCTGGGATCAAACCCAGGGCCTCACATATGCTTGATAATTACTTTATCACTGAGCTGAACCAACTGCCCAGAAATGCTTCAATATTTATTTATAACAGAGCCAGAGTTTGGAAGAACACTTATTTTAAACACACACACACACACACACACACACACACACACACACACACACCCCATTCTCAAGTGTGAGCTCAAAACTGTATCCTTATTAAATAGAAGAGTGGTTATCAAAACCTGCAAAGGATAATATGGAGAGGTTATGAAGAGGGGATGGTGGTTGGTAGGTATAGGAGTCTAGTTGGAGAAGACTAATAGTTTCTAATGTTCTATAGCACAGTAGGATAACTATAACTGATCACAAGTGTATACTTCAAATTAGCTAGAAGATTTTGAAAGTTCCTATATAAGGAAATTATAAATGTCTGAGGAGATGAATATGACCTATAAGCCCCCAGATCTATCATTGGACACTGTATACAGAGGGGTGGAGGGATGGTTCACCAGTTAAGAGCACCTGTTCTTTCAGAGGGTCCAGGTTAAATTCCCAGTACCCATATGGTGGCTCAAAACCATTCCGTTCCAGGGGATTCAACAAGCAAACACATGGTGCACACACATGTACACAGGCATTCATACACTTCAAGTAAAAATAAATCAATCTAAAGAAATAAAAAAATTGTATACAGGTATCAAAATATTATATTTTATCTCATAAATATGTACAACTGCTGTGTGTAAATTAAAAATAAACAACTAAAATTGTACTCTTAGTAAGCTGCATCTCCACATGCACTGGAGAGGACTAGCACAGAGGAAGTGTGCTTTACTTCCTGGAGTAGATCTCCCATGGGAGGCTGATAACGTAAGTGGAGAATTATTGCTTAGAACAGAAGATATTCAAAATTATAATTACAAGTGGATATAAACAAAAAACATATCGAAATTTCTTTCATAACAATGGACTTAACAAGCCTTTCATTATTATCCACAGAATCTGAAAAGGGGAGAAAGTCAGAACTTTTAAGACACTCACAGCGAAGTTTAGAAACATGTAATAGGTTTCTAGGTATGCCCCTGAGAATTTGGTGCTACTCTGGGTTAGCCAGTGTACGCAAACAACACTGCCTACTCAAACTATCTACTTGGAAAAATCTACTTGACATCATAAATGTACACTGTCCAAGCTAAGTTACTGGGCTGGGGACATGGCTTCCAGGTAGAGCACTTGCCTAGCATGTGCAAAGACCTCAGCTTAACCCTCAGTACTGTAAAACCAAACCAAACATAACCAAAAACAACAAAGAAAGAACCTCTCTAAACCTTTCCTGGGGTTCTGGGGACCAAACCCAGGACCTCCCACAACTAGGCAAGAACTCTACTATGGAGCTGAGTGCCAGCCCTGCTCCGAACTCTTAAGCACCTCCTCACGACTGACTCCTAGATTCATCTGCACAGTTGTTTGGGACAAATGTGGAACAGTCAAGTTGGCCTTCGTGTCTTTTTGTCTCCCCACAATACATCTTTAAACCACCTGCAAATCCTGCGGGTTGTACTCTCAAACTCACTTTGGATCTGTCCATCTACTCCCATCATCATCTTGACTGGTCCACAGTACTGACATTTTCTTCTTATGCTGTTGTTGGCTCGGGCTTTTTAAAAAGTGTTTTAGCTGGGTGGTGGTGGCTTATGCCTTTAATCCCAGCACTCAGGAGGCAGAGACAGGCGGATCTGGGTTCAAGGCCAGCTGGTCTACAGTGTTAGTTCAAGGTCAGCCAGGGATGTACAAGGAAACCCTGTCTCAAAAAAGCAACCAACCAATCAAACACAAAAAGTGTTTTCACTGGGGGATTCAAGTTTGCTGATGTAACTGGGTCTTAGCTACTCCTCTGATTTTTTGAGATAAGAGCTCATGTAGCCATGTTGGTCTTGAACTTGCTATATAGCCAAGGATAACTCTGAATATCCTATTGTATCCACTTCCCAAGTACTGGGGTTAAGGTCTGAGCTGTCATGTCCAGCCAATAGTTCTCTAGTAGTGAAAGACAGTATTATATTGAACTGCAATTACTTTTCAACCATTTTTCTAGCACTTACTAGACTGACTTGTACACAGTCAGTAGCTGTCCAGTAAATTTTTGTTAGAAGAATGGTGAAAGAGTAAAAATAGATAAATAATAAAATAAATAAAGAAGTTTCCTGTTTTGCTTTTGAAGTAGAGTATCATGTAGCCCAGGCTGGTTTTGTTCACCTTATGTAGTTTAGGGTGATGACTTGGCTCTCTTCCTCCTGCCGTCACCTCTCCAGTGTTAGTATTATAGACAAGCACTAACACAATCTGGGTGTTTATTTTGTAATAAAAGCTTTTAAATAAGTTTTCAAACAGATGGGTAAGGTGACAAATGCCTTTAATCCCAGCACCCAGGAGGCAGAGGCAGTAAATATAAGTTTGAGGACAGCCTGGTCTACATAGTAAGACCATCTCAAAGCAAATCAAAACAAACAAACAAGCAAACAAAGAAACAAAAAACAAAACAAAACCTTTTAAATGTATAGAAAAGTAGTGTGAGTATGTATGTATGTATGTATATATGCATGTGTGGGTGTGTGGGTGGCAAGGCTGGAGAAATGGTTCAGGGGTTAAAGTTCGTGCTGCTTTTGTAGATTACTCAGGTTTAGTTCCCAACACCTATATTAACAGGCTCACAACTGCCTGTAACTCCAGCTCCAGGGGAACCATCCTCTTCTTGCTTCCTCAAGCACTTTCACACACTTGGTGCATATACATACACACATGCGCGCGCGCACACACACACACACACACACACACACACACACACACAATAGATAAGTAAATAAATCTTTTTTTTTTTAAGTAGGAAGAATTTATGAACACTCACATTTCTATCACATTGTAGCTTTAATTCTTGGCTAATTTTCTTTCTATCTTCATCTCCTTCACTTTGTCACGTGAATCAAATCCTAGACATTGTATCAGCAAAAAGCCTTTTGGTAGTTCTGTCTGCAACCACTTTTGCCCCTCTGCCACCCACTCATCAAACTGCAGTCAGTGCTTTAAAGTATATTCAGATTACAGCGTCACTGTGTACAACTCTGTAAAGGCTTCTTCCCTTCATACTTAAAAATGAAGAGCCAGGCTGCAGCTTGGTCTTCTAGGCTCATGAAACAGCCTGCAGTTTAGCAAGTTACTTCCACCTTAAGCTAGCTGCCTCTTCTTGTTGACTGTGAACTATCCCTGGTCACTCTGTTTTGACTGCAGTATTTCAGGCTCCTTCTCAAGGCCTTTGTACTTACCATTCTCTACTTGAGTCTTCCCCGAAACTGTTGAGTATTTAAACCTCAGCTCTACTATCACCATGCCTCTTTTCTTTTATCTCAATCACATTCTGTCCTGTTGTCCTGTTTTGTCCCTTTCAGGATATTTTTGTGGACTAGATTATTTATTCACTTGTGTTCTTGATTGCAGTTATCAGGATATAAGCTCTACGGATGCAAGGACCTTACCTTGCTCTCACTGTACCCTCAGCACTGGAAAGAAACGCCACCAGAAATACAGTAAGGGCTCAAAAGATATATGAGAATACATTTATTTATCCTCGTTTCCTCCCAATTTCCTGGACTCTTCTACCAGTGCAGTAGGAATAACTCCAGTTAAGAAATGGGTTATAGAGCACACTGGGTGTGGTGGCGCCTGTTTTTAATTCCAGCACTTGAGAAGTAGAGGCCTATCTCTTGTGAGGCCAGCTTCTATCTACATAGCAAGTTACAGTCCAACCAGGGCTACATTATGAGACCCTGTCTTAAAAAAAAAGTGTTATAGAACTCCAGGCATGTGGTAGATTAATGGGTCATAAAATGAAATTGTTCATGGCAAGTAAGTGGGCAAGCTGAAATCAGCTTTATAATGCTCAATTTTGGCTCAATTTCATGCTTCAATAAAGTGGTATGAGATTGATGAAACTTTTAAGGTTGTAACCAGCCAGAGAGATTGAACACATTTTTAAAAAACAAAACACATAAGAATCTATAGATGTCATTTTAAAAACTTGCATGCTGGCTAGGAGAGGCTGCCTTGATTTTGTTTTGTTTTTATCTTTAAATAAAGCACAGTTCTCTTGTGGTCTGTTGCACAAGCCCTGTCTCCTGTTACATTCGTGGTGTGCACATGCCCCTGTGTTGTGGACCAGTTTCACTGACATTATGGGAACAATCTAAAACAAAATGTCTGAGTGACAGGATGAGTGGGGTATACCACAGACAGGAAATGAAAATCACACTTCTGCCAACACAGCAACTGTCTGCTTCACTAAATGAAAAAACAAAAAAGTTAAATAGTCTACCTACTCACTAGGCAAAACTAACAGCTCTGTGCACTTTGGTTCCCAGTAAACAAAGCAGTTATCTATATCTACAAAAGAAGTATTTGCTGAGTGAGAGCTTAACAGCTGAGCATACTCCAGTCATTCCCTTTGTGAGACACAAGTAGTTTTCTTTGACAAACAGTAGTTTAAACTAACTTCCTGGTTTGGAGAGTTCTGTAATACTGTTGTTGCTTATGTGTTAAAGAATACCTATGTACATTCTTTGTGTTACACAGTTAAATGTGCTTTTCAAAATGTATGTAGTGTTTTCACAAGAGTAATAGTTGGGGCAATGGGGTTAGTTAATTCAAAACTGTTGGATTCTATAACTTCATGACTAGAAGAACAGGAGGGTATGAGATGTAGCTCGGTTTGAAAAGTGCTTGTTTAGCATGCACAAAGACCTGCCTTTGATTCCTAGTATGCACAGACTGGATGTGGTGACAGTGATACAAATTTGTAAAAACAAATCAGGGAGCCCGGTGGTGGTGGCACACACCTTGAATCCCAGCCCTCAGGAGGCAGAGCCAGGTGGATCTCTGTGAGTTCAAGGCCAGCCTGGTCTACAGAGCGAGAACCAGGACAGGCACCAAAACTACACAGAGAAACTCTGTCTGGAAAAAAACAAAAAAGAAACAAATCAGGGATCATGCTCACATAGGGCATAAGGGAAACCAGTCTTTCTGTTTGGCTTATTTGCACAAATATCAATAAATGCACAGCAGACCCAGCTGGGTCAGGCAGAAGACTCCTTCCTTAAGTGTGATAAAGGGTCCCTGAGAGTGGGACTCAACATACTCTAGATGACACATCCCATCCTATTTATTCCATGGCCTTAGATATAAGTCCTCAGTGATCTCAAAAGTGACATACTGTTGGTAAAAGAGGGACAAGGGATGAGAAGTGGCTGACTACAGTTTATATTTCTGAGTGTGTGTGTGTGGAAGTAAATCACGTTGTCAAAGATGAAGAGAAGTGGTATGAAAGTGGGAAGACGAAATCCATAATCATGTAGAGTTTCGATGAACAAAATTAAACACTTTGTACTAAATAAAATTATATGTAAATGTAATTTCATGTCCTTCAGTGTAAGGTAACAAACAGTCATCTTACAAGAATAGGAAGAAATCTAGTTAGGCCAGTATCAGTGTTACTGAAACAGCTCTTCAAAGATTCAGTAGATGGAGTTGTTCTTTAAAAATCTGAGGGCTGGTCTGGTGGTTCAGTGGTAGGTAAAGGTGTTTTGCTGGCACATCTGATGACCTGGATTTAATTAAAACACAAAGGCCAAAGGACTTAAGAATCCCTATGCTAAAAAAGAAAAAACAATAGAGAAAATCCTTCTTGATCTAAAGATGATAAAACAGCTCTTAGAGGATTGTGACAGTGATACTGCTCTTCAGTCTTTATGGAAATAAAGCTCAAAGATGTCTGTGTCTCTCTTTGCCATAGGATTACTACTTAGCAAGGGAAAGGCATCCTTGGTTACATACAAGAAATGAGTTAATAAGTTAACCCGGCTACATGCTAAATGCTAGACTCTAAGTGCTGCACCTCACCTTTAGAACACAACCTACTGTTTTTAGTTCCACTTAGTTCCATGCCTACTTACTTGTAGGCATCAGAGGGGCTCGAAACAGTATATGCCCAAGATCAAACAGCTAGTAACCTCAGAGCAAGGATTCAAGACCTGATGTGAAAGCCCTTGCTCTGACTGATTCTTCTATGTTACTCTAGTTTTAGGAACAGTATAATAGATGAAGTACAGTATCTTCTCTACAGAGAATTTTAAAAGAGAATTTAAAAGTAGAGTACAGAATGAGAGAACTAAAGGTAATGAAGAACATCTGGCTGAGAGATTAATCTAATTGGGCTGGATAATGAAGAACTGCAACCTCTGTTGGGACTGATAGTAGCATTTCAGTCTCAAAAACGGGGGAAAGAGCATTGTGTTCTTTGGGCAAGCCCCCTTGGCCAAACCCTTCAGATCAAAGTCACTTCCTAAAGTATATAAAGGAAAAGGTCAACTAAGGGAAGGAAGAAAATACTTAGCCATTCTGAGACTGGAATACTCTTTGAGGACTGTGGTCAGAGTAGTCACCTGTGACCAGACAAGAAGGTTAAGGAAACAAAACAAAGCAATATATACCTGGCCAAATGATTGAATGTTGACTGGACCAGAAATTCTGTTTTATAATGAAACATCCACAGAAAGAAATTGCTGTGGGATGTTCTGTATGTTAAATGTGTTGTTCTGATTGGTTAATAAATAAAACATTGATTGGCCAGTAGCCAGGCAGGAAGTATAGGCGGGACAAGGAGAGAGGAGAATTCTGGGAAGTGGAAGGCTGAGGCAGAGAGATGCTACCAGCTGCTGCCATGACAAGCAAGATGTAAGGTACCAGTAAGCCACAAGCCACATAGCAACTTACAGATTAGCAGAAATGGGTTGATTTAAGATATAAGAACTAGATAACAAGAAGCCTGCCATGGCCATACAGTTTATAAGTAATATAAGTCTCTGTATGTTTACTTGGTTGGGTCTAAGCGGCTGTGGGACTGGCGGGTGAGAGAGATTTGTCCTGACTGTGGGCCAGACAGGAAAACTCTAACTACAAGAAATGGGTAATTTACTATGAGAATGAAAGTTTCAGGGATGGAAAGATGGCTCAGCAGTTAAAACCACTGGCTGCTCTTACAGAGGACCTGGGTTCCAAGAACCTATACAGCATCTCACAACCACCTATAACTCCAGTTCCAGCAGATTCCCTCTTCCGGCCTCTTCAGGCACCAGGCACTCATGTGATACACATATATAAATGTAGGCAAAACACTCATTGCCGGGCAGTGGTGGTGCAGGCCTTTAATCCCAGCACTCGGGAGGCAGAGGCAGGCGGATCTCTGTGAGTTCGAGGCCAGCCTGGTCTACAAAGTGAGTTCCAGGAAAGGCGCAAAAATACACAGAGAAACCCTGTCTCGAAAAACCAAAAAATAAAAAAATTAAAAAACAAAACAAAACAAAAAAAACTCATAAAAATAAAGATAAACAAACCTTAAAAAGTTATTTTTTAAAAAGGAATTTCACTAAGTGAATATAATATTCTTATTTCAACCTTAAATAAAGAAAAAAATCAAAATTAAATGAAGGAAGTAGATTTTAATATTTATAACACCAGTCACTTGAATTTGTTTGGTGTTTTTCCCTGACACCAAAATTTATAGGTAAAGACTGTGAAATATTGGCTGTATACAACATCCCTGCACAAAATTAAACTGATTGGCAGTTATGCTAAATTCAAATACATAGTTCAAGCTGCAGTATTTTTATCTTAAAGAATATTCATGTAGGATTTGTGACCTCCACATGTGTGCCATGGGATGCACTTCCCCCAAACAAACACATAACACATAAATTTTAAAAAAAGCTATTTTAAAAACCACTTAAATAAAGAATATTCATGTAGAGGAAACTTTCTCCCACATTCCACATTAATACTTTACTTCCCTCTTTTGATAAGCTGTCCTTGCTTAGTTGTTAAATTTCAGACACAAGAAGGGGCTAATGCAGCTTCTGCCAATCCTTAAGTGAGAAGGACCTACCCCTACTGAGAAAAGGGCAATCTGTAGCTACAAGTTTCAAGAGGCCAAGGGAGCACACAGCTAGAATGTCATTGCCTAGTGAAGAAACATAGCTACATACATTAGAGAGGATGAAGGCTGCTGCTGCTGATGGTGGTGGTGGTGGTGATGGGGGGGGGCGCACACCTTTAATCCCAGAACTCAAGAGGCGGAGGCAGGTGGAGCTCTGTGAGTTCAAGGCCAGTTTGGTCTACAAAGCGAGTTCTAGGACAGCCAAGGTCACACAAAGAAACCTTGTCTCAAAAAACCAAGCCAAACTAAATCAAGCCAATCAAACAAACAAAAACAGGGTGGAAAAAGACATTATGCACTTCAGGACTGCAAGAAACTCAGAAGCATATTTCTAAGTAAGGAGAAAAACATAACTTTGTATTCCTAAAGGAATCTAGATTACAGTGGGAGAAAACAGAAATCCAGGTATCATACTGTCCTTGGTGATTAGGCATTCCCCATTCCTATCACACAGAGCCCAACACTGGACAATACTGGAAATAGTAAATCATACCTGGAAGCCATTCCCCTGGGACATTAATCCCAGACACAGATCTATGAATACAGTAGCAAGGTTAATTCTCTCCTTATGAATATAAAAGCACAGTAGACCAATTAGCAAAACAGAAGAGCTTAGGCTTCTAGTTCTTACTGATTAACTACAACCATCAGGCCATTTTAACTCCAGCTAATTTTCCATCTAGACTCTGTTGTGCAATGCCAAGTAAAACTATAGTCAGCTATTTGTTTTCCCTCTTTCTACTTCCTATAGTTGAAGCGGGCAGAGTCTGGGGAAGGCCTTTTGTTCAAGTCCATGAGACAAATGCCAAGGAGGACTGACCTTTCTGATCTTTTCCCTATAGACCTTAATTGGGGAAAGGGAGAGACAAAAAATTAAAATATCAGAAAATACCTTTTGGTTTTGTTCATTTTAAATGTTCATTTATAAATAAGATCTTACATTATAGGTATGTTTGATAGAAACAATAACTTTACTGTTGGTTATACAGGTTATACAATTTAATCCTCCAATTTAACACATCTGGTTTGATGTTTGCTATTTCTGGCTATCTAGCAACAAATCTTTTCTAATAAAACCTACCTTTCTTTTTCATTTTTTCTTTCATTCATTCATTCATTTATTTATTTTGGTATTAGAATCTTGGGTGTTGCACATGATAGACAAGTTCCTACCATTGAGGTATGTCCCAAGACGTGTGGCACGAGTCAAGGCACACGAGTGGAGGTCAAAGAACAACTTTTCTGGAGCTTGTTCTCTTACTGTTTCTGAGGCAGGGTCTCTTGTTTCTGCTGTTACACTTGTACTACAGGCTATCTGACCTGGGGCTTCCGAGCGATTCTCCTGTCTCTACTTCCCATTTCATGACAGGAGTGCAGGGGTTATAGATGAGCACTTATGCGGGCTCATGTGGCAATAAGTGCTTTCAACCACTGAGCCATCTCCCTGAACTCTCTCTTGCCTTTATTTTGACACTTTCTCAGGGATGCCCAAAGCAGACCTTGAACCCACGATCCTCTTGCCTCAGCCTCCTGAGCAGTGGAGAGGATAGGTCTGCACTATCAGACCCGGCTACTCTATTCTTTTGGAAACTCTACCAAATGTGGACTTGGTGACCTTCAGCTCAGGAACTATGAGAGGCTGTGAGGGAAGCTGGAGTGTGGCTCATGTCTGGCCTGATAGAATCTTTCCCCTGGGGCTAAGAATCTTAAGCAAGTAAACCAAAGGAGGAGGTATTGTAGGGTATGGTCATGTTTGCTGTGGGGAGTTGCAAGTTCTGTACTAGTCTAATTCTGCTCCATGGCCTTCCTAGAATATCCTTGATTTTAGCTCTTCTCTGATCTTGGTCCTTTAGCACACATCCAGTAAGTATACTCTGACACTGTCTAATAAGTATTTTGCTTAAGATAGGTTAAAATTCAGTTTGACTCCCAAGTATCAAATGAAGCCAGAGAATTGAATCATTTGCCACAAACCACACAGCTGATTAGCAATAGAGCCAGGTTACTAAGCCCCCAAGTCACCTGACACCCAGGATGGCATTTAACCTGATATTATTATCACAGGATATATTACTGTCCTAATAGTGTAAAGCAAGTAGCATTTAAAAACACATCTAGGGTGGATAGAGAGATGGTTCAGTGGTTAAGACTGCTTGCTGCTCTTGCAGAGGACTGGAGTCTAACGGGTGCCCCCCAAGCACCTGTAACTCCGGCTCTGGGTATCTGACACCCTCTTCCACAGGCACCCACATGCACCTGTGCACACACATGTGCATACTCACATATGTAAATAAAAATAAACAAAATTTAACAATAATAAAAAATCATTTTTAAAGAAAAATTAATATGTGAAGAAGCAAATTACTATTAAAAAAACCAAAATGTACATCTGGTCAGTCAAGTGTGATGGTGTGTGCCTATCATCATAGCACTTAGGAGGCTGAATCAGGAGAAGGAAACTAGCCTGAGTTATAGAGAAAGACATTCTCTTAAATAAATAAGCCAACCAACCAACTAACCACCCAAACAAAAGCCCAAGTGCCAGCTCTGGCCAATCTGTATACAGAGAACAAAGGTAGGATTTGATGGCAACGTTTGCTGTTTGTTCTGTTTTTCAAGCTTTTTTTTTTGTTTTTTTGTTTTTTTGTTTTTTGTTTTTTGAGACAGGGTTTCTCTGTGTAGCCCTGGCTACAGCCCTGTGTAGTCCTGGTACTTGCTTTGTAGACCAGGCTGGCCTTTCAAGCATTCTTAAACAGAGTTCAGGTCTGAGTGGGAAAAGATTAAGATATATTCCCACAAGGTAAATATTTTCATATTATCCAAGTTGCTCCCTTTTCCATTAAATTTCTTAGGTATTAAAATTGACTTTAAAAAATACTAAAACTAGCTATTAAAACCAAAATGTTGGCAGGGTATAGTGGCACATCCCTTTAATCCCAGCACTCAGGAATCAGGGAAGCAGGTACATCTCTGTGAGTTTGAGGCAAGCTTGGTCTACATATAGTTTCAGGTCAGTTAGGACTACACTGTGAGACCCTGCCTCAAAACAAAACAAAACCATCAAAGAACCAACCAAAAGCCCCCACATACTACCCCTCCCACAAAATCAACCTAAAATGTCAGGAAGACCATTGGCCTTTAAATGAAGGCAGGCAAGTGTACCACAGTGAAGAAGTGGATGACTACCCAGTCCTTGGTTTCTTTATGGTATTCTAGGAGACTAAGAACATTTCTTTCTACATATTATCTGACCACATGCCCATTTCATCTCTTTACAGAGATTTAAAGCATTTAGCATTTGGTTTATGTTTTAAAAGAACTACTAAACATGAAAGACTAGAGCTTCATATAGTAGCAGGTGGGCCCAATTTATACCTTTTGTGAGACTAGTGCAGATCTAAAATAATTTTAACTTCAGGATAGAGAAGAGGATGTATTCTTGGATGCCTTCAAGTTGTTCCCAAACACTTTCTGAGTTAAGCCTGAGTCCAGACCTGCCTATGACAGCCTATTGCCTTGCAGTCTCTGCAGCTGCCATGGCAAAGCTCAGTTTCGACCTTGTCTCTAGCAGCCATCCAAAAATAACTCTCCTAAACAACATAACCACCACAAAAACACTGAGTGTCCATGAAAGCAGGTGGTCAGAACACACAACAGGCCATAGACTTCTGGTAACTGACAGTGATAGCGAGTTTTGTTTTTTGAGGAAGTCTTTCTCTAAGAGGAGGAGAAACTGCTTCCCATTAAAGGAGCCCATTTCCCTTGCAGGCTGAGTTAACTGAGCTCATCCCTAAAGTCTAGATTCAAACATTCCTTTTGAAAGGAAAAAACTTGGAAGTTTGTAGACCTAGAAGTGATGACCTGAGCAGTTCCTTCCCAGCACTTAAAGTACTGGATATGCCAAGAAGACATGATCAACATTAGTAGAAAGTAAATTTAAAGTGATTGATAGGAATAAACAAAACAGTACAAAACAAAAGGAGAACCACTCACGGCAAGCTACTTAGATTTGAACAACCTTTTTTTTCATTTTGTGATTTAACAAATGCTTCCCAGGTACTGAAGACAAACCTGCAGCAGAGGAATGCAAGTTAAGCTGTCAAGCATTTGGTTAAGAAGACAAATTCTGGTTTCAGTCAATCCATTTCCTCTTCTCGCTTAAAAAGGCCTCTTCTAGGGTTCAGGTCATTCTATTTATTGCTGTCACCTTTCGACATTCTTGCTACTATCAGTTACCTTTTCCTCAACCTCTTTTACCCCGGCTTTTACTACAATTTGCCCCTAAACTTCTCATCATTCCAATTTTAAAAAACCGTCACTGAGACTCTTCAAATAGACCTCCAATTCCCAAGTTCCCTCTGGAAGACATGAAGTCTTTTTTTTTAATATTTATTTTTTTTATTTTTTTTCTTTATTTTCATTTTATGTACATTGGTGTATTGCTTGCACGTATGTATGAGGGCGTCAGATCTCCTGGAACTAGAGTTTACAGACGGCTGTAATCTGCCTTGTGGGCGCTGGGAATTGAACCCAGGTCCTCTGGAAGAGCAGCCTGTGCTCTTAATTACTGAACCAACTCTCCAGCCCCAAGACATGAAATCTTGATGGACTTGGTTTCAGAAATCATACTCTCTCCTGATTAAAGCCACCTGCCTTCTCTGCCTCCTGTGTGTGAACTCCATCTTCAACCTGAGGAAACTTCTAGTCCCGTGATTCCTAATCTTTCTACCAGGCTACCAACTTTCTTTTAACTTTTCTCTCTTAACCAACATAATATCATGTAGCATTTCCCAACTGTTTGCCCTAGAATTGTATCTCCTTGCTCCTGAGTTCTCCTGCAGCTTAAAATTGTACAATTTAATGAATTATTTATTACCTATCTGAGCAAGTAAGCACAGTGTCCAATGTTATCTTTTCAATGTTGAGCACAGTGCCTAACACTAAGTGAACATTCAAGAAATACACAGTTTATATAAATAAGAGAAAAGCCCAACACTGAAGAGAATATAAAGCCATGCCTCTGCATGCCACAACACATCTATGGTCTCAGTTACACAGAGGTCCGAGAGGACAGCAAGAACACTGAGGTAATCCAGTTGGGCACTTTACACCTCATTACAGCTCCTCTCCCCTTCCCTGTCAATCCAGACCTCCCATGTTCCCCTGCATCCCACTCTCCACTGTTAACCTGCCTTTTATAATGCTGGGGATGGGGAAGCTGGTGTGATTTCTCCCAACTACTTCCTCGTACCCCAAAACTTACTGTCTTTTTTCAATGAAAGAGAACAATATATCCCAGGTCTTTGATTCCACTCTCTTACTTCCTAGTTTGTATTTCTAGTGATGGCTTCTTCCTAGCCTGGAAACACTTTCAAGACTGGATTCTTACTTCTTAAAACAAGGCACGTACACACACACACACACACACACACACACACACACACACACACACACATATACACATACACGCACACACATCCGTCGCCTAGTCTTGTGTCCCTTCCTAGAATATAGAAAAAAAGTCTATACCCGCTGCCTCGCAGCCATCCAGTCCTTCTCCCTACTCATGTCATCTCACCTCCACCCCATCACTCCTCTGAAACTCCTCCTCATCCAGAAATGAGAGACCCAAAGGACAGAGACCAGAGGTGCTCACTTCAACAATTGTTTGCTCTTCATTGAACACCTGATATACAAACACTTTCCATCTCCTTGAGACTCTACTTCCAGATAGTTTCTAGAATATGGCATCTATTCTGAACCTCTCCAGTATCCCAGTTCAGTATTTTGTCAGTAGTACTACCTTATCCTGCCCACTCTATTCAAACCATAAAGACAGTATTTGAAAATAAATTCATAAACAACTAATTATATTTAAAATTCATGGGCAGGTAAGATTGCTTAGTGGATAAGGGAGCTTGCCACCACATGAGGACTTGAGTTAGATCCCTAAGGTCCCACACAGCAGGAAAAAATTGGTTCCTATAAATGTCCTAAGACCTTCACAGGTGTTCATGGTGCCCAAGCACCCTCCCCACTCACACAAATTGAATAAAGTGTTGAAGAAATAGAATTTCTAGCTTCTGTTGGAAAACTGGAGTGTTTGAACAGAAATCTTTACACAGTCCCTCTACACCTGGCCAGGGTATGTAGTAGTGCTCCACTTTAGACGCCACAGAATGGAATGGTGAGAACTAGAGGAGAAGTGACAGGGAGTACTCATGTACACATCTGGGTTAGAAGGGCAGAGAAAGAGTTTCCTATAAAGTAGCATTTGACCTTTCCACCATTTGAACTCGCTGCTTCTCCAGTTAGACGGGGATGCAGGGAACACAAGAGTAAAGGAAGAAGGAGCAGCAAGGACAGTCTTCTGAGGCAGGAGTATAGCTGGCTGCCTTGAGAGATGGTAAAGCAGTGAGTTTAGAAGACAAGCTCAAACAAAGAGGAAAGGGCGGGTGTGCACAAGGTGTCAGTCTCCTGGTGAGGATAATGATTCAGCTTCCAATGTGCTAAAACTCAGAAATTTCTGCTTTTCAAATGTAATGGGCATTTCTTTTTTTTTAGTTTATCTTGTGCAATCATTTGATATTGTGGATTTTCTTTCTTTTTTTTTTTGCTTGTTTTGATTTGTTTTGGAGACAAAGTCTCACTGGGTATTGCTGACGGTCTTGGAATTTGCTACACAGATTAGATCGGTTTTGAACTTGAAGTATTCCTCCTGTCTCTGCCTCCTGAATGTGAGGTTACAGATATGTGTCACCAGGCCAGGCTCCACTTAATACTGACAACCTTCCCCTGCGCGCCCCCTCCCCCAAACTCATTTATTATTCCTCATGCTTCAGACTATTTCTTCATATACTCATTTGTGGCTATTTTTGGCCAACTTCTTAAACTATCATGTCTCCCACGATTTCATTATCAGTTCTTTGCTTTTTATACATTCTCTTGGATATCCTCATTTATACTTAGGGCCATCCTCCTATATGCTGATGATTCTGGATTCATCATGCACAATTAGCATGCACAATAAGCAACTTTAAAGTTCCGAGGCCTAGCAACACAAAAGCATTTATCACCTGCTAAGAGTACAGATGTGTGTTTAGTTGTTACTGAAGTTATTTCACCACCTTGGTTGAATTTTCCCTCTAGAGTTTTTTTTTTTTTTTTTTTTTCCGAGACAGGGTTTCTCTGTGTAACAACAGCGCTGCTGTCCTGGCACTCACAGTGCCAGGCTTGAAGGCATGTGCCCCCCTGCCCAGCAACCCTGTAGAGCTTTTCTGTTTGTAGCTACTGTAAATGAGATTGCTTTCTGACTTTCCTTTTCAGCTAGTTTGTCAGTAGTGTGTGGAAACATAATTTTTGTATGTTCATTTTATATTCTGCAACTTTTGTGCAGTCCAGATTGTTTGTTTGTTTCTTCTTTTTTTTTTTTTGGTGAAGTGTTCAGGTTTTTCTACATAGAAGATCCTGTCATCTACAAACAGCAGACTTACTCCTTTCCAATGTGGATGCCTGCCCTGCCTTCCTTCCTTTCCACCTCCTTCCCTTCCTACTCTTTTTTCTTCCCTCCTTTCCCCTAGTTGCACGGGTGAGGAACAGTTAACTTTTGTAAACAGTAATATTAATGATAATGATGACAAAGGAGCAGAGAAAGGAATAGTGAAGAATACACTAAGAGCTTTGTTTGTTTGCTTTTTGAGACAGGGACTCCCTGTGTAGCCCTGCCTGGCCTAGAAGTCCCTCTATGGACCAGGCTGGCTTTGAACTCACAGGGATCTGCCTGCCTCTGCCTCCCAAGTGCTGGGATTAATAAAAGGCTTGCACTACCATGCCCAATTTGAAATTCACTAAAATTACATTTTAAAATAAATTTATGAAGAAGCAATGGTACAGCACACATCATTTTTCAGGGACAAAGACTTCACAAGGCTGTATCATACTACAATGAATTACCTAAGATTTGGAGGAAAAAGAAATAGAAATCAAAGTGATCTAAGAGTAACTGTAACTTGAGTTTTCAAGCATGTTGGAAGGAAAAGTTAAAGCTGTATGTTTCAGTATAGGAATAAATACTACTATCCCACACCAGCGATGTAGATTGCTTTTAAGTCTGTTTGAGCTAGGCCCAATCACCTACTTCAGTGGCAACTCAGGACCCAGGAAACAAATAAGGTTAAAAAGGCATGATTTTAAACACTGGTTTTAATACTAAAGGCACCATTTAAAATGATTAACCGGAAAGCTTCGTGCAGTAACAAACAGCTAACACGGCCATATATGACTTCTATAGATTTCTTAAGCCAGTAAGGGACCCTACTTAACAAAGGTCTGCCTTTAATCATTTAAGTTGGCTGAAGGTACCCAGTATCTAACTGTTTTAGCAAAACAAGGGAAGACAAAGCTGGGAATGGTGGCTCAGGCCTTTAATCCTAGTGATTAGGAGGCAGAGGCAGGCGGATCTCTGTGAGTTCAAGGCCAACCTGGTCTACAGAGCGAGTTCTAGGTCAACTGGGGCTATACAGTGAGATCCTGTCTCATGAACAAAAAGCAAAAAACAAAATGTGGTACATCTCCAACTTCCATACCCCTTAAACAAGAAAGGGATAATGTGAGACATAGAAATAACTTTACTCATTATTAAACAGAGGACAAAAAGTGAGAAATATGGATAGCTCTGGTTTAGACAGACAACCAAATTACAGGTGAAGCAGCAAGATTAGTCAGGCATGGGAGAGTTGAATCACAAATACAACCAAGGAGCCAGGTGATGGTGGTGCGAGCCTTTAATCCTAGCACTCGGGAGGCAGAGGCAGGCGGATCTCTGAGGCCAGCCTGGTCTACAGAGTGAATTCTGGGACAGCCAGGGATATATAGAGAAACCCTGTCTCGAAAAACATATATACAACCCCCTCAAAGCCAAACCAAACTAAAACAACAACAACAACAACAACAAAAACACACACAAAAAAACCCAAATATAGTCAAGAACAAAACCTCAGACTTAAAAAAAAGCACTTATCAACTGTATAAAACACTGGGCTCCACCGTGGCGTCTATAGAGATACACTTATGTGCTTTGATTATATGCACCCAGCACCTTTTTATTTGTCTTCCTTTCCATCATCTCCTGCCTACTTTACATATATATAGATACATTTTATCTTTATTTTATTGTTTAATTAATTATATGGTTGTCCTGGGATGGACATAGTAACATGTCTTGAAAAGGTAATGTAATTTAACAGCAGTTTTAAGTTAAGAAATTAAAATTTTCTATACATATTAATATCTTACTCTTAAGAATAAATGTTGGGCCGGGCGGTGGTGGCGCACGCCTTTAATCCCAGCACTCGGGAGGCAGAGCCAGGCGGATCTCTGTGAGTTCGAGGCCAGCCTGGACTACCAAGTGAGTTCCAGGAAAGGCGCAAAGCTACACAGAGAAACCCTGTCTCGAAACCCCCCCCCCCAAAAAAAAAAGAATAAATGTTGGTAGGATACAGAGATGGCTCACTGGTTAAGAGCAATTGCTCTTCTGGAGGACATGATTTTAGTTCCCAGCATCTATGTCACGCAGCTTACAAATGCTTGTAACTTTAGCTCCAGGAGATCTGACATTTTCTTTTGGACTCTGAGGGTACTTGCACACATGTGTACATACTCACACACACACATATTTAAACAATAATAAAATATTTTAAAAATAAGCAAGGCCTCACTGATAGAGTGCTGATAAGACGCAATGCCCTTTTGTTAACTCACAACCAAAAACCAAATGATGATACCAGAACCATGGAAAAATAAGGAAGTGGTTGCATGACAAAATATTTGAACTTCTGCTTAAGAAAAATTAGGTAAAAAAAAAGCTATGCATATGAAAAATGGGAAGAATAGAAATGGTTGTCAGGAAGCATTGGTTGTTTTTCCTCTCTCTTTTCATAAAAAATTAAGTTATAATGTGCTTTCAATTTTTATAGAAGAAAAAAGAGGAGGCAGGAGAAAGGAGGGAAGGAAGGAAACCAAACAAGGCAGTGAAGGAAAACACCACCGTGGGAACAGAGTCAAGCACACAAACAGATGTTTTGCGTAAGCTACATTTTAGAGACATCTGCCTTTGTGCAAGACTTGAAAAGTGGAGCTGCGGTCAACAAGTTGTTCTCTGCATGAGGGGTGGGGCTTGAGGGAAAGTGAGCTGTGAAGAAACCAACAATTACAACCCACAGGGCAGAGAAATACTAAGTTTTTAGGTTAACTTCTATGCCCATTACCTACCTCTCTGCCCCAAATACCTTCCATCAGCTGTGTCTACTAGTCAAACAAGGAAGAATTCTTGGCTTTCTTTTTTTAGTTTTATTGCTATATGTATAATTATTTTGCCTGAATGTATGTATGTATGTGCACTGCATGCATGCCTCATGCCTGATGCAAGGCAAAAGTAGTTGTTGGATCCTCTGGAACTAAGGTTACAGATGGTTGTGAACTGCCATGCAGGTGCTGGGAATTGAACCCCGGTCCTCTGCAAGATCACCCAGTACTCTTTAATTGGTTAAGTTACTCTCTAGCCTCTGCCCATGTCTTTTTATTTAAGTGACTTAGGCTCTTTACTAGCAATAGTACTAACTCTTAGGCAGGGCTATCCCATTCTTGTGGGAGAATAGATGGGGCAGAACTTACTGCTTAAAGCTGCTATCTTCCTCCTCTTCCTGTTCTAACTCTAAATAAAAAGCTTATCATATGCAGAAAAGCTCAGGTAAAAGTAAAAATAATACAACTGTTGTTCAATTTCATTTCTGTTTAGTTAGATGAGTATTTTAGGTCTATACTGTTTGCTTTTGCATGAAGACAGTATAGAAAGACTGTCACACTACTTTATACAATGCCCAGGGTAATGCCATATAGTTAAATAAACATGATTTGGAAATGGTAACAGGAATGCCAAAGACTGAAGTACACTTTAAAATAAAGTATGAGCATTACTGTGTCCTCTCTGGTGTTTACTTGGCAAACGAGGAAGTTCACGTGGTTTAACAGACCTCAGGAGAGGTTCTCTTACTTGATCTTGTTTGGCACCTCGAGTCGGCAACTCCTTCAACTCAAAAAAGAACTTTCAACTGACTTGCAAAGTCCTGTGTTGTGTTCTGTCTTGAACTTCCTTTTCTGAGAAGTTGGGTGTATTATATGGATTACTGTCCTACATCTGTCTTCTGGGCAAGCTGACTACAAAAGACTAAGAAATCTCTTGTTCAGATACTGGAGCCTCCCCTGGGTCTTATATAATAACTTTCCCCTTCTGTGACAAAGAAATGTCATATGTAGGTTTGCATACATTTGTTAGGTTAAAACTAAACGAACTGCTAACCTAATCTGGTAAATTCCACATAGCTCAAAACTGTATTTTCCCACTGGTGAAACTATGAAGCAGAGCAGAAAGCTACAACAGAGAAATCAAAGATAATCAACTATATGGAGACTTCAGCTCAAGAGTTAAAAGGAAAGCAAGAAGGGGTCTAGTCTTTTTGTATTTATATAATCTAGCAGTGTGGCTAGTCATGAAGTGTAGCTGTCAGAACCTTTTCCAAGGATCCTAAATCAGACACAGACACAGACACACACACACAACACACACACACACACACACATACACACACACACACACACACACGAGTTTTTGTGAGACAGGGTTTCAGAATGTAGCTCTGCCCTAGAACTCACTATATAGACCTGACTGTTCTCAAACTCACAGAAATCCACCTGCCTCTGCCTCCCTAGTGATGGGATTAAAGGTGTGTGCCACTATGATCAGCTAGCAACACTTTTTTTTTTAAAGTTGCTTTGAAAGTTTAGTTTTAAATTACTTTTAAAGAATACACCATTAAAAACAACAACAGCAAAAACAATACAGGGCTGGAGAGATGGCTCAGTGGCTAAGAGCACTGGCTGCTCTTCCAGAGGACCTAGGTTTGATTCCCAGAACCCACACGATGGCTCACAACCATCTGTAATTCTGGTTCCAGGGGATCCAATGCCCTTTTCTGGCTTTCGAGAACACCAGGCCTGTGTGTGGTACACAGACATAAGTGCTGGCAAAAATATTCACAGACATAAAAAAATACTAAAAAGGAATATATGGAGTCAGGCAGTGGTGACAAACACCTTTAATCCCAGCACTCGGGAGGCAGAGGAAGGTAGATCTCTGTAGTTTGAGGCCAACCTGATCTACAGAGCGAGTTCCAGGACAGCCAGGACTACACAGAGAAACCCTGTGTCAAAATACCAAAAAAAAAAAAAAAAAAAAGATTTTTATCATAGTTTTCATTCAAAAATTATTTATTGAGAATGCATCATGCAGCAAGGTACTA
This sequence comes from Peromyscus eremicus, assembly GCF_949786415.1. Taxonomy (NCBI): domain Eukaryota; kingdom Metazoa; phylum Chordata; class Mammalia; order Rodentia; family Cricetidae; genus Peromyscus; species Peromyscus eremicus. The sequence goes on along the minus strand of NC_081423.1, from coordinate 60,482,872 downwards.
TTCTAGGTACTGGTAAAATAACAATAAACATAAAATTCAAAGAACTGACACTTTGGGATGGAGGCAGGACAAGACAAGTCAGTGAAATGTCAGGTGGTGTAAGTGTGCTGAAAAAACAAACAACCCACCCACCCACTGGTGCAGGGGCTAAAGTGACAGGAAGGCATGATCAGGGCGGTGTTCTCTGACAAAGACCACACTAGGGCAAAGGGTTAAATTAGTAATAAGTGAAATACATCACTGCCTCCTAGAGAAGGGGGCAGGGTAGAGCTGTCCTCCTTCAGATCATCTAGATGTGTCCTGGAGAACCAGACACCAAGATCAACTCTATTGTTTTAGTTAAAATGTGGAGAGGGGCTGTTGTAAACACAGGGCAAGATAAGCAGGACACGGATCCTATACTGCTTGCCAAGGAATTTGAACTTTATCTTGAGCACAGCAGAAAGCCATAGTTTACTACAGTAGAGGAAACAGGCTGGAAAATGGGTGAGGCTTAGAACTGGGGAGACAGGTACTACTTTGTTTGGTATGCTAGGCAAGAGAGAAGGGTGGTCTAAAGTTGGAGAATGCAGAGAAAATGGGTATCAGGTACTATCTGTCTGGTTCACTTTCTTGTACAATGGAAAACTTATTTCATGAAGAAATTCCAGTTGTAAGAAAAACCAGACAAAGAAATGTTTTGATATGTGCAAATTCCTTTTACTCATAAAAAATTCCTTTTACTCTTGACTCTCTTGACAGGTCCTCTGGTCTTTTACAAATACTAATGCTTTAAGCCTCTCACTCAAGAAGATTAAAGAAAGTCTGTTTACATGGCTATTAACTCTTACACCACCTGCCTTTGTCCTAACTTTTCTTAAAATAGTTTCTTCCCCCATCTCAGTACTCTCTTAAGTAATACTTTGCTAAACCTCATATTTGAAATCAATTTTATCTGCCCCTACCTACCAGCTGACAAGCTAATCAATCTGGACAAACCAGTGGTCTCACAAGTGACTCTTCTTTATGTCACTTTGTTATCATACATGTCTGTATCATTTCCTGCCAGGCACCAGACTTCCAGCATCAAGGAAGAACAGCTGAACAGAATGCTTTTACACAAAGGACTTCCCTCCTTCCTATTCCCCTTTAGCGGATATGATAGTACACTGATGGTCTTTATTAAATGGATGATAATACAGCTAAGTTCTGAAACAACCATTTAAAAATACAGTTTAGAGAAACAGCAAGCAAAAGGTAAATCAGAAACTTGAAACCAACTTTAATCAGAACTTCACAGATTCATTTGTATTGCACTGGACTGGGGTGATAGAGTTAATACTAAATCTGCATGACTCGCAGCTAAACTGCCCATAGTTAAGAATACCTACAGGAAGACAGTTTTCAGAAAGTTAATTAATGTCTCTGTCTCTAGAATGAGGAAGAATTAAGAATTGACATAAAACACAACCACAGGCTATCCACAGAAAGATTTGATCCAATTTATATCTTAACTACAGAAAAGCTGCCATATTCTAACAGCTGAGATGTTTTGCTTCCTGCTTCTCTTCTGTAAATGAGACAGAAACTTTACTTAAGATGCTATGAGTGAACTATGACGAAAAAAATAAGGTGGCTGTCACATTCAGAACACAGCCATTTGGAAAGCCGCTCAACACTGACAATCCAAAACATCTCTCTCTCCACACGAGACTTCCAGTTCTCAGATCACATTTCTACTGACTTCAAGGAAGCAGTAAACAACAGAATAGCCACCGTTGCTTTGTTTTTCTTTTTGAGAAAAGGTCTCACTGTGTAATGTAGCCCAGGTTAGCCTTTAACTCAAGATCCTCCTCTGCCTTGGCTTTTGCAGTGCTAGAATTACAGGTGTGCACCAATAGGCCGGGTTCCAGGGCTTTCTAATGACAATACATATGGCTATAATATAACTCTGAGTCCGTTTTATCCCCTTAGACATTTTCTCTGAAAGATGATTAGTATTCACTTAGTTCAGGGAAACATGCAGAAGTAGAGAGAAAACAAAATAAACCAGAACCCAGGGTCATCAAGACCGCTCAGCAGGTAGAGGAGCTTGCCTACAAACTTGATGACCGAGTTTGATTCCCAGGACCATAAGGTGAGGGGAGAAAACCAACTCTGGGAAAGTTGTCCTCTGACTTCCAGATGTACACTGCAGCACGAAGGGATACAATACATAAAAATATAAGACAAATTTTAAAATAAAAAAAACACGGAATTCACAGTTTTAGCATAATGAGTGAACTATATAATATGGATTGAGTTATTATACATCTCAGTTTCTTCGTGTAACACTACGAAAACCCTCAGAAGTTTGATTTCAGGAGATTATTACTAAGAATCTTAAAAGTACACCTTCAACCCAAGATGAGATCACTATATTACTATGGCAATTAAACATGGAAAAACACCAGCTAAGGTTTTCATAGCAGAAGAGGTAACCCTTAAAGAATGCCTCTAAAGGTTATGTCAAAATGGGTCAGGCTCTCCAGCAAACGTGACTGTTCAAAACCATACGGAACTACTTTTTTTTTTTTTTTTTTTTTTTTTTTCCCGATACAGGGTTTCTCTATGTAATTTTGGGTGCCTGTCCTGATCTTGCTCTGTGGACCAGGCTGGCCTCGAACTCACAGAGATCTGCCTGGCTTTGCCTCCTGAGTGCTGGGATTAAAGGTGTGTGCCATCACCACTTGGCGGAACTACATATTTTTAAAGAAACCAAATGGTGCTCACAAAATACCCATACATATAAAATAACAAAATATAAACCAATAAAAAGAAAGTAAAAGAAGGCCTAAAAAATGCATACTGAAATTACCATCATTAGTTGGAATATTATCCACTTACTCTCCTAGCAAAGGCACTTTACTTTTGTGTCTGAGTTTCTTCTATTAAATAAGCAGGATTGGTGATATCTACACTAAGTTTCACATGCTTGGAAAACAAAAACATCCTTTCTTCTTAGTAAACAAAAACTTTCCAAAAAGCAGCAAGTTCCAGGATTAGAGTGTACAAATCATTACTCTAAAGGACCTAAGGTGTATGAAGCTTATGCTGTATCTTTTACATTCTCAATAGCTGTTAACTTTTGGTTAATAAAGTAGAAAAACCAGTCATGTAATAGGTATATTTTCATTTAAAAATAATGCCTGGCATATTTTTCTTCATCTCTTTCCTTTTGAAACAAGGATCTCCCTATGATACCAAGACTGTCTTTGAATGTGTGATCGTCTCTAGTAGCTAAAATACAGGTGTATACTTTCATACCTGGCTTGCCTATCTTCTTTCAGAAGTAGGCTTTTATATTTTATTTTTTGTCTGCTACACAACCTTTTACCTTTGAAACCTGTTGCTGGAAAGAGTGTTCCTATTTCTTTAAATATAAATTTAACACTAGTGATGAAGACCGGTGAAGGTCATTCTACTGTCTCTCATAGTACTAGCCAAGTCCACACCTTACTATATTTAGACAAGACATGCTCACCCTATTAAAGATAGAAGACGACTCAGTCCTAGGCTTAGCTCACAGCAGTGGGGTTGGTAACTGCGTCATGGGGAAAGATACTACCAGCAAAACGATCGATGCAGCATTCCTTGACAACCAACAGAACAACTAAGCTCAATTTTATTCCATCCTGAACAGAGGTATAATCTCTGCAACAGAGCAACCTCTTTATCATATATAACTCTGGCACAGTCAGGCCTAAAGCAATGCTATGAATACCTTTCAGGTAATTCACTTGCCAGAACTGCCTGCCACACCTCATGCAGACAGAGAGCTGCCCAGGTTAACAGGGTAAAATGTTCAGCAGTTTTGTCTCCTGGGAACTAGAACAAAACAGGTTTTTAACTTGAGAATCATTAATCTTCAGAAGCACCAGTGACTAACAGTGGGAGCTACTCGGTAGTCTTCTGGTTGACAGTTTCCTGGATCATGTATCTCACCAAAGAAGGCCCAAGTGAGGGCAAAGTTGACTCTTCTTTACCTGCCCTGCCCTCAGTCCAATGTGCTTGCAGAACTTGGACTGATTCACTGACCGACTGACTGACTGATTGACTGAGTTCTCTAACGGCCATGGAAATGGTGCTGGTAATGGGGGAAACCTCGTATTTCTTAAGTGGTCTCTAAATCTGGAATCCAAAGAGTTTGAAGAAAATATTTGAAAAATAAAATTGCCTTAAAATAAAGCTAAGAAAATCCCAATTAAATGCAGATATTTTAATAAGGGAAGCATTTAAAAGGCTGTCCAACCCTCAACAGAGAGAAAACATCAAATTCTTCCAGCATGGGGAAATCATGACAGAGAAACAAATCTTAATGGTAAGTACAAAAGAAAACAGAGTTTATTCTGTTTTTTAAATCAAATACCTAAAACGATCCTTTTTCAAATTTTGTTACTGTTATTGGTCTCTCTATGTAGCCCTGGCTGTCCTGGAACTGTAGACCAGGCTAGCCTCAAACTCACAAAGATCTGGCTGCCTCTGCCTCCGAAGTACTGGAATCAAGGGCATGCGCCACTACGCCCTGCTTCTATTTCAGATTCTTAATAGTGTACGTGTGTGACGTCACTGGATTCTTTTGAGAACCGATGAAAACCATGGCCTTTGCTTTTTCTAGAAAAATTAATGCAACATTCTTAGATAGATCCTCCTTTGCATATTTTTTTCAGTATATTTGTGAATTTCCCACTTTAAAGCTAGCAGGGGATCCAGCCCTTTGATGCTGTGATGTTGAAACCCACACATATGTTGGGCTGCATTCACAGCTATAATTTGCAGGACAGACACACTTGGAACTGAAGGGACCTGGTAATCACCTTACAGGAACTACACTTGGCGGGACTGACATCCTTCCCACTTCTACCTCTTGCTTTTTTAGCAGGTGACAGCTCCGATTTAATGAGGCAACGACTTAATGATTTGTATTTGGATTTAACTTTGAAACCAGAGGCAATACAGAGACTGTTTTGGAGTTTCTAGGGGTCTTTGTTAGCTTTAGAATATTTTATAACAGCTGTTTGTAGATAAACTCTTCATCGACAACCTATTACTCATGCTGCTGCCTTCTTTTCCAAGTTTTGAAAACCCTGATCTAAATAATAAACATTTTAATATTGTAAAGGATTTTAAGAATTAAGTGGAAGCTCATTTATTAGATATATCAGGAGTTCAGTACTATGAAGGATTAATATTTTAAAATCATTATAATTACATCTGGCAAGCAAATGAGGCCATCTATTTCCTGCATTTATTGAATACCATAAAAAAGTTGAATGCTACCAGAGCATACCACTTAATTATAATAATTTTTTTTTATCACTGAGAGAAATATAAGAACACCAGTACAACAGCTGATCTTACTGTGATCCAGTACAAAAAGAAATGACTAAATTTACAGCTTTATTGACTTAAGGATCTTATAATCAGTGCTACAGGGAAAGGAGATTAAATATAAGATGCAGCTGTTAGGACAAAGGTTACCGTACGTAACAGTTAACACTCCTCAGCGGGGCTAGGTGTGAATACTCATAATCCTACCACTGTGGCATTTGAGAAAGAAGAACATTAAGTTTGAGACCTACAAATTGAGGTCCACAAGTTTAAGACTTGCCTGGGAGACATAGAAAAACTCTGTCTCAGACTAACAAACAAACAAACCAACTCCCAAACCAACTAACCAACCAACCAAAAACATCCCCCAAACCAAAAACCAAGATAATCAAGCCTTAGAAGTCTTGTACTCAAGAAAATGAAGACATCAACCTATTTCTCACTGTAGCCTAACATTAAAAATGATATTTTAAGTAAAACATACAATAAAAAGCTGTATCAATCTCCATGATGTAGTAGCCTAATATCATATAGATCTGCTATGCCTAGAACTGATTTATACATTAACATGAAATGTCTAGAGCTCAATTTGTGACTCAACTAATAGCTTGCTAGTTTCTGCTTTATTTTCTCTAACCTGGCATTGCCTTTAGAGCTTGCTTTCTATATTTCTTTGGTGTTTTATTGCTTTCTTTAAAGCTGCATTATCACCTAGTTATTTAGTTACAGTAATTTGTTTACACTTAGAATTTAAGTTCTTGTTCTTGTTGTTGTTGTTGTTGTTGAAACAGTATCTCATATAGCCCAGGCTGGCTTCAAACTATGTAACTGAGTTCACCTTCCAACCAGTGGGATGGAATTTAAGTTCTGAGAGTTGATTTAGTCTCCTTTGTTCTATGATACAATCACAGTGCCTAGACATCTGTTGGTGACCAATAAATGAGCTTTCACTAGTAGAGATATAAAACTAATTAGAGGCAATAAACCTTACAAAATAAGCAAGAAGACCTGGCTTTCAGTCCCTGCTCTTTCATACATTAATTAAATAACCTTGTATAAGCCAATTAATCTCTTTGAATATCAACCTTGTTCTTATAAAAATATGTTGAAAGAGGAGTTGGAGAGATGCTTGGTGAATAAAATGCTTGCTATGCAAGATTGAGCGCCTTGGTTCATATTCCAAGTACTAGTGTGAAAACCAGGCCTAGTGGCATGCCTAGCACTGGAGGTGAATAGGTGGATCCTGGGTGCTATGCTGGCCAGCCAGTCTAGTCCAAAGGTTCTGTGAGAAAATCTGTTTCAAACAATAAAGTGGAGAAGTAATTGAAGAACATATCCAGAAGTCAATCTATGGTTTCCACACGAGCCCACACAAGTAAACATTGCTCTTTCACCCCCAGTCACTGTAATGGCTGTATGAAATATGAAAATGAAAACTTGAGGCATATATTAGTTTATATTATACTCTAGAAGTTATTCTTGGAAACTGGAAAAAAGTCTGTAAAACAGATTAATTTTAAAAAGCAAGATTTTCTGTCATCTTATCTTTGGCCTTTCTCACTTGTGAAGTCAGAACAGACAAGTGAAAAAAGGCACAAGCCTGCATAGATAATGCAGGATAATCTTGGTCTCCAAAACTCCATAAGGCTTTCTTATCTATAAAAAAGAAAGAGGGAAAAATCCCAACAGCCTCATCTATACAACTGCTTGAACAAAATGCAACAGCAATAGGGAGACTTTTAAGAAGTATAATATGGGACGTGTTTTTCTAGTTTTATCAATTAATTACATTTTTTAAAAATAAAATCCAAATCTTGATTGTTTCACCAACCAAACAGAAGGGACTATTCCACAAGTTTCACATGGACTAACAGAAGAATACAAGTTTCTTCTGAGATGGATAAGCTCCAATTCTTGTCCATAGGTGCTCCAACACTGGCAAGGAAGGATCAGAATGGAAAGATTAAGAACAAAAAGAAGAAAAGCCAGTCATGATGGTACACATGTCAGCTAATCACTTGGGAGGCTGAGACAAGAAGATCTTTACCTCAAGACCACACTGGGCTACTTGTGAGTTCAAGGCCAGCCTGTCTCTAAAAGCTAATATGGGACCAGTGAGATGGCTCAGTGGACAAAGTTACTTGCCACACAAACCTGGTAATCTGAGTTCGACTCCTGGAACCCATAAAAAGGTGACTGCAGAAAGCCAACTCCACAAGTTGTCCCCTGACCTTCATATAAGTCCTGCAGCATGTGTGTCTACCCCTCCTCCATAGTAATAAATAAACCAAACCAAAAAAAAAAAAACAAAACAAAATAGGGGTTTGGGAGTATATAGCTCTCATTAATTCTAGCTATTTAAAATCATGGCCAATTTCATGGGTTTGTACAGTCACAAAAGGTCCAGCTTACACTTGGTTTAATCCTCTGTAGGTGGTATCTTATAATTCTGAATGACAAGAACAATGGGCCCTATATACTTAATTTGCACTAGGCTCCACAATTATGTAGCTTTCCTGCTTACAATCTTTTTGTAAGGTTAGAGGACAAGGACAATAGCTTATGGTTTCAATGATGATATACAAGGACCACTCCTAAATAAAAAGGATACTTACTTTATCTTTGAGGCAGTCTTATTATATAACTAGGGTTGGCCTTAAACCACAATTCTCCTGCCCCAGTTGCTCCAGTGGTGGAATTACAGCTGTGTGCTACCATGCCTAACTTGAAAGGAGACTTTTAATTAGGCTGCAGATCAAGTATTTGTAGCACGTGAATTCTGAATTCTAAAGTTCTCAAAAACTGTTTAGTAAGAGCCCATTTTAAGAGCTCTAATAGGAAATGGAATATTACTTGCCTCTCCTATTTTTTTTGCTCCTATCATGTCAAAAGATGATACTAGGGGGCCAGAGGAATGGCTCAGCAGTTAAGAGCACTGGCTGCTCTTAAGATCTGGGTTCAATTCCCAGCATCCACATGATGGTTCACAACCATCTGTAACTCCAGTTCTAGGAGATCCAACACCTTCTTCTGGCCTCTGCAAGCACCACACACACAAGTGTTACACAGAAACACCCAGGCAAAACACCCATACCCATAAAATCACAATTTAAATAATAAAAAAGAAATAATGTTAATAAAAATCTACATAAATCTCATCTGATATTCTGTTCTGAAACCATACTGCTTGTCGTTTTTTTGTTTTTTTTTTTTTTAATTTGTTGCCTGTTACCTCATAGTAATCATGTACGTATGTAGCAACATTCCTATTTAAACAACCTCTGGATCTGCAATCTCCAGTACCTCCTGACTTAATTACAAACACTCTTTAAGAGAAAGGTTTACTGACTGTTATTTACATGTGTGACTGCTTTGTCTGCGTGCACCACTCTTAACTGTGGAGCCATCTTCTTTAGCCTAAGAAGCACTCTTCAAAGACACTTTGGTTTCTTTTCTGTTCCTGCTGACTGGAGAAATATCTAGTAATTTTTCTTTGGAGCTGAAAGGCTGCAGCTGATGAAACGAACATTTCCTGGGCTGTAATTCAATTTCCCATTCTAACGGGTGGAAAACTGATGCCCTTAAAGCAAAAGTGACCCCACATTACTCACTTTGACCTTTAGACTCCTTGATTTCTGACAGTAGTTGGACAGGCCAGGCCAGAGGCCCACTCTGATGAACAAAGGCTCACCATGCAAAAGAGATGAGCTGTGGCAGAGAGGCTGGAGAAGGCACCGAGCTTACCCTCTGTGCAGCAGTGTGCAGGCCTGCGCCACTATGAAACACGAGATCTCACCTGAAAGGACTGTCCTGCCCATAAACACACTCCTTAGGAAGCAGGTTGATTTCAAAGGAAGATGGCAACCAACACTAATGAAGCTGGCATATACTATGGCTTCCTTTTTCTTTTGTGCCTTGTAATTGCCACCCCCCAACCCGTGTAAACTGGTCCTTGGGGCTATTTAGATCTGCTGGTGACCTCCTACACAATACTCATATAGTCCTCAAAGATGGAAACTGTTAGCTCAAGAATTTCAGTGACATATTCTCTAAAAAGTTGGCGACGTGTATTCATTGTTTACAGTAAACAGTGTCAGGAAATTTTAATTTCAAAAGGTCATTACATTACAAACTAATATCTTAAAATTTCAGTATCATTGGTAAGGCAGTACTATAGGAAATCTCAGGGATATTTAACATTTCCTAAGATGAGCATTGTGGGCTTGAAGCTAATTTCATAGAGAACTCCAAGTAAGCTTGTTTGCTTATTTTTTTCATTCTAAAATCCTCTAAGTTTAAATCATGATGCCTTTAGAATAAATGAAATTTGAGTTGAAAGCTTTAAATTAATAAATTACATATATGCTCAAAATAACTTGAAATTTGTTTCATCTTAACACTGCATCGTTCTTCATAAATCAAGGCATTTTTTTTTTTTAATTAGTGCTTACGTCTGAAAGAAGGTCTTGATAGAAAAGCCAAGTAAAGGCCAAGTTTTTTGGGTCCCCAAGTAGCTCAGATGAACTGAATCTAAAATTGGCTTTCCTTGATTTTATTTGGCTTCAGGAATAAAAATGAATTACTAGAATTGCTAGTGGGAGCAGAACACTAGAGCTGGTGAGCAAACTTATAATCCATGTCAAAAGCCTCAAAAACCACGTATCCTTCAGCTTAGAAATCACAGAACTGATCGCTATGACACTGCTTTTAGGAATGTGTACAAAGGTTTAGGCACAAGGATGTTGACTGTATGAATCTGTTTATAACTGCAGAAGAAAAGCACACAAAATGTTCAACAGTGGAGCGAATATAAAACAGTTCAATGAAAACAACCAAGGAAGCCAGGTGGGGTGGAGCACGCCTTTAATCCCAGCACTCGGGAGGCAGAGGCAGGCAGATCACTATGAGTTCAAGACCAGCCTGGTCTATAGAGTGAGTTCCAGGACATCCAGGACATATTAAAGAAACCCTGTCTCAGAAAAAACAAAACATAGTAAAGAAAGGAAAGAAAGAAAGAAGGAAGGAAGGAAGGAAGGAAGAAAAGGAAGAAAACAACTCAACGAGAAGACTATAGAAGAAAAGCTTTCTAAAACAATGCAGGATCTTCCCTATATGACAAACTGAACACTCACACATACACACCTAAAATTACAAAATATTATGTAGATGTAGGGCAACTGCATTTTTTGTTTGTCTTTTTTCCCAAGTGTAAAGAACTGACTTTTTTTGTTTGTTTTTGGTTGTTTGAGACAGGGTTTCTCTGTGTAGTCTTGGCTGTCTAGGAACTCACCCTGTAGACCAGGCTGGCCTCGAACTCAGAGATCTGCCTGCCTCCTGAGTGCCGGGATTAAAGGCATGTACCATCACCTCCTAGCTTGATTTTCTTTTTAAATAATTTTTAATATTTTTATTAACTCTTTGAGAATTTCATACATGTATACAAGTATATTTACCCTTCAATCCTTCCCTTAGTCCTCCCAGATCCATTCCCTACTCCAATTTTTTGTCTTTTTTTAAAAAAGTAACTCATCAAGTCTAATTTTTCTACACAAATACTTAGGGATGTAGGGGCAATCCACTAGAACACCGATTGACCTACCAGACCTACTGACTCTCTCTCACAAAAGCCATCAACTGTCAACAGCTTCTCAGCTAGGGGTGGGGGCTTGCAAGCACTTTTCCCTTCCATGATGGAAGCAGTGGTTTGATCTTGTGCAGGTTTTATGTAGGCAAACACAGCAGCTGAGTTCCTAAGAACAGGAGACACTGTTTCGATACAGTACTTCCCAAACTCTGACACTTACGATCTTTCTGCACATGCCTCCGCCCTTCTGCAATGATCCCTGAAAACAACTGCATTAAAAAAATTTTGTTGTTGTTGCTTTGATACTGAGTCTCACCAGGCAGTGGTGGCGCATGCCTTTAATTCCAGCACTCGGGAGGCAGAGCCAGGTGGATCTCTGTGAGTTCGAGGCCAGCCTGGTCTACAGAGTGAGTTCCAGGACAGGCACCAAAACAACACAGAGAAACCCTGTCTCAAAAAACCAAACCAAACCAAACCAAACAAACAAAAGAGACAGAGTCTCCCCCATGTAACTGTCTTAGGGTTTCTATTGCTGTGATGACACACCATGACCATGGCAGCTCTTATAGAAAAGAAAGCATTTAACTGGGGCTTGTTTACAGTTCCAGAGAGTAGTTTATCATCATCATGGGGGAGCACGGTGACAAGCACAGCAGGCTTGGTGCTGGAGAAGTGGCTGAGAGCTACATCCAGATCCACAGGCAGGCAGAGAGAGAGACTGGGCCAGATGCTGGCTTTTGAAACCTCAAAGCCCACCCCCAGTGATACACTTCCTCCAACAAGGGCACACCTCCTAATCCTTCTGATCCTTTCAAACACTTCCACTCTCTGGTGACTGAGCTTTCAAACCTGGGTGGCCATGCTCATTCAAACCAGTACAACTCCATTGACAAGTTCCCAGACTAATGGTCCTTAAAAAAATGGATTATACAATAACAGGATTTAAAAAAAAATGTTCATGAGAACTAGGTATAACACTCAGATAAAACGTAATTAAAAGCCGGACGGTGGTGGCACACACCTTTAATCCCAGCACTCGGGAGGCAGAGCCAGGCGAATCTCTGTGAGTTCGAGGGCAGCCTGGGCTACCAAGTGAGTTCCAGGAGAGGCGCAAAGATACACAGAGAAACCCTGTCTCGAAAAACCAAAAAAAAAAAAAACAAAAAAAAACCATAATTAAAGAGGGCTAGAATGGAAGATGGTATTGAAGGAGTGGTCTCACTCTTTCTGTTATAAGTAATACTTACTTCAAATCAGTAAAGTCAGAAAGTCTCATTCACTGGGCCCTCATGGATACTGACTTTTATTACATAAAATATAAAACAGAACAGAACGAAGGTGCATGAGAAGATGCTGAGCTCATAAGCTCCCATAGCCTTTTCCTGGGGGACAAAGGATGCTTAGATGAAAAAAGATAATTTTTTTTACATAGTCACTACAAAAGACAGTTAATATAATTATAATCCAAAATTAAGACATTCAGGCATAAAATACTCTCTTATAGATTGTGGGTATACATGTGAACCTTGGATAAATAAAAAATATAGAGAATAAAAGTAGTATTCATATCTGAAAAGGTTTAACTTTTCTTGTGAATCATCTCATTTGAGCTGTATAGGCTTTTAAAAATGAAACAGTTGTAAATATAAAATATGCAACAATTTGGACCATTTAGCTCATTATAAAAAAGTAATTCTACTTCTATATACAGAGACCTAAATTTTTAGAACTAGTTAATGCTGAGGTTTCTCTTTACTGGAGAATTATTCAAGACTCTGGATTTTGTTGCTTTAACAGATGTAACTAATGTAAAATCCCTTTGGCTACTGAAAGAAGAGTCATATCCCTCTAAAAACAGATTAACATAGAAAACCAACTTGCTAAATTCATACAACATTTGAAAAGATAGTGGACCCAGATTTGATCTCTGGTATGTAACATTAACAATCTATTTATAAATCATTAGTTATATTTATTCCAAATAACAGGAAAGTCTAAAATGTCCTTAATGTTTTTAGCACATTTCTTCAAGTTAAACATAACTGAGTGATGGGTGGCAACATCCTGCTTCATTCAACAATGAAAAGCTAACTAATTCTATCTGCACAGTTAGGATATTAATTGTTTTTCTTTTGTTTTTCCCTTAGAAATCCAGGAACAACATGATGAATTACAAATTGCATGATAGTACCTATATCACTTTCCTTTAGTCCCAAGGCAGCTTAACATACAGTAAGTATATGTAAATATATATATATATACATATATATGTATATATATATATATATATGTGTGTGTGTTGTGTGTGTGTTGTAGAATGTTATTTTAAGGTGTATTACTTTTGTTTATGTTGCATTTGTTTAACTCTGTGAAGCTGTGTCACTTTGCCTGTCTAAAACACCTCATGTCTGTCTAATAAAGAGCTGAACGTGAAGCAGGAGAGAGAAACACACAGGGATGGCAGGCAGAGAGGATAAATAGAAGGAGAAATCTGGGAGGAAAAAAGAAGTAGCCAGAGAAGGAGGACTCCAGGGGCCAGCCACCCGGTTACATAGCAAGTCACAGAGTACAAGTAAGATTTACAGAAGTAAGAAAAAGTTTAAAAGCCTAGAGGCAAAAGATAAACGGGATAATTTAAGTTAAGGAAAGCTGGCTAGAAACAAGACAAGCTAAGGCTAGGCATTTATAATTAAGAATAAGCCTCCATGTATGGTTTATTTGAGAAATGGGTGATGGGCTCCCCAAAAAAGTAAAGAACAACCAACAACATAAATGTGTGTGTGTGTGTGTGTGTGTGTGTATTCACATTTACTAGACAGACCCAAGAGAAGTGTACAAGATAATTTGTGAAAATTAGAGCATCTTCAAGGTCTAACAGCTCTTGGATACAGAGGCTGACATCTTTAATCATTTTGGCTTTGGGGAGGGGTTTCGCAGAGTAGGTCTAGAAAAATTGCCCTATTTCAGGACTGAGAACAGATGTTAAGTAGCAGAGTTTAGCAATACCTACTTTTTGTCATCTAGAAATCTGGAGTACAGCAACCCCCCATTCCAGTTCATCTTCATTGTACAGATTTATAGTTCAGTTAACTTGGTTAAGCATAATTCCAAGGCCAAAGTTCAGAGCTCATGTCTGCCCAAACCTACCTTATTGCCCCACAGACTGCAAATAAAACCAAGTGTAGATAAAGCCACACAAACTTAGTATCAATAATGAAAACAGAAATGTACCTTTGGAAGCTCCCAACAGCTCTCTGGTAACTTGTCCTTCATATCTTTAGGTCATAACACTCAAACAACTTGAATGTGAACTAAGTTGATAAACTTTAAAAAATGACAATTAAGACTATTTGTGGTAGTTTGAATGTAATTGGCCCCCATAAGCTCACTGGGAGTGGCACTATTAGTGTGGCCTTGCTGGAAGAAGTGCGTCCCTACGGGGGCAAGCTTTGAGGTCTCCTATGCTCAAGATATGACCAGTGTCTCAAACCTCTTCCTGTTGCCTGTGGGTCAAGATGTAGAACTCTCAGCTCCTTTTCTAGCACCATGTCTGCCTGCATGCTGCCATGTCCCACTATGATGATAATGGACTGAACTGTAACTGTTACTGAACTGAACTGTAAGCCATTCAATTAAATGTTTTCCTTTATAAGAGTTGCCATGGTCATGGTATCTTTTCACAGCAATAGAAACCCTAAGACATTATTCAAGGATCAGAAATAATAATAAAAACAGTATTAATTCAAAATCAAGAAGACATCTTATGCTTCTTTATTTGTTTAAATTTTTGGTCCTGGGGACTAAATCCAAGGCCTTGGGCATGAGTTTCTGCTACTGAGCGAAACCATCAGCCTGTCATGCCTCTTTTAAAAACTTATATTAGTTTCTTTTCCTATGAAAAAGAAAAAAATATTTTAAACAATAAATGAGTGTCTAACTCTATTTCATCAGAAAATTGGCTCTAGAGTTAAAAACTACCATAGTTATGTTTAATCAATGAAAATAAAGACAACTGAATATTTTAACATCACATGCTAGGTAAGCACTCAAACTGAGCTACACACTAGCTCTATTTTATAATATTTTAACACTTGGAGGCATTTTTTGATTTGAGTTTTAAAATACTGATAATCCTGCTCAAGAAATGTTTCAGAGCACAGAAAAGACAAAAGGCTACCTAAATCTTTCTATTGATCAGTCTTAAGCTGGATAATGACAAATCAAAGATTCAATACATATCTAAATTTTTAAATGCAAAATCTTAAATATTAGTAAGCTAAACCCAATAATATGTTAAATGAATAAAACAACCATGGTACAGCTCAGTTAAGTAAGGGTAAGCTTTAGCCACTCAGTGCTACTCTATTATTAATAAAGGGGGCACATGTCTTATTTCAGCAAGTATCAAAAGTATTCAAGAAAATTTAGCTAAATCATAAAAATCTTTGGAAATTAGCTGTAGTACAATTAAATACTCTCAACATGTTAAGTGGTATATGTCATAACCTGTAGCATAAAGTATAGAGCATACTTATTTACAAAACATAAGAAGCACTCTATTTACAAGAAAAACAAGACAAGTATTTTGATAAACCAGTCAAAGCAATTTAAGAGTTATTCTCAAAGACACAGAACTCATTTATAGACAATATAATCATTAGCCCATAGAAGTTGAGAAAAAAATCAAACTAAAAAACCAAAATCTATATTAGAAACAAAGAACAGGAAGGCAGTCTGATAAAAAAGTATACATGGGTCCTGTCAGACAGCTCAGCAGGCTAAGGTTCCTGTTACCAAGTCTAGTGACCCGATTCAATGCCCAGGACCCACATGGTAGAAAAACCTCCTCAATATGGCTCACATATATACCCATATACATATAAGTAAATAAATGTAATTAAGATAAATAAAAAAGAAAATATGAAAAGCAATAGTTGCAATAGTAACACACGTGTTGTGACTAATTAAAGGTATTGACAGCCAGGTGTGGCACACACTTTTGATCCGAGCACTTTGGGTGGCAGAGGCAGGAGGATCTCTGTGAGTTCTAGGCCAGCCTGGATAACCAGGGCTACATAGTGAGATCCTGTTTCAAAAAGACAACAAAACAAACAAATGTCTTAACATCCCATACCTCTCCAAAAAAAAAAAAAAAAAAAAGACTTGAAAAACTAAATAACAATAAAAAACAATGAGATAGGTCCTGCCAAAACAGATACTAAAACATCAACTAAATCTTTAAGAAAATGCTGTGGTGTTGATATATGAATATAAAAACACATCAAAAGACTTAAGATTATAAAGTAGGCCTCAAGTGTAGCTGGAAAGATGGCTTAGCACTTAAGAGTCCATTCTGCCTTTAGGAAATTGGACTTGAATTTGATTTCCAGCCCCCATGTTAGGTGGCTCACAGCTACCTCTAACTTCAACTTCAGGAGGATCTGACACTACTGGCATCTGAGGGCAATTATGTGCACATGCCCACACATACACATAATTAAAAATAAATCTTAAAAAGTAGATCTCAAGTATCTATAAATTTAATACTTAAAATATCTAGCAGTTTAAATTTGTAAAGAATGGATGGATCATGGTACTGGAAAAGGTGGAAAAGTGCACACCTTTATTCCCCGCATTCATTTGGCAGAGAATGCTTTGGGCATTCAAGCTTTGGGCATTTCAAGATACCTAGTGAGTTCTAGGACAGCCAGGGCTACATAGAGAGACCCTGTCTCAAAATAAAACACATCAATTGGTAGTAGAATACTTGACAGAGACATGCAAACTTTGGGATTTGAGACCCAGCACAGCATTAAAAATTGTGTCACCAGGGTAAGAGTGCAGCCAAAAAAACCCTGCTATTTAATGTTACTATTAATACAGTAT
The DNA here is from genome assembly GCF_949786415.1 of Peromyscus eremicus. Classification (NCBI taxonomy): domain Eukaryota; kingdom Metazoa; phylum Chordata; class Mammalia; order Rodentia; family Cricetidae; genus Peromyscus; species Peromyscus eremicus. Next base: position 60,466,053 of record NC_081423.1, on the reverse strand, counting down.
TAATGTTAATATTAATATAATAACACTGACTAGGTTGGGGACTGTTGAGATGTTTCAGTAGATAGAAGCATTGCTGTACAACCCCGACAACTTGAGTTCAATCTTTGGAATCCATGTAGAAAAGACAGATGTGGTGGCACACATCTGTAAATCCAGCACTTACTAAAGCAAGAGGGGAGACAAGAGGATTCCCTGGAAGCTCAAAGACCAGCCAGCCTGGAGTATGTAGCAAGACAGAAGCAAGTCAGACCTTGCCTTAACAAGATGGAAGGAGAGAACCAACTCTCAAAACTTATTCTCTGTGCTGGGGCACATGTACACACATGCATACACACACATGCACACCTATGAGCAGACATGTATACATGAGCACACACAGACACACATGCACACATATCAAAACTTTTAGGCACACTTATGCTGTGGGATGGTCTGTATGTCAAGTGTGTTGCTGATTGGTCAATAAATAAATCACTGATTGGCCCGTGGCCAGGCAGGAAGTATAGGCAGGACAAGGAGGAGAATAAAGCTGGGCAGTGGAAGGCTGAGTCAGAGAGACACTGCCAGCCTCCACGATGACAAACAGCATGTGAAGATGCCGGTAAGCCACGAGCCACGTGGCAAGGTATAGATTTATAGAAATGGATTAATTTAAGCTATAAGAACAGTTAGCAAGAAGCCTGCCACGGCCATACAGTTTGTAACCAATATAAGTCTCTGTGTTTACTTGGTTGGGTCTGAGCGACTGTGGGACTGGCAGGTGAGAGAGATTTGTCCTGACTGTGGGCCAGGCAGGAAAACTCTAGCTAGACACGTAGCTTCATAAGAGCTTGGATCAGAGATAGGAAACGCTGTCCTAGGTTCCCATTCTACCACAAACAAGCCATGTGTTTCTGTCCAAATTACATCACCATTTTCTCCCCTAATTACTTGCTACGTAAAATGTTGATTACTTTCCCAATCTGCCTCTAAAAAACATAAAGTAATGGCTGCCAAAGTGTGGTTCATACACTAGCATCATGAACATCATTTAGGAACTTGTTAGAAGTGCAGACTCTCTGGCCTATAGGTTCAGAAACTAGCCACTAGGGTTTTAACAAGCCCTCAAGGTGTTTATGATGCAAACTTACGTCTGGAAAAGAGCATACAAAATCAACTGGACAACTAGAAGGAGGAACTGAAATTAAAACAAAATGAAACAAACAAACAAACAAAACCACAAAACACCACCAAATTACAAGAGACTGAGGCAGGAGGATCATGAGTTCTAGTCAGTTTGAACTATACAGCAAAATCCTATCTCAAAAACCAAAAGCAAACCTGAAAACAGTGCGCGCACACACACACACACACCCTCAGAAAAACAAAACTAAACTAAAACCAGAATGATTCCTTTCTTTCAAGGTCAGGAAAGGGTATACGTTGGATAATTTTGATATGCTTCTCTGTTGTTGAGCTTGAACTTTTAGAAAGTTTTTTTTCTGATGTAAAGACAGGAAATCAAATTCATACACCTAACTGTAGGGGGAAGTTTCTCGGTCCCTCCCAGGCCCATGGTCTAGACACCCACAGTCCCACAGCCACTTATAAAATAAGTACTCAGAGGCTTATATATTAATTACAAACTGTTTGGTCTATGGCTCAGGCTTCTTACTTGCTAGCTCTTACATCTTAAATTGACCCATTTCTATTAATCTATGTAACAACACCCTGTGTCTCCTCGCTTTCTTTACCTGGGTTGCATTACATCTTGCTTCCCTGGGCAGCTCTCAGCGTCCCTCCCCACCCTGCCTTTCTCCTCCATGTTTCCCTGCTTGGATTTCCCACCTGCCTCTAAGCTGCCTTGCCATAGGCCAAAGCAGCTTATTTATTAACCAATTAACAATATACACAGCATACAGAAAGACCATCCCATAGCACCTAACCAAGTAAATAAATACACATATTTTAGTTCAAGGGTAAAAAGCTCAAGGAAACCTCATTAGCAAATCAAACAACTTCTTAAATACCTAAGTTCCCAGACTTTTGAGTACAGGTTTTCATAATGGTTCCATTTTTAAAAGTAGCTTTGGGCTGGAGAGATGGCTCAGTGATTAAGAGTCCTTACAGCTCCTGTTGAGGACCAGAGTTCAGTTCCTAGTATCCTCATTAGTAGCTATCAGACATTTGTAATTCCACCTCCAGGGGATCCAACACCCTCTTCTGGCTTCCCCAGGCAACTGCACTCATGAGCACATATCCAGACACATACACACATAATCAAAAATATGTTTATAAAAAGTAGCCTTTGCTGGTATTTTATCTAGATCTTCTCTAAACATTTTAAGATTAAAAAATGGCCATTTATTTCTGTATAAGCCATTAATTTGGCATGTAATTATAATATTTAGAGTTTACATCCTAGGGCTGAAGATGGTGTTCTCTAAAAGTAGGACAGTGCTGGAAAGATGACTTAGCTGTTAAAAGCACTTGTTTTTACAGAGGACCAGAGTTCAATTTCAGTGTAAGCACCCATGTTGGACGGCTTACAATTGTCTTTAATTCTAGCTCCATGTGATCCAATACCCTGACTTCTGAAGACACCTACATGCATGTGTATAAACACACACACACACACACACCCCACATAATAAATCTTAAAAAAAAAAAAAAAAGAAAGAAAGAAAGAAAGAAAGAAAGAAAGAAAGAAAGAAAGGGCCATGTGTGGTGGTGCACACCTTTATTCCCAGCATTCATTTGGCAAAAAATGCTTTGGGCATTCAAGCATTTCAAGATACCTAGTGAGTTCCAGGACAGCCAGGGTTACACAGAGAGACCCTGTCGCAAAATAAAACAAATCAAGCAAAAAATAGGCTTCCATATTTTTCAAAAGTTCAAGTGTTTATTAAAAAAGCATATGTGGGCTTTTATAAGGGGCAGAAATTTTCACAATAATTTTGGTAAGATTTAAGATTTTTATTTATGTGTATATAGGAGACCATGGAGGCCAGAAAAGGGTATCAGATCCCCTAGAGGTGGAGTTACAGGTAGGTGGTTGTGAGCTGTCTGCCATGGGTGCTGGGAACTAAATTCAGGTCTCTGGAAGAGCAGCAAGTATTCTTAACCACTCAGCCATCTCTCTAGGCCGAAGATTCTTAAAAAAAAAATGTGTATATGTTTGTGTGTGTGTGTGTGTGTGTGTGTGTGTGTGTGTGTGTACATATACATGTGGAGGTCAGACAGAGGACAACCTTGGGTGTCATTTTCAGGGATGTCATCCATTACTTTTGAGACTGTTTCTCACTGGCCTGGATGACCTGAGTCCTAGGGATCCTCCCATTCCTACTTTCTAGCTCTGGAATTAGAAGTGTACACTGCCAGGCCTGGCATTTTTATATGAATTTTAAGGATTGAACTCAGGTACACATGCTTGAAAGGCAAACACTTTACTGACTGGGTTATCTCCTTAGCCCTGTCCCACAACTCTTCAAGTCTGAAGTTTGATCAGATGATTTTTCTGGGTTGCTCATCTCCGCCCCCCCAGCACCCCCCCCACACCCCCCGCCACAAGTAGAATTAACATTTATGATAATAAATAAACTTTGATCACTTTTTTGGGGAGATAGAATCTTTTGAGCCCAGGCTGGCTTGTAACTCATTATGTAATGGAGGATGACCTCAAACTCCTGATCTTTCTGTCCCTATCTTCTACGTGTTAAGGTAGCAGATATGTACCACCACATCCAGTTTAACTTGATTACTTAACATTCTTCATTGATAGGTCAAAAATGACACATATGGTGAGTTTTATGCAGTGGCAAGTGGAGACTTTAATGCAACAATAATAGCAAAATCAGTAAAATTGATACACAAACTACTATTTGTATATTTCATCCACATATACATCACAATTGAAATCAAAGAGTCTATGAAATCATTGAAACAGGTGTCCAAAGGCCACACTGTAAAGACTAAGAATTTTCTCTCATAGGAAGCCTTTATAATCTCACTGTGGCCTATTTAATCTTTGACTCAAGTCTCATAAGATTTGTTACTTGGTTTCTAAATACACAGCTAGTTGAGCCAGCAAATGAGAAAGGGAAAACAAAAATCCTCTAAAGAGCAAAGCCTATTCTGACAACTACTTGGAAAAGTGTGTTCATGAATCACTTTCCTCAAACTTAAATCATGTTTGTATCAGCCTTCATTTGGGACTCTTAAATCTGAACCCCTCACTCCTACCCCTTTGTGAGGCAGGGTTCTTACTGCATTGCTCAAGCTGGCCTTGAACTCAAGATTCCCCAGCTTCACCCTCCAAATAAGTTAGGATCTACAGGCACAGCTACTACCCTGGGCTCCTAGTTGTGAATCTGAACCTTTTAGTTACTCTGGTTAGTCTTTGCTATTTATATATCTGCTACTGCATGAAATGCTCCTATCAGTTAAGGTGCACATTATCAGATGTTGTGGAATAATCTTTTTATACACTGTGAAGATCTGTCACTCTGATTGGTTTAATAAAAAGCTGAACAGCTAATAGCTAGGCAGGATTTTCAGGGCAGAGAGGATGCTGGGAAGAAGGGCGGAGATGCTGAGAGTCTCAAGCCAGACACTGAAGAAGCAACATGGGAAATTCATAGATGAGGTAAATGAGCCTCGGGGCAGCACATAGATGAATAGAAATGGGTTAATTTAAGTTGTAAGAGCTAGCTGGAGAAAAGCCTAAGCTATAGGCCAAGTTTTCATAAATAATAAGTCTCTGTGTGGTTATTTGGGAACTGGATGGCAGGACAGAAAAGTCCACCTACAACCAGATTTTAGAAATAACACTTCCCTTTAGAAAAGACAGCACTGTTCTACTAAGACCACAGATTGAGAATCTGATTTCAAAATCTATGTTTATCTACTCCACATTCTCACATTTCATTTCAGGGAGTTCATTAATTTTCTGAAGTCAAGCCACAGACCTCCAGTTGACCATAGTCTCCAGATTGAGACTGTTTGCATTAAGTAGCAACAATAGATATGTTAAGTCCATGGATTATTTTTTAATGATGATAAGCTAGGCAGCATTATAAATGTTTAATAAACATATCCAAAGCAATACTAGTAAGTGTAGTTTAGAAGCCAATACTACAGCAAGCTTCTTTTAAGATTAAAGTGAGTTGCATATGATAGTGCTTACCTATCATGTCTGAGGTATTATATTTACTCTCCAGCATTTCAAGGAAGAGTCAGAAAGACCAGAGATGAAGGACAGGAAGAAATGGAGAAAGACCCTAAAAATTAGGGCCAGTCATGGTGGTATACCCTTTTAACCTCAGCACTTAGGAGGCAGAGGCAGGCCAATTTCTGTGAGTTCAAAGCCAGCCTGGTCTACAAAGTAAGTTCCAGGATAGTCAAGATTGTTATATGGAGAAATCCTATCTTGAAAAGCACCCCCTCCAAAAAATAGGAAGAAAGAAAACTTAAAATCACTTGATGTGGATTTTTGTCACTTACTAGTATAGCCCTGAGCTTCAGCCTCATCATTGTAAACAAATTAGTTCACAAGACTCCTGTGATGACTAAATGAGATAACAAACATTAAACACAAGGACAAGTGGTCCATAAATGGCAGTTATTAGCTATTATTCAAGTCAATTAACTCATTTTTGTTGCAGGGATTTACAGTTTCATAAAATGTTAGCTAAATATATCATCTCTTCTGATCCTACCAAGGAGGAACCCTTGTACTGTATTCCCATTTTACAGTGGGGGAAAACAAGTCAAATGATTTATCCAAGGACAATAATTAGTAGGAAAAGGTATCTGGACCTTTGATCATACTAGGAAGTATAGTTTAAGAATACTCTCTCAAATTTAGAAACTGCTGTTATGTTCTAGAGCTGGAGCCATACAAATAGAATCACATAGTATCTGTCTTTTTGTGACTGGCTTATTTTACTTAGCACAACGTCTTCAAAGTTCATCATGATCTAGCACATGTCAGAATTTCCTTTTTTAAAAAAGTTAATCTTTTTAAAGATTTATTTTTATTATTTTAAGTTATCTGTCTTTGTGTGGGTATGTGCAGGTGCTGGAGGCCTTGGATCTCCTGGAGCTGGAGTTACAGGTGGTTGTGAGCAGCCTAGTGTGAGAAACTTGTCCTCTCCCAAAGCAGTAGTCACTGTTGACTGCTGGACTCCAACTCCAGGATTTTCTTCTTTTAAAAAGTGGAATAACGTTGCAAATATGTACACAGAGCATTTTGTTCATCCATTTACTATCCAGGGATGGGCCTTACACTGCCCACCTTCCTTCTTAAGTACTGATAACACTGTACATTTGAGTTTGGTTATTAAACTTCAGATCGTTCACATCTTTCCTCCACTTTCACTCCATCTCCTCTTACCTTTTTAAAGTGAAAATACAAGTAAGGTAGTTTAGTGTACAGACATTAACGTAAATAGCAGTAAAGTAATTTTTCCCTGTTTGATGTTTTTTTCCCCTCAGGAGTTCCACCACGAATCAACATAAAGGAAAAGGGTGAACCTCAAATTAGTTTAATTCAATTGAGAGGATAGGACAATTTATCAACAACTAAAATAGTAAATTAGGTGTGAATGTATTTACAAATCACTGTGCTTTTAACAAGGGATAATGAAAAGGTTTTGCTGGACATTAAATGGAGTTCTTCAGGAGGGAGACAGTAGCAACCCTGTTTGGAGGCTGGCTAGGGAAATCTCAGCAGGTGATTCCTCTTAAGACAATTTAGAAGGCGCTCAAACACACTAAAACTGCTACTATCTCATGTAACCTTAAACCTCTCCATTGGTTTAAAGTTGCAGTTTTAATGGTGATGTTCCTCTACTTTCAACTTTATAACTGTGAGGTGAGATTAACCACAAGCTTCGGCACACAGTTCTCACAAACAGGCAAACCACAACGGAACAACCTGACTTCAAAAACAATGACGATTTAAAGATGCGCGTGAATCCTTCACTTCAGTGATTCAGAGTACAGGAAGGCTTGTGTTGTGAGTATGTACTAGTCCGGGGCGGGGGGGCGGGGGGGAGGGGGGGAGCATAAAAGAAAACTACGGAAATCGAATTTTCTGAAATTTCCAGAGTACAACAGAGTGAAGAGTGGTTGCCTTTCTTTGTGTGAACCATAACAGAAACTTACAGTCATATGCAAACCTAAGACCCCAAGAAGTTGGGCTGCCAGCAGGATCCACAGAACCCCTACGTTTCTGGCGGCTATTCTGATTCTACCAACCACTCTCCCCAGATTCTCGCATGCTACAAAGCTCGGCTGTCACTCGGTCACCACAGACATCTAGGAGGCCAATTCACTTTTACACTCCCTCAAGGTTCGCTCGTCGTTCTTCCGAAAGATTCATCTGCCCACCAGGCTCTCGGACACTCATTGCCTCCACGAATCCTCCAACACCTTTACCCCACAGTCCAACCCAGATGCGCCGAGACCTCGTAGCACGCACGCTGCGCTTTCGCCCTCGTTCACTAGTTCGCGCCCCAGGATGCTGGGAAAAGCCGCTTGGAAAAGCAAACTTTCTGAGCATTTGCAGAGGCAAACTCACAGCTGGTTGATGGCGTTCTGCGAGATGACCGCATTGGCAGAGAAGTAGGGGATCATGTCGGGGCCACAGAGGCTGCAGGTGCTGGCAGGGGGCGCCTTCCTCTTGCCGGCCAAAAGTACTCAGGGTCATGGAGCCGACTCACGAAGCACAGCTTCGCATCCTGGACCAGCGTTGGAATAACCCGGGCTAGAGACGCTGGTTCCTGGCGGCTGAGCAGGGTCTGCCGGGGAGCTCCGAGGCAGCCGCCGAAGCCCCGGGGCTCCGCTGTGGAGTCTGGGCTGACGGGCGCCGCCAGCAGCCCTCCCCTGTCCGCGTCCGGGGCGGGGCGCCCGGGAGGGGCGGTCTAGAGCGTCCGGAGGGTGGGCCCCGCCGGCGCCCCGCCCCGGGAGCGCCGGGCGCCCACGCGGATCCCGCAGCGCGTCCGGGCCTGCTGGATAAGGGTCTGCTCGAGACCGCAGCCTGGTTGAGGGGCTGTGGTTAGCAGAGAGAATTTCTCTACTCGGAATGATCAACTAAAAAAAGCACTAGCTCTATGCATTGTAGCCTCTTAACCAGCTCTATCACTATACCTCAAACAAACCAAGTTTATGAATGATCTTCATAGTTTTTAAAGGCCTTACATGCATAAGTTAAATATTTATAAATGGCTTTCTTGGGTCCTCAAGGTGGAGCTCAAGAGATTATGGTGTGTGAGAGAGCTGCCTTTACACTGTGGACAAAATCTGCTAATCCTTGTAAATAAATAGAGGGTTCACAGCCTTAGTTGTACATACAATTTGTGAAGATTAAAATATCCCAGTGTCTAACCTACACTTTAGACCAATTAAATTGTACTGTCTTTGGAATGAGATCTAGATGTCGGCATTTTTTCCGAAGTTCTCCTGTTTCCATCTATGGCTTTCCCCACCAAACGGCATTCTCTGAAGCATTACAAGGTTTAAGCCCTTCCCAAGCTCCTTCCAGTAGGCTAAGTAGTGCTTTCCCACTGACTAGGAATAGCTCTGTGAAAGGTGCCTCTCTCCGTTTCAGGTAGTGGTTTACAGAGCGGCCAGCACAAAGAGGCACTCTGCAAGCTCCCCATCCTCTTGCTCTTCCAGTTTTACACCAGAGCAAATGTTTTAGGAATGAGTATTTTTTTTAGCATTTCTGAATAATTGCCTAAAATATGTATTAATGGTGCTGCCACAAGAATCCAAAAGCCAGAAATTAATAAAATTTAAAAACAATTTAACCAACCAATTAGAAAACGCTAGTCACTTTCAACGTCTTAGGATCAAGAAAAACAACAAATCTGTTTTATATGAAAGTAAAGGGAAGCTTAACAATTTTCAATATGTTAACAATGAAATAATCTAAATATAAAATTCTATGCCTAAAACCAGGATTACTTTTTTATTAGTTGACCATAAAACTTCAAGCTATTAGCAAGGTGCCGATGGGCTTGGACTTCTGTGAATCATACAGAAGGAGGTATCTAGTGTCGTAGAGATCCCGTAGTAGATCAGACCCAGGTGGCAAGTGAAGAGTTAAGGGAATGACTGGAAGTTAAGAGTTTCATCATCTTCCTCCATCTCTAGGAAGGAAATGTTTTAAAGATTTGTTCAAGCTGTGTCAGCAGGCACCCAAATGGCAGTGTAAGAAAAAAAAAAATCTGCTGATACACCCCAAAATAAATTGCTTAAAATATCTGGCAAACTTGCCAGTTTGAAACATCTTCCAGGCTGCAATTTATTACAGCCTCCTGCTGTGATGATCAAAAAAAAAAAAAAAAAAAAAAGGGCGGGCGGCACTTTAGAAGAGCATTTCAGTGAGCCCAGTTCCTTTCATGACACAGCAAGAGATGGTAATTTTTATTGAAGTCACTATTAAATGATGTCATATAGGAAAGATGATGGCATGGTAGTCATCTTTATCCGAAAAACAATTCAGCAAAAAACGTGTATTACTTGATTTTGTCAAACTCATTACTTCTGGCATTTAAAAATGCTAGGGATAAAGATTTCACAGATGAAGATTTTGTAAATATGTATACTTATGTCACATAAAAAGGTTCCTAAAATGATGCCCCAGAAATGCACAGTCCTTTGGTTTTGCTTTAAAAGACCTCTGTCAGCCATTCAAGTAAGTAGATGGTCAATACTTCTAATCCAGTCCTCCTCAATTCTCCCTTTGAACAGTAACATGGGAAATTTGGAAAGTTGCTAGGACACATTTCTTGATTTTTTTTAAGAGAAAAAGTCAAGTTAAGGTGACAGTATTAGCATTTAATTTATGAAGTTATTTTGGGGATTAATTAAAATAGTATCTATATTTTAAAAGAATACCTAACACAAAGATCTACTCTTTGGCTTTAATGTCTGGTATATTAAGGTAAGGACCACTATGTACCATGATTTTCTTTATTTTTTTCCATAAACATTAAAAAGTGGTAATGACTTTAGTATAAGTTCTAGGGCTGGGTATGGTGGCATACATGTTTAATCCCAGCACTCAGGAGGCTGGGGCAGGAGAATCTCTGTAAGTTTAAGGCTAGCCAGGGCTATACAGTGAGATCCTATCTAAAAAAAGAAAGTAAGTTCTAGGGCCAGTGAAATGGCTCAGTGGTTCAGGGCAGTTGCTGCCCAGGCTCCTCACCGGAGTTCAGTCCCAACACGGTATGAGGAGAGCACTGATTCTTGAGAGTTGTCTCTCATCTCTGTGCCCATGCACATACAGAAAAAAATTAGCCAGGCGGTGGTGGCGCACACCTTTAATCCCAGCACTCGGGAGGCAGAGCCAGGCGGATCTCTGTGAGTTCGAGGCCAGCCTGGGCTACCAAGTGAGTTCCAGGAAAAGGTGCAAAGCTACACAGAGAAACCCTGTCTCGAAAAACAAAAACAAAAACAAAACAAAACAAAAATTAATGTTTTTTCTTTTTAAGATACAAAGACAAAAGTATTGTGTGGACAAGATGACAAGTTTTTATTATCATAAAGTGGTCAGTCAGTTTCCAGTAATAGAAAGCTAACTTGCATTTGTTTTATTATCTAAAAGTTGATGAAATGAATGAAAACTGAAATACATACAAACATCATCATTTCATTTAGGAAGTTTCACTGTTATGGCTTACAGTCACACTATTACAGTCTATAATCATCTGATATCTGCAATGTTTGCTTGATTCATCTAATTTTTAAGCTTTCAAATAATAGCATTAAGTTACATAACTGTATTCTTGTTGTATACCTGATCATAAGAAAAAATGATTATACTAAGCAGAGGACCTACCTGTGTTTTTATGTTTTCTCTAAGGGCTTGGTCTAGAGAAATAAATAGTAAATTAATCCCTTGAGTGACAAAGGGAAGAAAACCAACACTTAAAAAGATACAAAACAAAAATCTTCCTACCTGGAGTAACACAACCTGCTGTCTCTTGTTAATCTGTTAAATGCCAGGTCGAACCTCTCGAGATAATACTCTACCAGTTTCAGATCTGTTGTCCACACAGGACTAAGAGAGCTATCTCAGTACACTTAGTCAAAGACACTCTTCAAACAATACAAAACACCCAAATGTTAACAATAGCTCTGAAAAGCAATCATGTTTTGTGGGTATTTAGTTTTAAACCCTGACAATAGTTTTAAACACTTGAGTTGAACAATGTCACTGAGCCTTTATAATGATTTACATAGAACTTCCCACACAAGAGCAGTGTGGAACACTGAGAAGATCTGCATATCAACACCACAGAAAAGATCTCTAAAGCATCCATCCCCCTGGTCTTAGCCACCATATGCTCCTGTACAAGGACATGCTGCAATACTGCTTTCCTCAGGTTACACAAGCCTGACACTTGCATTGTTTATAAAAATAATAGGCATTTATGGATCACTTTTCACATTCAACACACTTCACAAAACATTAACTATTTAGTCCCCACTCTATTTCTTCATTCTCTTTTTCAAACTTCTTAAAAGACATAGTAACACATGTTAAGTGTTACTCCCAGCCCCAAGAATTTAGAAAGGTAAAAGAAACATCATTTTTCTCATCTCACGTCACTCTCAGGAAATTAGAATTAGTTTCAGAAAATTTCTTCACATATGCAAGTATGAATGTAGCTGCCCTTTAGTATGTTTACATGATAAATGCACACACACAATGGTACGATGTGTTTTATTTTGCTTCTTGTCACTGTTTTTTATCATATCTTGTGTACCTTCCTATGATTATATAAATCTACCTAATTCTATTTTTTTTTTTTTAGAGACAGGGACACCTGGAATTCACTATGTAGCCTAGGCTGGTCTCTAACTCAAGAAATCAGCGTGCCTTTGCCTCCGAGCTAGGACTAAAGGTGTGCTCCACCACACCTGGCCTGCTTAATTCTTTTAAAGGAGTATATTGCATGACCATATATAATTTGTTTAAACAATTCTCTGCTGATAGACATTTGCTTCCAGTTTTTATCATGGAACATGCTTTTACACTTGGAGGGAAAGGAGAGTTAGTTGTCACTGGGGATTAACCCAGGGCCTTACAGATGGTAGACTTCGTACTTTTTCAAAATTTTGTGCATGCTTATGAACATATTTGTTGCATGGACACTTAGAGGTGGAACTGAAGTTAGTTAAATATATTTTCAATATCTTAAGATATAGTAGCTATTAATTAACTGACCTCAGTAAAGGGTTTTCCCCATGGAATCTTTATTCTCTCCTACCCATGATCTATTAAACTAACTTAAGGCCCAAGATGGTCTTCTGTGCCATAGTCTGCCTATTACATTCAAACAAAATATGCTGAGCACTGAGGAGATTGTTCAGTCAGTTTGTCTTCCAAGCATGAGGACCTAAATTTGATCCTCAGAAACCACATTAAAAAAACAAGGCCAGCGTATGTAATTCTGATACTAAGAGGATCCCTGGTGATTATTGGCTGACAGCCTTATGTACTGAGTTCCAGGTTAGTGAGAGACTATGTCTCAAAGAATAGAAAAGAAAAAAAAAAAGGGAGGAGAAAAGAGAGGAGAGGAGGTGGATGGTATCTGAGGAAATGACACCTGAGGTTGTCCTCCAACCTCTACATGTTCATGTAGGCACACACAACTTCTACATATTCATGTGGACACACACATACTAAATACATCAGGATTGTGTGATGTATTAGAAAAGTAAATAGGCCATCAAATGAAACTAGAAAAAAATACAAGATTATAGAGAAAACATTGTTAGGAACTATATCATGGATAATTGATTCCAAAGAATTATTTAGATTATAAATAAATAAATACAATGCATTTTTATTATAATTTTATTTTTTGAGAATTTCATACATGTATACAATGAAATATGATCATATCCATCCCCAATTTTCTGTAACTCTACTGTATTCATCATAACATGTTCTTCCTCACAATTTAAACTACCTTAAAGATAATATAAATTTATAAGATATTTTTAAATGGGGCCGGGGAGATGGCTCAGATACCCAGGTTCAGTTCCCAGCACCCATGTGGAGGCTCACAACCATCTGTAATTCCAGTTCCAGGGGCTCTAACATTATCTTCTGACTTCCTTGGGCTCCAGGCACACATACATGCAAGCAAACACTCATATATGCAAAATAAAAATAAATCTTTTTTTAAAAGATAGTTTAAAATACAATCAATTCTAACTCTTATGCTATACAATATAGGTGAATGAGTCAATTATAACCTAAGATTAAGAGTGTAGTAGAATGGAGTGAGACAGAGAAAAACTGGAAGTGAATTTGGAAGTAATAAATTGGAGAGTAGAAGATCTTGAAAGAGGAAAATAATAACTGATAGGCTGATACCTCCTGAACTGACATCCAGTGTGCTTTATTAAAAATTTACATGCATTGGAGCTGCAGAGGTGGCTCAGCAGCTTAAATCACCTGTTGCTCTTGCAGAAGACCCCGGTTTGGTTCCCAGTACCACATGGTAGCTCTTAACTATCCATAACTCTTGTTTCAGGGGATTCTATGCCCTCTTCTAGCTCTGTGAGCACAAGGTACAATTGTGGTGGTGCACATACATAGGCTCAGGCAAAAACTTATACACACAAAATAAATAAATCTAATTTTATTTAAAAGTTTAGCTGTATTATTTCAATTCTCAAAATAGCTTATTGAATTATCTTTATGAGCTTCAGAAAGGTTAAATAATAAATACACATCAGTATTTATTTATTTCATTGTGTGTGTATGAACATTTTGCCTGGATGTGTATGTCTGTCTGTGTGCATCACTTGGTGCTTGTTATCAGTCTTAGTTAGGGTTTCTATTGCTGTGAAAAGACACCATGACCACAGCAACTCTGATAAAGGAAAACATTTACTTGGGGCTAGCTTACAGTTCAGAGGTTTGCTCTATTATTGTCATGGTGGGAAGCATGGTGGTGTGTAGGTAGACCTCATGCTGGAGAGGTAGCTGAGAGTTCTACATCAAGATCGACAGGCAGCAGGAAGAAAGAATGATACACTGGCCAGGCTTGAGCATCTGAGACCTCAAAGCCCATCCCCAGTAACACACTTCCTCCAACATCACCACACCTAGTCCAACAAGGTCACACCTCCTAATAGTGCCACTCTCTAAGGGCCTATGGGGGGCATTTTTATTCAAACCACCGCAGTATCCTTGGAGATCAGAAGAAGGTGCCATTGGATTCCCTAGAATAGTTGTGAGCCACCATGTGGGTGCTACAAATACTATAAATTGCTGAGCCATCTCTCCAGTTTCCACAGCACTGTTTCAAACTCAGCTGGTCATCCTAGCTTCAGAACTTGTTTCTCTCCCCATCACTTGCTTTTCCTTAAAAAAAATTTATCTATCTATCTATCTATCTATCTATCTATCTATCTATCTATCTATCTATTTTTTTGGCGTGGGGAAGAAGGGGGAGATGGTGCCATGGTGTGTGCATGGAGGTCAGAGGACAACACATGGGAGAAGGTTCTTTCCTTTCACCATGTGGATCCTAGGATCTGAACTTAGATTGTCAGTATTGGCAAAAAGTCCCCTTACCTGCTGAGCCATTTTGCTGGTCTGGATTTGTTTGTTTGTTTTTAAAGACAGGTCTTTGTATGGATTAGACTCTAACTCAGCATCTTCCTGTCTCAACCTCCTGAGCAGTAGGATTATAGGCCTGTGCCACCATACCCAGCTAATTTGTTGTTTTCTGTTCTTTCCTGTCTTCAAGCGTTATCATTTTCAGTGTTCAAACTGTTTTCTATCTAAGACCACTTTCATCTAGACCTTCAAGTTATCCATTATAATACATTTTTGAGGCCTATTTCATCTCTCAGTTCCTCCAATAGTTACAAACCCTCACTGGATTCTTTTTGTTGTTTTGAAACAGTGTTTCATATACTCCAGGTTGGCTTCAAACTTTCTATGTAGCTGAAAATGACCTTGAACTTCTGATGTTCCTGCCTCCACCTCCTAAGTGCTGGGCTTAATAGGAATGTACTAGCATGATTTATATGCAAGAATGCAAAGTGCCTAGCATAAAGGTTTTTAATCACTGGATTTGTATTAGGTAAGGAGAGCTAATTATCATCAGCTTTACTTTAGAGATGAAGAAACTTGAGGCCTAGAAGGTAAGGACCCAAACTTATATAGTAGATATCCGAGCTAGGGTATGAAAGTAAGTCTTCAAGTTAGGTCCAGTGATCAATCTGAGGTTTATTGGGTGGCATTAGATGTTTATCACTCCTTTAGAATTTAAAACTGTGTTATTCAAGATGGGCATGGCAGTTCACACCCGTTATCTCAGCACTCTGGCATCTGAGTAGGAGGGTTGTGAGTTTGATGCCAGCTTGGGTTTATACAGCTAGATTGTCTCAAAAAGCAAAACATGAGGGGCTAGAGAGATACATTAGTAGTTAAGAGGTTAAGAGGTCCTCTTGCAGAGGACCCAGGTTCAGTTCCCAGCTGTTGTATTGTAGATCACAACTGTCCATAACTCCAGTTCCAGGAAACCCAATGCCCTCTTCTGGCCTCCTCGGGCACCAGACATGCATGTGGTGCACAGACATATATGTAGGCAAAATACCCATACATTATATATATAAATAATTTTAAAAAATTTAGGCCAGATGTGGTGGTGCATGCCTTTAATACTAGCACTAGGAGGAGGCATAGGCAGGCAGACCTTTTTTAATTAGAGGTCAGCCTGGTGTATATATTGAGTTCTAGACCAGCCAAAGCTACATAGCAAGACTTGTCTCAAAAAAAAAAAAAAAAAAAGGCAAATAAAAACTTCCTTATGTTGCTCAAGGTCTTATTCATTATATTCCACATAATATAAACTGCAGTCACATGTAATAAGGTATGAAATGGATATGAATCTTCTAATTGTTGTTTATATATCTTACCTCCCTACAGAAGCAAATCAAACATGACCAGTCAAGGACTGAATACAGAATAGCCCAGTGCACATTCTGGTTGGATGACTGATCCTTTATACCACAGCCCACTGTATCTTTCTTGAAGCTGTCTTTTTTTTTTTTTTTTTAACAGTTACACACTAGGCTCTACAAACATTTCCCAAGGAACCCATACATTAATTACTGAGGTCCTTGTCCTTGGGAGTTTAATTTTCACAATACATAGCACCTAAAATCCCTTTTCACCTTTCACTGCCTCATTCCTTACCCTTTTGCTCTTTAAGTTGATGACTTTTTATACAGATAATTCTGGAAAAGGCCTGGAATACACCCCAGTAGGCAAGGGTTTTATTTCTATTTTCAAGCCTGCCCTAGACTTTCAGGAGCCGAAAGTTCAAATTGCAGCAGGACAGATTCCGCCTTTCACCAGCAGTGTGGTGCTATGCAGTTTGTTTAGGATGGTCGGGTTTCCACTCCTGGCAGAGCAGCATCTTTATCTCTGAGCTGTCGCATATCAGCTTCCCTGAGGGCATTTCACTTTCTATGTCTTCTACTCTGAAATCAGGTGGACATGCAAAAATCACACACTTACACAATTATGCACTTTTTAACGGTCATGTCTCCTATGTTCAAAGAACTTAACCACAACGCTTGTCATCATAGTACTCTTAAGTTAGGCAAAGCCAAGGAGTAAATGGTTTATGTTCCTTAATCCTTGCTAGAAATTGGTCATTTTTATATCAACTAATTGAGAAAAGATACCTTTTGTCAGATTCTATTCATCCACCTCAGCTGGAAGGCCAACTGGCCCATGGACCTTAAGTGAAGTACAATATAATTTACAAGGGGGAGGAAGACTAAGTATCAAATCTTTCCATTCACTTTTAACTGTGAAATATTTCATACACATATCTGTTTGTATACTAGCCAGATACTCAAGAGATATGTTTTTAACACTTTACTCTTTAGATTTTGCAATGAAATAGTCAAAGGCTCTGATAAACTTTTCTGAACTCATTGACCCTTTTCTTTGTAAGTAATTATACTACTGAATTTGGTGCTTATCTTTCTTTTCTTTTATATTATGTATATGGTAATCTTTAATGTAAAACTCTTTAAGGAAATTATTGCTTATAAAGTATCTAAATAAGTTTTTTTTTTTTTTTTTTTTTTTTTGTGTCTTTCGAGACAGGGTTTCTATGTGCAGCTCTGGTGCCTGTCCTGGATCTCGCTCTGTAGACCAGGCTGGCCTTGAACTCACAGAGATCCACCTGGCTCTGCCTCCCGAGTGCTGGGATTAAAGGCATGTGCCACCACTGCCCGGCCTAAATAATTTTTTTAGTTTTCTTTAGGTTGACATATAAAATACGTATAGAAATACAAACTAAAGCATCTTTCTTGCTTAAAAACTTGTAATCCAGAAGGGGCCAACAAGATGGCTCATTGGGTAAAAGTGATTGTTGTCCACCTTGTGATCTGAGTTTATTTCCCAGGACTTCCACGTTTGAAGGAGAAAACTGACTATTGCAAGTTGTTCTCTGATGTCCACAGCATGCTGTGGCACTCTCACACCGTCCCAACAGGCTACAATTACACAATAAAGAAATAAATATATTAAAAAACCAAAACCCCTTGTAGTTCACGGATGGATACGTAGGTAGATATGTAAACAACTCAATATAGCAAAATGTCAATTGTAGAAACTTGAGGTTGTATTTGGGTGTTTGCTGTATAATTAATTTAATTTATTTGCATGTTTTAAAAATTTCAAACAATATGCTAGATAAGTGAACTGGAAATAAGGACTAGACATCTACAATCCCACTGCTAGGGAGGCCGAGGCAGGAAGATAACCATGAGTTCAAGCTACCCTGTGCTGCAGAGTGGGGCTCTCTCTCAAAGCAAACAAAAATACTAGGGGAAAAACCACTTCTATTTCCTATTTTGTCTAAAAGTCTTAGTGAGAAAGGGTATTAGCTGGTTTCAGATATTTAAGGAACTAGTATGCTACTGGAAAACAATAATTAGGTTTGATAGTTTAATTGCTGTTTGAGCTCTTGCCTTATGTTATTTAATAAACAAAAAGAGAAAAGAGAAAAGCCTAGTTCCTTCAAGATTTATCTTCACAGTTATTTCTTGGAAAGCAGTTATTCCATCTTCTATTTTACTAGCCTTTTTTTTTTTTTTGAAAATTCATGATAATGATAAAACCTAACACTGGAAAATCGTTTATGGTTCATGAGCATCCCTAATAAGTGCTTCATTTATTGCTTGTGTAGTACAAAGTGAGTTTGTTTGTTTGTTTTTTATCAATAACGAATGCCTTGGGCCTTGTTCTTTTTTCTTTTTCTTTTGATAGGGTTTCCCTGTGGAGCTGTCAAACTACCTCACTCTGTAGACCAGGCTGGCCCCCACTCACAGAGATCTGCCTGCCTCTGTCTTCTGAGTGCTGGGATTACAGGCAACTGACTTTGGCCATGTTCTTATTGTCGGCTTGTACCACAGTACTCAACTGCAATAACTTAGAAGAATTAATAAGGGATGATAAAACAGTGAGATAGGAATTATAAATAAATCATTTGTGTAACACTATTCAACTATTTTTAAACATTTTCACATTTGTTTACTATCTATACCTTAAGAAACCAAAGGAGCATTTCTGTTTTAGTTTCATCTTAAAGGTATTACATCACCTGGAATTACATTATTTATTATTTGTTTATAAAATACTTTACCCTTAAGCAATCTAATTGAGTAGTAATTACATTTTGCAATTGGAATTTTCATAGATAAAGTAACACATTTAGAGAAAACCAAGGTTGAATGCTGTTACAGCACCCAGGCTTTCAAAAAGTTGCTGCAAGTTATGGTGGCATATGCTTGTAATCCCAGCATTTAGGAAACAGAATCAAGAAGATCATTGGGAATTTAAGGTCAGCCTGTTTACAAGCCAAATTTCAGGCCACTCAGAGCTACACAGAAAGACCTTGTCTCCAAAAATAAAAAAAAAAAAAAGAAAAACCTCCAAAATAAAACAAACAAACAGAAAGAATACTTTCAAAGAAAGAGATTGTGTTGGGTTAAAAATAGTAATTTCACCTTGGGAAATGAGAGCTATTATTGCCTCAACACAATTTTTATAAGATTTATTTTTATTATTTTAAATTATGTATAGCTGTGTGCCTGCATGTGGGTATGTGCACATAAATGCAGGTACTTGCAGAAGCTAGAGGCATTGAATTCTCTAGAGTTATGGAAAGTTGTGAGCCTCCTGTTGTGGGTAATGGGAACCAAACTCTGGTCCACTGGGAGAGCAGCAAGTGCTCTTAATTGCTGAGCCATTTTTTCTCAACACAATATTCTCTCTCTTTGGTTTTTTGAGACAGGGTTTCTCTGTATATCCTTGGCTGTCCTGGAACTTGCTCTATAGACCAGACTGGGCTTGAATTCACTGAGATCCTCCTGCCTCTGCCTCCTGAGTGCTGGGATTAAAGGCATGTACGTGCCACCACTGTTTGGCTTTTGTTTTTTGAAACAGGGTTTTACTATTTAGCCCTGGCTTGCCTGGGACATGGTATGTAAGCCGGGCTGGTCTCAAACTCAGAGTTCGACCTGTCTCTGCCTCCTGAGTGCTGGGATCAAAGAAGTGCACCTGGCAAAAATTAATTCTTTTAAGAAGACACTTCATCTCTTAAAAAAAAAAGAAGCGGCCGGGCGGTGGTGGCGCACGCCTTTAATCCCAGCACTCGAGAGGCAGAGCCAGGCAGATCTCTGTGAGTTCGAGGCCAGCCTGGACTACCAAGTGAGTCCCAGGAAAGGCGCAAAGCTACACAGAGAAACCCTGTCTTGAAAAAAAAAAAACAAACAAAAAAAAGAAGCAAAAACATACAGGTATTTTATATTTGTGCTAGAAATTAAGCTTTCTTTGTAAAATACAATCCCTGCTTAAAGGAACCTTAAGGGCTAGAGCAAAACTAGCTCAGCAGTTAAGAACATGTACTGCTCTTACAGAAGACCTAAGTTTGGTTCCCAGCCTACAACTCCCTGTAACTCCAGTTGCAGGAGATCTGATGTGCATTCATGCATGCATGTGTACACACACACACACACACACACACACACACACACACACACACACTTTACTCTGTTTTTTCCAGACTATATAAAGGCACCTGATTTTTCTGCAGCTCCTTCGCCATTGAGGTTTCATATTGATAATGGATTATTGTGGGTGTATTAGTTACTCTTCTGTTTCTGTGATAAAACCCATGACCAACTTATAGAAGGAAAGGTTTATTTAGCTTAATAGTTTCAGAGGAACAAATGAAGACCATGTAACTTACCTGGCTGATGTTAGATAGAACTATAATCTAGTCTTTTCATTGGTCTTTTGTTTACACTACTGGCCATGCAGACTTTCTGTGATGACTTCTTTGTATGCATAAAAAACCCAACACTTGTAGGTTTGGAATCTTATCTAATTAGATAGTGTGCTGGCTAATTTTATGTCAACTTGACACAGGCTAGTCATCTGAGAGGAGGGAACTCCAACTGAGAAAATGCCTCCATAAGATTGGGCTGTAGGCAAGACTATATAGCATTTTTCTTAATTAGTGATTGATGTGGGAGGGTTCTATAAGAAAGCAGGCTGAGCAAGCCATGGGGAGCAAGCCAGTAAGTGACACCCATCCACGGCCTCTGCATCAGCTCCTGTTCTCAGGTTTTCACCCTGTTTGAGCTTCTGTCCTGACTTCCTTCAGTGATGGACTAGGAATATAGAAGTGTAAACCAAATAAATCATTTCTTCTCCAACTTGCTTTTGGTTATTTTGCTATTCTTGGTTGTCAACTTGACTATATCTGGAATGAACTACAATCCAGAAATGGAGGGCACACCTGTGGGAGACTTTTTTGCTTGGTTTGAAGTAGGTGAATCCTCTTATAGTCCAGACCTCTAAGGTAGGAAGACTCATACTTTTGATCCAGATCTTGAGATGTGAAGACATATGCCTTTGATCCTGATCTTGAGGCTGGAAGACACACCTTTAATATGGGCTATACCTTCTGCTGGAAGCCTATATGAGGACAATGGAAGAAGGAAGGTTTCCTTCTTTGTCTGCTTGCCCTCCCCTTGCTAGCACATCCATTCCTTCACTGGCATCAGAGTCTACTTCTTCAAGATTCCAGCATATTCAGAAGACCAGCTGGGACACCCAGCCTTGTGGGACTGAGCAACTGCTGGATTCTTAGACTTTCCATCACAGCTAGCCACTGTTGGATTAGCTGGACTGCAGCCTGATTGTTTTACTTCTAATAGGAGATCTATCTGTCTATCCACCCATCCATCCCTACCAATCTATCCATCATCTCTCCTGTTAGAAGCACAATAAATATTTGGCTTATCTATGAAAAGTTAACATCATCACTCTGTTTCCTAATACAGAAAAGAGAGGTGGACAAGGCATCTCAAGTGATGAGGAAGAAGTTCCTTGTACTATATTTGTAACCTTTTTCTTAATTAAATTATTTCAAAATTTAAAAAAAATTCAAAGATTAGGATTAAACTGCCAGCTCATATTTACAATGGGTTTTCCTTTGTCCTATTTTTTTTTGTGGAATATACTGTGTGAATATATGTTGCTATGGTTGGTTTAAGAAACAAGTTGACT
Organism: Peromyscus eremicus; assembly: GCF_949786415.1. NCBI lineage: Eukaryota > Metazoa > Chordata > Mammalia > Rodentia > Cricetidae > Peromyscus > Peromyscus eremicus. Next base: position 60,444,434 of record NC_081423.1, on the reverse strand, counting down.
GACCAATAGCTGAACAGGATAAATTTAGGCAGGAGAGGCAAATTGAGAGTGCTGGGGGAAAGAAGGGCAGAGTGGGGAGTTGCCATCAGGGAGAAATAAGATGGGCATGCTGTACTGAGAAAAGGTACCAAGTCATGTGGCAAAATGTAGATAAGAAATATGGGTTAAATTAAATGTAAGAGTTAGCTAGTAACAAGCCCAAGATATTGGCTGAGAATTTATAACTAATATTAACACTCTGAGAATTATTTGGGAGCAGCCATGGTACAAGAAAACTCTTCTTACACTTATTTTTCTCTCTTTTAAAATTTAAATATAATACTCATTCTTTAGGTTAATATATCTTTAACTGGAACCATATCCAGATGAAAATGCATCTGTAGTCTCTATAAATGAAAGATGGGCAGTGTGTGCATTTATTGTCATGATATTTAAATCCATAGAAAAGTCATGTCTCCAAATGGGCTGGTATGAAGTGAAGTTGCATTTCAAAAGTAAAGAGAAAATACAAGATAAGGAAAGCATGATGAGGTATAGATCAGAGGTCTTAAGAAAAGACTGGCCACAAATTGAATAAATTACTAACACAGCATCATTGTGAAACTGTGTTGTATACAAGGACATTCCAGAGGAGTGTCTGACTGGATTCAATACCTTGCATTTATTGGGCAAGTACTCTACCACTAGCTACATCCACAGGCCCTATAAGCTCTAGCTATCATCAAGCTCTGTCTACTTAAATGTTTCCCTCTGTTTTACAACCCAAAAGTGAACGTCTTGGTGTATCTTCTCACAAAAATTCTCTTTCTCAAGTATATTACTCATAGAAAAGATGTCAACATTCTTATTCATTCAGTAATCATTTCCTAAGTGCCAACTGCTAATTGCTGTAAAACAGTTCCTGTCCTCATGCTGCTCTCAGATGAGGATTAGCCATTTGCTTAAATTACTGCAACAGATTCCTGAATAGTTTTTTTTTTTCATCCCTTCATACTTTATAACATTGCTGGACTCCCCTGTGACCTTATTTTGTAACATTTTGTGCACTGAGTTGAGATGGGAACTGAGCAAGTAGCTCAGTTGGGAGAGTGATTGCCTAGCATGCATGAAACCCCAATTTCTAGCCCCAGCACTGTATATTCAAGGCACAATAGAGCATGACAATAATCTCAGGATCTGGGAGGTGGAGGCAGAGGACCAGTAGTACAAGGTCATCTTCTGCTACCTAGCAAGTTTGAAACCAGGATGGTCTACATGAAACGCTATCATAAAAACAAACAAAACAAAACAAAATCCAAAGTGTTAAGAGGGAAAAGCTTAATAATTGTTCTGAATGATGTAAGTATTCTTTCTTTTCTTCCCTTCCTTCCTTCCTTTCTTTCTTCTTTCCTTTTTTTTTTTTTTTTTTTTTTTTTTTTTTTTTTTTTTTTTTTTTTTTTTTTTTTTTTTGGCAAGGTCTTGCTATGTAGTCATGGCTGGCCCAGGTCTCAAACTCATAGAAATTCACTTGCCTTTCCTCTGCCTCATGAATGCTAGGGTTAAAGGTATGAACTACACATAGCTTCATTTGTCTTTTTTTAAAGGACAATTTCTCCAGTTTTTAAAAATGGTATTAATGTACAGTAGTGACTCCAAGACAGTTTAAGATTGTCCAGTCATACAATTCTTAGCTTGTAGCCACTATACAGAGAAATGGAAGAATCTTACTATCATTAAAATGTTTATTTCCTGAATTAAACAGTTTATTTCCTTTATTGTTTTTAACTTTTTTTTTTTTTTTAAAGGCGCATACCTCTAATCCCAGCACTGGGGAAGCAGAGGCAGGTGGATTTCTGAGTTTGAGGCTGGCCTGGTCTACAGAGCAAGTTCCAGGACAGCCAGGGCAACACATAGAAACCCTGTCTCAAAAAAAATGCATTTCAAGACTAGCATGGTAGTTCATGCCTCTAACCCCAGTACTCTGGAGGTAGAGGCAGGATGATCTCTGAGAGTTCAAGGCTATCCTGTTCTACATATTGAACTCTTGGATAGCCAGGACTACATAGAGAGACCCTGTCTCAAAAAGGGGTTTGGGGTTAGAGAGATAACTTAGTGGTTAAGAGCATGGCTGCTCTTCCCGAGGACCAGAGTTTGATTTTCAGAACCCACATGTTGGCTCACAACCATTGATAACTCCAGTTCCAGTACATTCAAGGGCATTCTCATATGGTGGTACACAGATATACATACAGACAAAACATCCATACACATAAAATAAATAAATAAGATAAAAATAAAATAAATCTTAAAAAAAACCAGTGTCTCAAGCTTGTAAAGGATTATTTCAATAACATTAATTTTTTAAAAATTTTTATTAATTTTATAATTTTATTAGGTTGAAACACATGAAACAACTATAGATCAAATGGCTGAAAGTTATCATTGTATATGGTTTAGTTTTATAGTTATTTTCCTGATATTCTCCAGAGTTTATAAATGTGCAAAATAATATTGGCTTTCAATTTTATCTACTTTCACCAAAAAGTTGATAATATACAAACTAATTTTCTGTGGTAACATTATATATTTATATCTATCCTGTGAGAAAGATAAAATCTTGTCAGAATTTAAATATCACAAAATGAGATAGTGTGGCATGAATACATTGTTTCTTAATTATCATAAAAAATTTATGACAAAGTTTACCATCTTAACTCTTTTGAAGTATACATTCATTGGCACTCAATATATTCCCACTGTATCCATGCAGCTCTTCCCTTCCCATCATCCATTTCAGAATTCTTTTCACTTTCCAAAACTAACTGTATTTCACATTCAATAATAACTTCTCAGTGTATCCCCCACCTCCAACTTCTAATAAACATTATTCTCCTTTCTGACTTTATTAATTTGATTACTCTAAGAACTTTAAGTGAGTGGAATAACATAGAATTTACCTCTTGGTGACTATTACACTCAGTATAATGTCTTCAAGGTTTATTCACATTGAGGCATGTCAGAATTTCTTTCTCTGTTCATAAACATTATGGAATTGGAAATATTATGTTAAGAGAATAAGGCAGGCACCAAAAGACAAATACTGTATTTTCTTACATATATGGAAGCTAAAAGAGTTGACCTCATAGAAATAAAGAGTAGAATAATAGTCATTAGAAGTTAGCAAGAGTAGTGGGAAGGGAAGGCATAAAAAAAGGATATTTCCACTTTAGAGACTACACACAAATTCTGAACAGAAAATTACCCAATGTGTGGATGGAAAAGACTCTTCTGATAAGGCCCTACATAGACTAAGGACCATTAGTAACAGTAAAGAAAAGATGGCAAAGAACCATGCTCTAGTGTTTGATGGAAGGTAGAACTTGTAAGGGGTGAAACTGGATATTTAGCTAATTTCTGTGAGGAGTGGAGGAAGCTCTGAATGGATGTGTAAGGAGCAGACGAAGTCCTGAGTTAATGAGAAGTGTTGACATGAGCACAGCCATGTCAAGGACCTCAGCGACTCCAATAAAGACAAAGCCTTCCCCATGTGAGGCTCAAAGGGATGGCAAAGCCTTCCGCTGGTGGTCTGAGTGCGAATGTTGACAGTGTAAACAGAATTTATCAAGCACAGTTCACTCCTCCAGGATGACTGCACCATGAGACTACTCCCCAACAGAGACCTCCTACTGAGATTAGCTAACCTGCCTACTTGTTCAGCTGTATACAATAAAGCCGGCTTCTTGATTCAGATGCATGAAATAAACATTCTGAGTTTCCAGATTGCTGCTGCAGTTGCTACCCTCCATCAGAGAGGGTAGAGCCCACTTTATCTCTCCTAGCTTTTCTATATGTGTGTCTGTCCTTTCTTCATTTCTTCGTCACCTTAGTTAGGTCAATCCCTGAAGTTGTGAAAACTGGAGCAGATTTCTAAGCAAAATATTGAAGGTGTGGTTATGTCTTCTTCACTGCTTATAGTAAAATGCAAAAAGGAACTAACTTAAAGATTAACTTTTTCTTAAAAAGTTATATTTTTAATTGTGTGTAATATGTATATATATCTCTGTGTTGGCATGTGCTATGTGCAGGTGCCCATGGAGTCCAGAAAAGGGCACTGGACTGGAGCTGGAGTTACAGGTGGTTGTGAGCTTCCTGACATAGGTGCTGGGAACTGAACTTGGATCCTCTGGAAGAGCAGTATAACTCTTAACCACTGAGACATGAATTCTTATCCTCTCCCTCTCTCTCTGTCTCTCTCTCTCTATACACACACACACACACACACACACACACACACACACACACACGCACACACATACATAATATGTTTGGAAGACACTATCAGGGGTGTGACAAACATTACTGATTTGAAGGTTAATATATTTATGGACTTGAACAGAAGCCAAAATGGAGAGGGAATTTATTTGCAAGCAGAAATACTTACATCTGGATTAAATGCAACAGAAAATGGAATATATAGTTTGACTGAAATTATGCAACTTGGGGTGGTAATGCTCCCCGCAAGAGCCACAGACAAACAAAATCCCTAATATTAGGCATGAGAAGCCTCCTTTCAAGTTGCTGGTTAGGGGAGTTCAAGAGATCCCTATAACACTACAGGCTATTGCTACTGCTCTTGGTTGCCTCATAGAAGTTGAAGGTAAGTCCCACACACATGACTCAAAGGAATCAAGCTGGATGTAAGACAAAATCCTCCTCCCTGAGGACTAGCTTTCATAGTACTGGAAGGTGCTGTGTGAGCTGCCAAGAAAAGAAAGCAATCAGGAGTCCTATCCAGCTATGATACTATGAACCACAACAATGATTAGCACATTAAGATATCCCTAAGGATGTAACAGTGGCACTTGTGTTTTGGTGGTAACCATAGCTGTCTAATAGGACTTAAGGCTCACTCAACAGTAGGGAAATCTTGCTTGGTACTGGAAACAGCCAGCCAACCTCCCATGGCTAGTGAGGTTCTAGATCTTAGAGGAGAATTACTACTGCCACTTTCTTAAACCAATACAATTCCTAACTGCATCCTAAATAACTGTCCTTATGTCCACAGGTAAGTGCAGCTCTCACCCCTCATCACAGCAGCTTCTTTTTGAAGCAGACAGAGACAATTCCAGAAAGCTACAACTGGTCAAAATACAGAGATCAAGACCATGGAGTACCCAGCCTCAGTTGATACATCTACAGCACAATCCCTACACCTAAGGCTCAGGGACCACCCCAGAAGGAGGTGGAAAGACTATAAGAGCCAGAGGACTAGAGTTGCCTGTGAAATTGTGTCTTCTATATATGACAGGAAAGCTGCACCCATGAAATATCAACAATATGGCTGCCTAAAGAAGACTTGAACAATGACAGTATCAGTTGACACAACAACATAGTTGGGGGAAACCACATTGGGCCTCACCGCTAGATGAAGAGCTATGGGCAATTAATGACTGCTGAGAGAGGGCAAATTAGTCTTCCCCAGAGAGGAGGCACCTGTTTAGTTATTCAAAACTAAGTGGTTGGCCCTAAAAGCATATACATACAAGCAACACTAAATGGATCCAGCAGGACACACACACACACACACACACACACACACACACACACCAATAATAAAAAAAAGAGGCCATGAATGAATTTCAGAGAGAGAGAGAGAGAGAGAGAGAGAGAGAGAGAGAGAGAGAGAGAGAGAGAGAGAGAGAAGGGTTCCTGAGAGGGAAGAAAGGGAAGGGGGAAAATGATGTAAATACAGTACACATATATGAAATTAAAAAAATAAATTCAAAACACTCTGGGAGGCAGACGTAAGTTCAAGACCAGCCTGGTATACAAAGCAAGTTTCAGGTCAGCCAGGGCTACATAGTGAGACCTTGTATCAAAAACCAAACAAACCAAAAAAATTAATTAAAAAAAAAAAAGAGAAAGACCTAGCAAGGTCTGGTGGTACACGCCTTTAGTCCCAGCACTCAGGAGGCAGAGACATGTAGATCTATGAGTTCTAGGTCAGATAGGGCTACACAGTAAGACCTGTATGGAAAAAAGAAAGACAGACAGATAGGTAGATCTAATGGAATTTGTCTTGCTGTTCTGTTTATTCCTGGGACTTGTTACTCCTAACTTCCTTCTGATTGTTCTTTTAGAAATGTGTCTATCTATACTCTGCTTCTACCATTGTATTTTCAAAGTATATAAATCTTGTTTTAGAAAATCACTGATGGAAGTAAGTTTGAATTCAAAATGAATCATACTTTTTTCTCACTCACATCAGATTTTGATGTTATTTAGATAATCTTTTAATTTCAAATTGTGTTATGTATGTGTGTGTCTGTGTGGGAGAATGTGTACAGTTGTGCTTGGGATCCAGAACATGGCACTATATCTCCCTGTAGCTGGAATTGTTGGCAGTTGTCATCTACCTGATGTGGGTGCTGGGAACTAAACTACAGTCCTTAGAAGAGCAGCAAGTGCTCTTAATCACAGAGCCATCTCTCCATTCCTAACTGTGATGTTAGGATGAGATTTTTGGACTGTAGAATTGATGATGGTGGAACCTGCAGGCCCCTAGGATTTTAAGCAAGTACTCTATTACTGAGCTACATCTACAAAATAAATTTATAGCACTCTGGGGGGCAGAGGCAGGCAGATCTCTGCGAATTTAAGGCTAGCCTGGTCAACAAATTAAGCACCAAGCCAGCTAAGTCTACACAGTGAGACCCTATCTCAAAATTTTTTTTAATAATTAAAAAAAGAAATATCTAGCCAGACATGGCAGCACATGCCTTTAATCCCAGTATCTGGGAGGCAGAACAGGTGAATCTATATGAGTTCCAGGACAATCAGATCTACACTGTAAGACCTAGTCAAAAAGAAAAGGGTGAGTTCCCATCTGGGAATACAGGTGTGTGCCACCATACCCAGTTTATATGGTGCTGGTAATCAAACCCAAAACTTTGTGCATGCTAGGCAAGCACTGTACCAAATAAATATCAACTGAGCTACATTCCTGGCCTGACCATGGTTTTTTATAGGCATCTAGTTTTGTGTACTCACATTGAAAGAATTCATTTAACTAATGGCTTTCTTTCTTCTTCATTGTTTTTTTGAGACAGGGTTTCTTTGTGTATCCCTGACTGTCCCAGAGCTCACTCTGTAGACCAGGCTGGCCTCAAACTCACAGATAACCACCTACCTCTTAAAGCTGTGTGCCACCACTGCTCAGCTACTCATGGCTTTCTTAACACATGCATTTGGTTGAAATAGATTATTAATGCATTAAAAAATAATTTGGGGCAGGAAAGATGAAGCAGTAGTTAAGAGCACTTGTTGCTTTTGCAAAGGACTAAGGTTCAGTTCCCAGCATCCACATGGTGGTTTACAACCGCATGTAACTCCAGTTTCAATGGATCCATTGCCTTCTTCTGACCTCCACAGGGTACTTCTGACTTCCATGGGGTACCAGTCACACACACTTGGTACACCTACATACATGCAAAAAACATTTAAACACATAAACCAAAATAAATCTTAAAAATTAAAATTAAAATAAAGTTTGGAACTGGCTTTTATTCTACTAGCTAAGGAATTTACTATTTAGTTTCCTGCTATAAACCACGTTTGAGTCTACAGACTGATGAGTTGAGGTATGTTAAGTGAAAGCACTCAAGGCTGGTTCATTTTATGGTAATTGATAGAGAATACCAGAGTGATCTTCAGTAGCCAAAGACACAAAACTTAACCTTTACAAGAGCATTTAACTGTAAGGAAGAAAGTTTCTTTGCTTTGAGTCAGATGAAGACTATTAAACTTAAAAAACAGACTAGCAACAACACTGAAGATAAGAAATTAGAAAGGCAAATTATTTTTAAATGGGGACTACCAGGTTTTTCTTTCATTTCCTATTTGTGAAACTATCCTTTTCATGTAAACTGAGGTTTGTGGTCATATTAAAAAATTATTACTAGTAACTTTAAAACAGGTCTTTATGGTTTTTCATGGCTTGACAGTTCAGTGTTGTAAATACAATATTAGAGTTTTACTATTTTATAATTATGTAATTCTTTTGGAAGAAAAATTACTCCAGTGAATTCCAAGACAATATGTAAAGCTTGAGTAATCTCAAGTTTATACCCAGAGATCTTTAGATTTTTAGATTGGATCTATGAGGAAATATAAGAATGCTTTGGATTCTTTTTAAAATTCTAATGAGAGTAATGTTTACAATGCTTCTGGTAAAATGTCTACTGAATTTCTTTCTATCTCTTAGCCTTATGCAAAATGAGATTTTACTGCCAAATCTTCCCTAAGAAAGTGAGAAATCAAGCTTTAAACCAAAATTTATATGATAGTCACGACAGGAAAAATGTTGCCAATAACCTCAGTTATTAAAGAAAAGGAACTACACTTTTATTTTAAGTTATAGTATATTAGCAGTAACAAATACCTGAAATTTTTTATTTCCATTTATCTTAGCATACACTAATTGCACAAGACAATTGGTTTCCTCATTATAGTCCATACATGTAAATAACTTTTTGTGATCATATTCCTTCCTTTCGTCCCTGCTCCACCCTCCTGTCTGTTTCCTTCCTCTTCTCAAACATTCTTCCTTCTACTTCTACATTTTAGTTTTAAAATCTAGATTCCACAAATGCAGAACACAAGACAGTCTTTATGTATCTAGCTTGTTTGGCTTAACATGAAGATTTCCAGTTCATGCATTTTTTTCTAAAAGTAACATAATTTTATTCTTTATGGCTGGATAAAACTCCCTTTAGCTGGTAGGTCTTTATAATAAGCATGCTTATTATATCATTGTATATATCACTCAGAATGCCTTGTCATTTGGTTGGCTTTAGAGAATATA